>NC_055989.1:109631324-109936551 GCF_018446385.1 Zingiber officinale | reverse complement strand
TTCATAACACCAAATGTGGTTTGGTTCATGATTGCTTTTAAGAATTGAATTATGTTACAATCAATCTAGATTTGGGCTAACTTTCTGATATTTATTAAGTGGGAGATCTTGTATATGGGTGATATTGATTCTAAATCCAGTAAATGATATATTTGGTATATGAACAATCTTGACTCTTAAAACGCCTTCTAGGGCATGATGTGGTGGTAGGAGGCAGGGCGCTTTCCCAAGCAACGAGGGTTTGAAACCCACGCACCACATGCAATGGTGCATTCGAACAACTGGTGATGCTGGGGCACCATGTTAGGAGCCACCTCGCTTCTTGGATTCACTCGGTGTGCATCCCAAGATTAGTTGGCTTGTAAGATCTAGATACCTAGTATAAAATAAATAAATAAATATATTGACTCATAAAACATGTTGCAATTGACTTGCTTATTGTGAACATGGATGGTAACTATGCATGTTTAAGAGCCAATAGCGTATACCATACACATTTAGCAAGGGTCTCAAAGGCTTCCAATATTATGATGATTAGATGAATGAGCAGCATCTGCAAAAACAAAGGGTGTTTTTTTATGCCCCCCATCCTAAACTTTTTGGCTAATGAGGTGTTGTTTTACCGGTTTCAATATTATTTTTTAAACTATCAGATAAAAGAAAAGTATATTTCACCCACTTTGTTACTATCAACCTACTCCATATTTTGGTTACTTTAAACTGAATTCTTTTTGAATGTCGTGACCCATATTCTCATATAAAAACGTGGTACCACTACATTAGCGGTTCCCTTACTATTGCCACATGCCATTGAGATGGAGTTCAGGAACCTAAATTGGCAATTATCCCATGCACTTACCAACTGCGCCAACCCTGGAGGCCAAACCCATATTCTCATATGATTCTATCAGCCGTTGTCACGTCTATTATTTTGCTAAAGACATTTATCTTTCATGAATATCCGCCATTGAATCTAGATGAAAATTGTTTTTTTTGAGTAAGGGCTGTGTTTCTATTAACATTGTCTTTTGATTATGGACATCGGACATTCTCAAAAGACATATTTGGCTGATATTAGATTTAATTGTTTTACATTTATGTTCTTTATTATTGTTCTTCTAATCACTAAGAAAAGACTGGCTTTGATGCTATTTTTTATGGCTTGATTATTTGGACTGATTATAGTGTGAACCAAAATCAGTTGATAGACAGTTTGGATTTATAGACACCTAAAGGACACTTATGCATGAAACTCCAAGTTACAAGTTAAAACACTAAAATGGATGTCCCTCGTATGCATGCTTACTATGGACTCAGGAAACTGATAGCTTTGATAATTGTTTTTTTTTAATTGTACTGAGCTGAAATTTTGCAGAGAACGTCTTCAAATTTTCTTTTATAATGTCTGAACACAGTCCTTGTTTGTGTCTAACATAGTAAGCACCATGACTATTACTTTACAACAATCCTTGCCTCATCTGATCAAAAACGTAAACAATCTATGTCCCAACCACTTGGATCTTATCTGAACTCCACAGAAGGCTATACAACCAATAATATTAGATTATCTATTACATTTTTAAATTAATTATGTTCAGTGATCTTAATGTTAAATGATTGAAAATGCTTTTGTAGGGAGTATGAGATATAGTAGTGTTTTTTTTTTTTCTCTCTTCTCTCTTTTTCATGGTATAGAGTACAAATTTATTTGCGAACATGAATTCTAATTAGGCTTGATAAGGAGACATCCAATCATTTAAATTCATTATGCAGGAAATCTTGGGATTGGTGGAAAGAATAATGAAAGTTGTAAGAGCACCTCATATTAAAGTCCCAGATAATTATCTTAAGCCCTCAGAAGTAAGAGTCCTGTATTTTTCACTTCTATGCACCACTGAGATTCTTATTCATACGGTTTGCTTGTAAATCCAGGAGCCGGAATATTTTCCTAATAGACAATGCAGCATTATATTTAACGGGAAGCAAATTGGGAATTTCGGAATTGTTCATCCTGAGGTACTGTATAAACTACTGAATTCTGCAAAATTTAATGCCGGCTTAGGGTTTTTATTTTGAAATAGTTGAATCAGCAATTTGGCTACTAGGTTACTTTTACCAAATTTTACATGCTTAGATTACTTCAGGATGCTAAATAATAGTAGAATGTTTGTAGTATATAAGGCGATTAAATATCCTGGATTATGCTTTGTTAAACTAATGTGGAAGACAACGATTTCTACTCTTCTTCAAAAACCTCTTTGAAACCTCTCATTGATTTTCAAAGAGAGAACTAAAAGATAATACACTCTTGTTGATCTCTAGTTAATTTCTTGACACTGCATCTTTAATTTGCAATGGTATTATGTAGCCATTTGTCTCATAGTCAAGCCCAAGCTCGGTCTTTTAATCTTTTCTTCACTATGGTGGCCATTTCGTATTCCTAATAATCAGTAGGAATCATATCGGTATTAATTTCCTTTTTTCGAGTCTTTGTAAAGTAGTAATAACATGTGTGCTCGAACAGTTTGCTTCTTTTACTCTCATCTGAAGTTTTGGATTTGCTGAATAATCATACTTCTCCTGCCTGAGAAACATCTTGGTTTTCCTAGCTAATAATTGTAATCATATTTCGATGGAAATTTGTTGGATAAGTTTGCGATATCGTGAGATTGGTCAACTTGAAAAAAAAAAAGCTGCTTGACAAAAAGCAGACATGCTTTCGGTTGGGATCCTTCGGGTTCCATGTTCGATGTAGCGACACTCATGGTTCCTTGTTATCGGATTGTGTTATGCAGTTATACAGCCGTTGTGGTTAAGATTTTTCGCCGATATTTGCAGGTTCTGAAGAAATTTGGTATTCCAGATCCTTGTTCTTTCATGGAGATCGATATCGGGTCATTGCTTTAGGGTTACAATCTATATCAAAGGCATACAGTTGCTTGGTCATCATTGTTATTCTCCTCATTCGTTTTTCAGTTAGAGTTTGTTTTGATTTTATTCTAAATTATGATTAATTTCATTCTGTTAAATTTTTGGATCATCAATGTCTTTTGCCACTTCTCTTGAATCCAGTTATTGATACCACATTGCATCCAGTTATTGTACTAAACAAAATTAATAATAATATATGAAAAGGTAAGTCATTAAATGAATATGTGAAATAAGAGTATTTTGTATGTGTTAAAGAAATATAAAATACCAATAAATTCAAAAACTTTTAAAAAAAAATTACAATATAAAAAATGATAAAACTGCTCTTGTTCGAAGAAATTCAAAAATATTAATTTATGGAAATGCCATATGATATTTAATAATTATAAATATATTTTTTTTATCTACTTAATTTCCTCGATTCTTGCAACGTGTGATTCGAGCATCGGAGTCGTCCACGTGGTTACAGACCATAGGCTGGATACACTAGGTTTGATATTTGGGTCCTTGGAGCGGATCTTGGTGCCATCGATTCTCCTTCGAACTCCACGCTCTTTGTTTTCTTTTGCCATCTCCATTGACGCGTTGAGGGGACAGTCCATGGGCAGCTGGTAGAAGTAGTAGACGCGCCTTCACCGGCTCGCGTAGTTAAAGCGCCGCTTTCCTTCCCCTTTTTTTCTTTAATCGCTTCTCTATTGGCATGAATACTAGTTAGTGGTGGTTTAACTCTTGTTGCGAGATTCTCCCGTCATTCCTCTTCTCAATCGTGTTGGCACTGGAAGGAACTGGAGGATCAGGGCTGGAGTGCTCACTCGGATGCCAGTTGGACCGATTCTTTACTACAGGTGCGATTTTTCTTTCTGTTCTTCTAGAAATTTTATCTTTTGATGCGATTGGATTGATCTTGAGATAGGTCTGTTCATTTGAGGAAATGTTGTGGTTTCCATTGTCGGATATGGATGTTGTGGATGTTTGTCTGGGTGATTAATGCCATGTGGGTTCGACAGGAGCGAAATGCCGGTCAGATTTTAGGCGACTTGTTAATCTAAGATCTGCTGATAATTGAGCTATTTGTTCTGCGGATCTGATTAAAGGTTGGATTGGGTTTGGAAACTGCAATGGAGGCTGACGGAGAAAAAGGGGTATGCTTGTTATCCAACGAAATGATTCTTTTGTTTGTTCCTTATGCTGAAATATGTCTTTGTTTAAAGGTTAAAGTCTCTATATTTAGATTCAGAGTGTCATTTTCCTTGCAAGTGATGTTGATGTTCCGTTTACCGTTGACTGGATGCAGAAACCTGCAAAGCACTCTAGCGGCCATGTGTGCCAAATTTGTGGTGATGGTGTGGGCACAACAGTGGATGGTGATCTATTCGTTGCCTGTGACATTTGTGGGTTTCCTGTCTGCAGGCCTTGCTATGAGTATGAGAGGAAGGATGGGAAACAGTCGTGTCCCCAGTGCAAGACCAAGTACAAGAGACACAAAGGTTTTGCCTTGGCTCTGAAATGATCCCAGTCATATGTCTTAAAGTTTGCTCTGATTCTTATTTGAAGTGCTTCAATGCTATTCAAATCTTCATAAAGTAAGACTCTTAGTTAGATTCGTTTGTTGTTACGTGTAGGAAGCCCTCCTATTTATGGAGAGGAGGATGAGGATGCTGATGTTGATGATGTCAGAGATTTCAATTATCCAACTGGAAATCAGGATCAGAAGCCAAAGATTGCTGAACGCATGTTGGGTTGGCAGCATGAGCAAGGGGAAGATATTGGTCCAAAATATGATAGTGGAGAAATCCCTCAGAATCACATGCCCTTGCCCGCTCATAAGCAAGGGGTATGCCTTTATTATTTAGTTATTTCATTTATCAATTCCCCTTGTGAGAAAATGCCTAACAATTTTTTTTACGTTATCTTCTTGTAGCTCTCAGGGGAACTTCCAATGCAATCACCTGATCATATGATGTCCTCTGGAGGTGGAAAACATGTTCATCCTCTACCTTTCCGGTCACGTAGGTGGCTTAACTTTGTTTTTATTGTTATCACTTTAAGTTGGTATTTTCTTATACACAGCTAATGTGGATTTATATGTTCTAATTATTATCCTACCGTGATCAGCTAACACATCCAGAGAATTTGGCAATGTTGCCTGGAAAGAGAGAGTTGACGGATGGAAGATGAAGCAGGACAAAAATGGTGTGGCAATGACCAATGGTACTAGTCACCCACCTTCTGAAGGCAGGGGAGTTGGGGATATTGATGCATCTACTGATTATAATATGGATGATGCTTTATTGTGAGTTTTTTTCCCTTTCAATCTCTTTAGTTTTTCATGCATAACATTTTATCTTTTTCTTTCAATTAAATTTGCTAAGCTACCAACTTGGTACCTCAAGTGGTTAGGCATTTGTATGGAATTCCCACATGTCTAGGAATTGATCCCCCATGTAGACCTAAAAAAAAATTACTAGTGTGTTGATGTTTTTCCATTTATATGTTTCTTAGTAATAATCAGCAGTAATCCTCTTAAAGGCCATAATTCATAATAGTTAATTGAATGAACATTTGTCTAGTGATGCTTGCTCTTAAGTGCATTTTCCCTGCTATAAAATACCTGTTTATTTAAAATTCTCACTTTTCCTTATGATCAATGCACACTAATATCAGGATGAAAGGCAAAGATATTTCCTCTGGTTGAATGCAATATCTAGTCACTGCAAAGTTCAATTTTCCTGTCTCTTGAGTTGGCAAACTTGGATAACTATCTCCTACAATTAGGGTTAAATGCTGAGATCTAGCTCAAACATTTTGTTTTTTTTTGGGATTTAGCCTAAACTTTTAAAATACTGATCTTGTCCCAACTTTCACATTTTAAACAAATATAGCCTTCTATTGTAGGCTTAATCATCTTTTAATCAACATATCATCTAAATTTATTGAATTTAACCTACTAAACCTAAGTCTACCTACTCAAACCCTGCAGTCATCAAATGTAACAGTAAAGATCCATTCAATGAATTTGAACTGGATTGTTGATTACCATGCTAACCAACTAATTTGGATATACTACATGGCCAACTAAGCAACTGATTGCTAAGGCTAACGTGGGCTAAATTGTTGGTAGATTTTTCACTAGATCAATAGTTTGCTTTCGATTAGTTGTTTTTTGAAATTGCATTAAATTCATTGGTAACTCTGTTCAAACAAAAAATAACACGTAGCCCTAAATTCTTTTGAGGAATATACATGCATCTTATATCCACTTATTTCATGGAAAAACATGTGGTTTCTTTACTGATTTAGGTATATCAACTTTTGATCAAAATCTACTACTATCCTCATGCAAAATCTCTTTTTCAGCATAGAGCAACAATTACACCTTGGCTTTCTAGACTCCTGCAAAAAATGTTTGATTTATTGGAGTCGTGAGGCCGTTTTGCCTTTCTAAAGTCTGTATTTAAGCCTTTGATCAATGGTGAAATGGTTAGCTTCTATATTCTCTGATATTCTAATTCGTATAACTACAGTCAATTTAAAAGGCATTTTTCTTTTGACATCTTGGTGGTAGGCTCTAGTCCTATAGATGAACTCTTCTTTATCTCATCCTTCCATCTTCTTTATTTGTAGAAATTAGTATGTAGCTCTTTGGAAATGAAGCAACCGGGTATCTTTATCTTTGAAGTTGGATAATTGAACTCATTTTATTTTATTGTTTACAAGCTGAAAGGATACTTTCATCACTTCATTCATAGCTGACAGCTCTGTAGAATTTCAAGTTGCTCAATTGAATGTTTAATCATTCTAAGATGTTCTCTCTCTCTTTAGACTTTTACTGTATAGTTCTCATTTTAATGTAAGTTCTCATTATTTTGTAATGCAGAAATGATGAAGCCCGTCAGCCTCTTTCTAGGAAAGTACCAATTTCATCTTCCAAGATAAATCCATACAGGATGGTTATTGTGTTACGTCTTGTTATACTCTGTGTTTTCCTCCATTATCGAATCACCAATCCTGTCCGCAATGCATATGCTTTATGGCTATTATCTGTAATATGTGAGATATGGTTTGCTATTTCTTGGATATTGGATCAGTTCCCCAAGTGGTTCCCTGTGAATCGTGAAACTTATCTTGACAGACTGTCCATAAGGTAACCAGTGCTGTTCTCTAAATTCTTCTCTTGCGCTAAATACTGTAACATAATTGTTTGGGCTGGTTATTGACTAACTTTCACTTAAAAAAAATAAAAAAGATATGACAGAGAAGGTGAACCATCAGAGCTGGCTGCTGTTGACATTTTTGTCAGTACAGTTGATCCTCTAAAAGAGCCTCCTCTTGTCACAGCCAACACTGTATTATCAATCCTGGCTGTAGACTACCCTGTTGATAAGGTCTCTTGCTATGTTTCTGATGATGGTGCCGCTATGCTCACATTTGAAGCACTCTCTGAAACTTCAGAGTTTGGAAGGAAATGGGTTCCTTTCTGTAAGAAATACAGCATTGAGCCTCGGGCTCCTGAATGGTATTTCTCGCAGAAAATTGATTACCTCAAGGATAAAGTTCAACCTTCATTTGTGAAAGATCGCAGAGCAATGAAGGTCTGTCTTTCATACCTTTAGCTGATGTATGCTTTCATGCCTTTTTATACCTTCTAATCAAACAATTTATTCAATACAGAGGGAATATGAAGAATTTAAAATCCGTATCAATGGCCTTGTTGCAAAAGCACAAAAAGTTCCTGACGAAGGGTGGATCATGCAGGATGGCACACCATGGCCTGGGAATAACACAAGAGATCACCCTGGAATGATCCAGGTTGCTAGATTTGTGTTATTAGTAGCTTTTAAAGAACTAATAAATGAAAATTAGAAATATTTCTGGTATAAAATAACATTTTGATATTCATTATGCTTAATAATCTAAAAATTAGCAACATATATCCGTTTGGTCTCTTAAACTTTTAAAATGACTACTGTTATTGCATGGGCATTATCTCAAGGTTCAAGATAAATGCTGTTCATAATCAATTTTGAATGATTTTTAGGTGTTCTTGGGCCATAGTGGAGGGCTTGACACTGAAGGCAATGAACTTCCCCGTTTAGTCTATGTATCACGTGAGAAACGCCCAGGTTTCCAACATCACAAAAAGGCCGGTGCTATGAATGCTCTTGTAAGAACTTAAATGCATGATTTAGTATATCTCCGCTAACTGAGTATTTACTTAACACTATGAAAGTAATATTTTACTTAGCTGAGGAACATCTCCTGTTTGTTAATGTCTTTAAACTCATTCACAGGTACGTGTGTCAGCAGTCCTTACTAATGGACCTTTCATGTTGAATCTTGATTGCGATCATTACATAAACAACAGCAAGGCTTTGAGAGAAGCAATGTGCTTCCTTATGGATCCAAATCTTGGTAGGCAAGTTTGTTATGTACAATTCCCTCAGAGGTTTGATGGTATCGACAAGAATGATCGATATGCCAATCGTAATACTGTGTTTTTCGATGTAAGTACATATATGTTACCAAGCTTCCAATTTTGTTTCTTAAGTATGGCTATAGTATATGATTTATTGTCCTTTGACTGACAGTTTCTACTGCTCATTATAGATCAATTTGAGAGGTCTCGATGGTATCCAAGGTCCAGTTTATGTTGGTACTGGTTGTGTCTTCAACCGAACAGCTTTGTATGGTTATGAACCGCCTATCAAGAATAAGAACAAATTGAAGACCTTCTCTTTTTGCTGTGGAGGCTCTCGTAAAAAGAAATCTAAATCAAGCAAAAAAAATTCAGATAAGAAAAGGTCAAACAAGCATATGGATAATACTGTGCCAATATTTAATCTTGAAGATATAGAAGAGGGAGTTGAAGGTATGTTTGTTTAGCGTTTGGAAAATATACTGTGCCTTGTCAGTTTGCAGACTACATCTGCTTACAAGTACTTTATGTATCATGTAGCAGCCTATGGATATGGAAGTCATACTGCATCACTTCCAATTAGAGAATATCTTAACTCAGTTAATTGAATTCAGTAGATCTCCCTATTATAATGAAATAGAATCATAATCGGGATACTTTTCATCTTCTGATGAAAACCTTTTTATCATTCCTTTTTGGGGATAAATAGGTGTTGGCTTTGATGATGAAAAGTCATTGCTGATGTCACAAATGAGTCTGGAGAAAAGGTTTGGTCAATCAGCAGTCTTTGTTGCCTCAACATTGATGGAACATGGCGGTGTTCCTCAGTCTGCAACTCACGAGTCTCTTTTGAAAGAAGCCATCCATGTCATCAGCTGTGGTTATGAGGATAGGACAGAATGGGGAACTGAGGTATGCAAATAGCCACATTTTTATTCTTCTTATTTTATACTCAGCTCAGGTGCCTGTCTGCTAAAGTTTATATTTACTGGTCTATGTAATGCAACATTCATAATGGGATTTCAAATCAGCTTCTTACCTCTATTTACTGTTGTAAAGTATCTCATTTTCATAGTGGGAACAACTAACGTTATCAGTGCACATTTGCTGATTGTTAGGATGTATTGATTCTGCTTCTTTTGATAAGTGAGTTGCCAGCAGTTGGAGGATAACCTAGTGTTCTAAGTAGAACTTGTCATGAACAAACTGTGATTCTATCTTCCAGAAAATTCTACATTAAACAAACTGATAGATATATTGCAACATTGCCCTATCAGCAGAGGCTCCAGCCAATATCGATTTTACTTAGCTTAGCGCACTGATAATGCAATCTTATAATAGCTAAAGTTGAGTAGTTTGTTGCAATCACAATACTTTCTGATATATCCAATCCGGGACTCCAACAGACCCTTAATAGTGTTTACTATTGATGCGCTCGAGTCTACTGTATCAGTAGTCTCTCAAACATCAAACTCTGCTCATTCTGGTGTCCTGGTTGTTCATATTCTTGTCTTTTATTCACTTCTCTATTTGTTTCTTACTGGTATTGGATTCACTGTTTGATTAAGTTTTGCTCCACAAGGGGATTGGTATATTACCTGCAGCTACATGTCCTAACATGCATTAATTTTTATATGGCATTGTTTGTTCCCGAATTGTTGAATTCTTAGTAGAACTCGTCTGTTGCTGCAGATTGGATGGATTTATGGTTCTGTGACAGAGGATATTCTCACTGGATTCAAGATGCATGCTCGCGGTTGGAAGTCCATATACTGCATGCCAGAGCGCCCAGCATTCAAAGGTTCTGCTCCTATCAATCTTTCAGATCGTCTGAACCAAGTGCTTCGATGGGCCTTGGGGTCTGTTGAGATTCTCTTCAGCCGTCATTGCCCAATATGGTACGGTTACGGAGGACGATTGAAGTTCTTGGAAAGATTTGCATACATCAACACCACCATTTACCCATTGACTTCAGTTCCCCTACTATTGTATTGTACACTTCCTGCCATTTGTCTACTCACCGGAAAATTCATTATCCCCCAGGTATGGAACTTTTTAGTCGTAAGTACATCACTGCTTGCCGTATTACCACATTTGTAGATTTTGTGGAGGGTTTCAACAGCTCGATAAAAACTCCTATGTTATCTAATTCTTTAATCTCGAACTAGTTCCATTGAATTGCAGATTAGTAATGTTGCAAGTATCTGGTTCATTTCTCTCTTCATTTCCATTTTCGCCACCGGCATTCTGGAAATGCGATGGAGCGGTGTTGGAATCGATGAATGGTGGAGGAACGAACAGTTTTGGGTCATCGGTGGTGTCTCAGCTCATCTCTTTGCTGTCTTCCAAGGTCTTCTCAAAGTTCTTGCTGGTATCGACACCAACTTCACTGTTACATCCAAAGCTTCTGATGAAGATGGGGACTTTACGGAGCTCTACATGTTCAAATGGACCACTCTTTTGATACCGCCGACATCCCTTCTCATTGTCAATCTCGTCGGTGTGGTGGCGGGCATCTCCTATGCGATAAACAGTGGATACCAATCTTGGGGTCCTCTCTTTGGGAAGCTCTTCTTCGCCTTCTGGGTGATTGTTCACTTGTATCCCTTCCTCAAGGGCCTTATGGGGAGGCAAAACCGCACACCGATGATCGTCGTGGTTTGGTCCATTCTCCTTGCGTCCATCTTTTCCTTATTGTGGGTCCGTATTGATCCATTCACGACTCGGGTAACTGGACCCGATGTGCAGAAATGCGGCATCAACTGCTAGAGAATGCATCACAAAAACTAACTAGACTAGACTGAATTCTGTACAAGTTTTATGCATATCAAGTATGTGAAGACACTTTAAATTAAATTGTTAATATTTTTAGTATTAGTTTACTATGTCTGTTTGTTTTTTTGAATGTGGACAATCTTATTAAATTCAGTTTCATTTTGGCATAATTGCCCTAGTTCAACTTACTGCATTTTTTCAAACCCTAGAAAATCTATATTGGAAAAAAAAAACATTTGAAGTCTGAATATTTTCTACAATAATATAGATCCATAAAATTCAATTCTTATACGAATAATGAAGAAAAATTAATTATGAAAAATAATTTATAAAAGTAATTTTAAAAAAATAATATTATCCATGTACATAGTTTTTATTTTTAATAAATAATATTTATATTTCCTATAAAAAAATCTTATTTTCTTTCTTTAATACAAAGTCAAACTCATACTTTTCTTTGTTTAAACTGAAATAATATAATTAAAAAGTTCAATCAGTTAGTTTAAAATTTTAATTATTTTTTTAAAAAAATGTTGATTATTTTGATTTATTTAATTCGGTTTTACTTATAAAATTTCAAATTCAATCAAATCGATTAAAATTTCTTTTATTAATTTAATAACCAATCAATTTTATATTAATTCATTTATTCGATTTATTTATTTTTAATAATAAAATTCGACTGATTAGATTTATTTAAAAATAATTTAATTAATTCAATTCAATCCGTTTAAATTTTGATTGAATGCTCACTCCCATTATTGAGTTAAGCAAATTGAAGAATCGACAAATTACTGAATACAGGTAATTTTGAAAATATTCAAATTGTGTATCCGATACCAAATTTGCCCTTCCACTCATTCACTTTTGCTTGCCTAATCGATTGCTCGACTAGAACTGACTCATTGATTTGGAGAGTTCAGTATTGACATCAATGATGAAAAGAGCTTTTTTTTATGTTATGTGAAATTGATGAAAATCCGATATTTAAAGATAGGTAATGTTAGAAGACGACTGTCGGTATCTGATGGTAAGATTAAGATACCTACGGTCGGTATATCTTTGAAAGCTCAGACGGAGAGAATAAACGGACTCCTCGAGGGCTACTTAAGGCACTTTAGTGCAAACCAGAAGGACAGGATGGATGTTGCTCAGTGCTGCTATAACTTAACAATCAAAAAGCTCTGCGTCGAACTTCAGCCCCTTATTTTTGGCCCCGGGGCAAGAGCCTCTGCCGCCCCACACCATTGTGAAAAGAGGGGGCTTGTCCATCAGCCTACTTTGCCAAGAAAGAGGTGATAGGATCGCAACGACCTAGCCCAAACCTACTTAAACTAAAGGCTTGGCCGGGTTTGAAGGAAGAAGAAAGTAGACCTCGTAGAGAAGCAGATAGGAGAGGTAACCTATAGACTCACGCGATCAGCTCGATGCAAACTCACCCCGTATTCCATGTGAGTCAGTTGACTTCGATTAGACCAGACCGACCCAGAGAGGAACGTGCCCGCGAGGGCACCACCAAATGTTGTAGATGAATCTAACCTATTAAAGAAGAAGGTTGAGTATATCATAGCTGACCGCAACATGGGCAAAGCCCATAGTACACCCACTGCACGAGTGAAATACTACTCAGTCAAGTAGAAGGTCCAACCTGAGGGCGAGGCAAGCAAGAGGGGCCCCACTCCCTGAGGTTTAACATGGCACCTCTCTCTCAGCGCATTTCTCAACCAACCATTACCAAGGTCCCGCACAATCATGATAATAGTACAGACTGTCGTACAACAAAGCACTTTCAGGCGATCTCGAGAAGAATAGACAAAGCCATCTTTAACACAATGGAATCCCTATCCATCCTCATGAGATGGTGATCTAACTTTAAAAGCTCTGAGAGACAATAAGAGAGATAAAACCACTAATTAAGGTTCTGAAATATACATTCCGGGAATCAAATCCCGTCGAAAGCGCCTTCTCTTCTAGCACCGGATGCTTTCCCGAATACCCTGATTGAGAGGGCGAGGGATTGGTTCTTGACTTACTCTACCACCCGGAAGCATGACTAAGCCCAGAGGAGCAACTCAATAGACCTCCTCTCAAAAGAGTAGGAGGACTTAGCAGACTAACTCCGAAGATGCCAAGCTAGCCTCTTTCTTCGTATATAGATATGTTTGTGCATTGTTAGTCTTAACATGTACTTCATGGGCGGCGTTGGGGATTACCAAAGTAGCGATCCCGGCTCGTGAGAAATCTAAAGCTCTGGTTCATTCACTGAGGTAGTTCGACTTCGATGGGGCAACCGACCAAGTCAAGCAAGGATTGAGAGCTTTTATTGCCGAGCTTAAATGATGACTAGTCTATTATTATTTCACCGAAAGGCATTAGGAATAGACGAAAGAAGAAAGAAGCGTGAGCCTTTCGGCGAAGGGAAGGTTCTAGAAGATCTCGAGCGAGAAGGGTGCTTGCAATAAAGGTGAGTTAGTTAGCGCTGAGACTTTCTCTCCAACAAAAAGGAAATCGAATCGGGTTCGAATCTTACTTAGCGTAGTGTCGAATTACTTTGTAACCTGAGGTTTTGCCAAAAAAAAAAAAAAAAAAAAAAAACGGCCTGAGGTTCAGCAATGAACCAAAAAAGGGGCGGTTTACATACAACCGAGGCGCACAGTGCATATGATTGAATCTCAGAAGGCATAACCGCTAATTGATCTTCGCGAAGCGAGGTGCTTTGTAAAAGCTACTCGACTGGTTGGAGAGGTTCTGCCAGATCTCGAAGCGTAAGCGAGAGGGGATGACAAGACAGTTGAGCGAAGCGAGATGGGTGTTACTTATGCAATAATGAAATAAAGCTTTGACTCCGTCTAGGAATGGTTCTGAAAGAATTTGAATTTCGGGTCTTTCCCTACGGCAAGCAATAAGAAATTCGGCATTTTGTCCTTTGTTAATGGGTCGTTTGATAGTGTAGTAAAGCTCTAAAGGTGAATTCGTATACAACATGTTAGTACGCCCAAAGAGGGGAAGGTCTTATAATAATGATCAAACTTCTTTCTCGGATCGAGCTTCATTTACTTCGGAACCTTTGTCCTTTGTTCCAAAGAAAGGGATCTTGGTTATACCGGGATTTGTCGCTCTAGTACTCCCACTTGGTACTGACATCTAGTAATGGTCTCTAGTGCAATACTTGTCTGAGGTAGGGGTGTAAACGAATCGAATCGAGTCGAATATGCTGAAAAATTTAAGGCTCGAATTCGGCTCGAAATAGGTATATTCGAGTTCGAGCTCGATTCGAAGCTCGAAAATTTTAAAATGTTTGGTTCGAGTTCGGTTCGAATTAGGGTTCGAGTTCGAATTCGGCTCAAAATATTCGAACATGTTCGCGAACTATTCGAATTATTACTCGAAAATAGGTTCGAAAGGCTCGAAATTTATTTATTTAATATATATTTAACTTATATTAATAAATATTAAGGCTCGTGAGCGGCTCGCGAGCGGCTCGAACAATATAATTTGGGTTCGAGTTCGGCTCGAAAAAAAGTTCGAACATGTTCGAGTTCGGCTCGAATTCGATAAATTCGAATACGAATCGAATATTTTTCGAGCCCGCTCGAAAAATTCGCGAGCCGGCTCGATTCGTTTGCAGCCCTAGTCTGAGGAGTGCTTCCCCCCGAGCCTACAACATTCTACTCGAAAACCCTATTAGGCACTAGTGGCAAGCACAGCAGAAAGGAGCTCTCCTAGATATCAGGCGGGGAATCCTCGTTGTGTACTACCTAGCCGACTCTCTTAGTGTATCACCTCCGTCTATCTAATGTCTCCTAATGCAGCTACGAAGGGCAATGCTTTTTTGTGGCACTGAAAGAGATATTTCAATGGAGACTTCAAAAGCACTTACTAAGGAGGAAGCGCCCCAAGCATGGTCTGAAATCATAGCATTAGGCTTCCTTCCCGTGCTTGCTCTACTTCCTTCCTCCTACAATTATGAGGCAGATCACTGAGGTTGCTCTACTGCCTAAGCAGAAAACGAGATGTTAGAGTATATACTAAAAGCCTAACTTTTGTAAACATTTATTTATGAAATAAAAAAATCACATTGATCAAATATCTATATTTTATTTGTTAAGTGTAGTTGTTCAATTAATTTATAATGGAGATAACATGGTGAATGATGTCACACACAGAAGATCATGTTATCAGTTCTTTATAAATTATAAACAGTTGCTCACGACTAAGATGGAAAGAAACAAACCATTGAAATAGTCGTAGTGTAATTAGGTATTAGTTTATCTTGACTAATAAATTACACTAGTACACTCTAAGTGTATTGAGTAGGACCATTTTAGGTAAGTTCTTTTTATACTGATTTAATAAAAAAACTAGACCTTAGTTATTATGGAAGTGTGTGTTCTTAATCCTAATATAATAACAAGCATATATATTTAGTATTTATTTTTTTAACTTTTCAAAGGGTGAGATTTAACTTGATAAATCAATATGCCCAATAAGTTGGGAAATGATATTACTTATAGTGTGTGTTGTTAATTATAGAAGGAAACTGTGTCCTAATAATCTAGGTTGAGAATGTCCCCAAGAGGAGCTCATAAGCATTATCATGTTAAACCCTATAGGTGGACTTAGTCCGACATGATAATAAGGTTGAATGGTACTACTCTTGGACTAAGACATTAATTATAGTGAGTTGTCAGTAACTCAATTAAATTAATGGACATTCGTTATCTTAAACACAGGGAGACTAACACACTCATGATAAGAAGGAGCCCATAATGTAATTTGGGATTGATGCGGTAGTGCAATAATAACTCTCTAGTGGAATGAGCTATTATTGATGAACTTAAGTTGTGTGTTCGGGGCGAACACGGGATACTTAAGCTCATCGGAAGGTCAAAATCAATTTCTCCTCTAGGTCCCTATCGTAGCCTCATTAAAGCCTCAAGCCCATCCAAATAAAAATCATTCTTGATGTCCAAGAGAGGGCCGACCAAAGGCTTGGTGACCAAGCCAAGGGCCGGCTACCATCTTCTCTTAAGCGGTCGGCCCCTTGCTTGGTGCCCAAGCAAGAAGGGGCCGGTCATATTAATTCAAAAGTAAAGGGGTGTTTTGAATTTTTAAAATCTTCTCTTTGTAGAAAACTATAAGTTTTAAAAGAGAAATTTTAAAATGAAAAACTTTCCTTATTTGAATTAGGTCACATGGTTTAATAGAAAGTTTTAAAAATTTTAAAACTTTCCTTTTTTAACCATCCTCATGGTTTTAGAAAAAGGAAGAGAAGTTTTAAAATTAAAATTTTCTATTTTTGTAACCATGTTAAAAAAGGAAATTTTTAGAAGAGAAGTTTTTAATTTTAAAACATGATTTTTATTTTTAAAATTTTCTTTTTTTAACATCCACTTTAAGAAAGAAAACTTGTAAAATTTTATAAGAGGATTTCTTCTTTTATAAAATTTTATAAAAATTATTTTTCCTTTTTGATGATGTGGTCGGCCATCCTTGCTTGGTGCCCAAGCAAGGGCCTGCCAATCAAAACAATCAATCTATGATTGATGATTGATTCAATCAAAAGGAAAGAAAAGAAAAAATAAAAAGGAAAAAGGAAAAACAAGAGGAAGATTTTAATTTTTGTAAAAAGTTTTTTCTTATTTGCCTTCAGCAAGTAATATAAAAGAAGGGGAGGGGAGACCTCATGAGATAACAATTCTTATTCTCTTGTTGGTGATCCTCTTATGACCAACCCTCTCTCTCTCTCTTTTCCCTTTACTCTCTTTTGCTCTTTGGTGGTGGTGGTGGCCGAAACATAGAGAAGAAGGAGAAACTCTTTGGGTGGTGTTCATCTTGGAGGTTCGTCGCCGTCAAAGACGAGGCGAGGAATACGGCAGAAGATCTTGAGGTCATTAATACAAAGAGAAGGTATAACTAGTAATTTTCTTCCGCATCATACTAGTTATTTTTCTTTGTATGAATTCCAAACACAAGAGGCATTAGATTCTAGTTTTTCGAATTTGTTATTCGAGTTTGTGTTTTTTGTTTTTCGAATTTGTGATTCGATTGTTCATTTTGGTTAAACCTAGAGTTATATAAAGAAATTAAATATTAGCTTTCCTTAAAAGGCTTTGTCTAGGAAGTGGTGGTTGCTCCCATATCCAAAAAGGTCTAGTGTCTCGTTATGTTTAATCTGAAAGTCAATTTTCGAAATCAATATTTAATTGAATTTATAACATAGGTGATTTTGGATCAATAGTATTAAGTTCCGTTTGCGATCTAAGTCTAAACTATTAAGAACAGATAAGTTAAATTTGAAATCAATAATGTTAAGTTCCGTTTGTGATTCCTAATTTAACTTCTAAAGAACACAATAGATTATTTAGGAAAGGTTTGATACTTGTACAAAATTTCTGTACAGTGAAATCGATATGATCTTCCTAGGACTAACCAACAGAGAATGAAAACCTAATGTTCCACTGGCAAAGTAGTGAGAAAACCCCTGCAAAGAATGAACAAGATTGTGCCGTCAGACTTGGCTGTCTACTTGGGGGAAGGTGTGAATCCTGTCTTCTTTGAAGAGCAATCGCGTAATCATTCTCGGCTCTTATTGTCGGGCCCATTTCCTTTCAGTATGAAAAGGAGTTCTTAGTTTGCTAGAACAGGGCTTTTTTATTAGGAAACCCATGAAAAGTGAACCGGATATCCCCTGCTTCAGAAATTTGATTGGAATTATTATACTACAACCTATGCTCCTGTCCTACCAAGCGCTAAGCCTACCTACATTAATATACTTTCAGGCATAGCTCCAGATGGTCTTCATTCTAGTTCTTTTGCAACTGACTATGAAACTAATTTCGCAGGTTCAAGAAATGCTCGCCTTATCGACCAGAAGGGAGAGGAGCTAAGGATTCTTTTTGTTGTAATCCTGGGCACGACTTCTTTTTTGAGTCTAAGTTATAACGAAGCAAGAAAGACGCTTTTTCTTGCTTGTGCAATTGCATCCGGTCGTTGATGCGTGAGGAGCGATGCTTGCCCTTTTTCTTATTGTAAGCGGCTTGGCAGCAGTCAAATAGGATAGACTCTTATAGAAGGTCCACTACTAAGTAAGAGCATCAAATTTTTTACCCAAACCTTGTCCGAAGCATTCTTCCTTGCAGCTACAGCCCAGACAGGGGCCATGTAGCTAAGCGGGCTAGGCTCTATTGAGCGGAGCATCGAATTTGATACACTATATTATATTGGTTGCAATGAATTTTTAAACACAAACAGATTTTTTGATAATTCATTATTCTCAATATGACGTATAGAAATGATGTTTGAGAATATGAATATAATCAGAAGAACTAGATGAGTACATTAAATTTTATTTTATGTCATCGTGAACTCTTTAAGTTCATAAGTCGATTTCGGCCAAGATCGATAAATGAACCTAGAGAGTTCAGAATGACATTGAATTATGCTCATATTCATTTAATTCTTTTAATTATATTTATACCTTAAAATTATTTTCATAAATCATATTGAACATCAATTTTTTTTAAAAAAATACATAAGATATTATTTCATGCTATGGTTATGGTTCTCTAGTCCATCGATGACTTTCGAGTTATTTTTATCAAAAGTAGCTGATGAGCATACGTGCTCGTCTAATTTTTCATCAAACACCAATTCGATATTTGTATTAAAAACGGCGAATTTTTAATAAAAAATTTATTATTATTATTTAAAAAAATAAAAATACCGTGTACATGTTTTTAACAAATAAAGTAAACTCAGGGAGAGAATGGATAACGAATACGTGATTTAAATATCTTCAATATTACCCACGCGAATTGGATAATATGAAATTTGCGAATGGGATAACATGAAATTTAAAGTACGTGATTCAGTATAAATTCATACCATTATGAGTTTTATTTATAAAATGAGAAATGCCCTTTTCGTTATATATTTTTTTAAAAAGATAAATTTATATTTAAATATAATATAAATTTGAAATGCTAATTTCTATAATATTGTGGTGTCATTTGCACTATGTTCGTGGTGCGTGAGCACAAGGAGTGAAGGTAGACTCATTAGCATCACAAAAATACCTCTTTTTTTTGATCGACGGTGCCGACCGGTTTTGCCAACGAGTAACCGGATGATCGATCGTTGGTGAAATGGGGTAGTGAAGGAATACTTGAAGCTTCCATAAACCTAGGTATGTAAATAAATCAAACGGTTCGTGAATTATTCGGAACTTGATTCGATAAAAAACTCATTCGTTCGTTTATCTTATCAAGTCAAGCTCGAGCTCGATTTCGAGCTAGACAATTTTATCGAGCCGAGCTCGAGCTTAAGGATATTCGACTCGTGAACTCGCAAACATATTCGTTTATAGGATCACGAGCCAAAAAAAAGAACCTTAAACTGAGTCAAAAAATGAGCTCTAAAATGAATCAAAAAAACGAACTCTAAAATAAACTTTAAAATGAGACAAAAAACGAGCTCACTTAACAAGTTAGCTCGTTAACTTTGATACTCGAACTAATAACGAGCCAAACTTGAACTGTTCGCGAGCTTGATAATTCTAAAACGAGCCGAGCTCGAATATAACTTAAACGAGCTGAGCTTGAACCTAATACTGTTCAACTCGGCACGGCTCATTTACATCCCTCCATGAACCCCCCCTCTGATCGGAACACCCAAAACAAGGTGGTTGGTCATGGTAATGGCAAAAGGTGGTGGCAAATGTTTGCCGACCGAAGGAGTCCTTAGTAGTCGATGCACAAGTACTGAAGAATTGTCAAGTAGCAGCACATAACATAATGGTGATATTACAGAGAGAAGAAAGAGTAAAGCCATACATAAATTTCAGCAGATAATAGATACAAAATCAAAAGTACTTAACTAAGGTCCCATTTAGGCACAACTGTGAGAGACGGGTGATGGGAGAGGGGATGGAGTTCCAGGAATCCTAAGCTTCGATCGTCTCTGAATTTTCTATGAGAATTGCCTTGGTAGGCTTTGCGAGCAAGTCTGTGTATTCTTGGAAGGGAGATTTGCTGAAGCGGGTTTCCAACCATAAGTCGGGTGTCAGGAATCCATAGGTCTTCATGAGACAATCAAAAGTGGCCTGCAAGAAATAAAGGCATCATGCAAACAATTGTAGCTCTATCATTGTGAAGTCTGAAGGATAGTCCTTGTCTTCACAAAGTTATCGCCGTGCATAATCAGAATAGGGGAAGAACATCCAATCAGACAAGACAACAAAATCATGAGTATCAAATTAAGATTCAATATGTGGTCATGCGATGATAGTATGTTAGTCATCATTAATCCAAGAAAACAATGTTTTGGGGCATCCTAGTAGTGTAGGTCATTCAGTCAACAAGAACAAGAACTAAATCAACATGAACTATTCGTACAAAATTCTAGGTAACCAATCATCTTAGACAAGAACAAAAAGTCATCAGAGGGTGTTGAGACTAAATAAATCTTAGTGAATGATAAGAAATCTTTGATTGAAACTTGGTTTCCTTCGGCCCTAAGAGATTGTATAATGAGAATTAAATAAAAGGCAAACCATCATTTAGAAATACAAACAACGAAGATAAATATTTCACTTTTCATAAAACATTGGGCAGGAAGAGATAAAAATTATAAGTTATGATGAAAGGAAAATAACAATGATAGACATAGAAGGTCTAGTAGAAGTTTCTTTTAGGTTTGTTTAATTTGTGGTAGGAACTAAGAAATCCTATGCAAAACCAAAATAAAGAATAAAACAATCTACCAAATCAAAATTAGCCAATTCATTTGATCTATTAATTAATTTTTGACCAAAGATAAAACCTTGAAACCTTAACTCTCATTAAGATCTAATGGAACCACATGGAACAAATAAGGTTTCTCTCGCACTTCAAGGTCTCCAGTTTGTTCTTTTAGGTTTGTTTAATTTGTGGTAGGAACTAAGAAATCCTATGCAAAACCAAAATAAAGAATAAAACAATCTACCAAATCAAAATTAGCCAATTCATTTGATCTATTAATTAATTTTTGACCAAAGATAAAACCTTGAAACCTTAACTCTCATTAAGATCTAATGGAACCACATGGAACAAATAAGGTTTCTCTCGCACTTCAAGGTCTCCAGTTTGTTCTTTTAGGTTTGTTTCATTTGTGGTAGGAACTAAAAAGTCTATGCAAAACCAAAAAATAAATAAAACAATCAACCAAATCAAAATTTGCCAATTCATTTTATCTATCAATTAATTTTTACCATATATAAAACCTTGAAACCTTAACTCTCATTAACATCCAATGTATCCACATACAACAAATAAGGTTTCTCTCTCACTTCAAGCTCTCCAATTTGTTGAACTGCCACTACTCTAATTATTGAAGAACTTATATGGAGAGAGAAGTCATCTATGCTATTTGGAATTGACAACAACATACTGATAATCACTACAACATTAAAGTATAGTATGCAACTATGGATATTGAAATGTTGAACTAGTAAATAATGGAGGAAGATAAATATTTGTTCCAAACATGAATCGAACAAAATAATTGAATGCGGAAAACACTGACCTTCACAAAGTTTCCAAGAGTCTTAGTCGAACCGCGGGATGAGGTGTATACGTCCTCGATTCCAGCGAACTGGAGGACCTTCTTCGGCACACGGGCAGCCACAATCCCCGCACCTCTCGGTGCCGGCACCAGGCGGACAGTGACCGAGCCACACTTACCAGTGACCTTGCACGGGACAGTGTGGGGTTTCCCGATCTTGTTTCCCCAGTATCCCCTCCTGACGGGGACCACCGAGAGCTTGGCCAGAATGATAGCGCCACGGATGGCGGTGGCGACCTCCTTGGCGCACTTGACGCCAAGGCCGACGTGGCCGTCGCTGTCGCCGACGACCACGAAGGCCTTGAAACGGGTGCGCTGTCCGGCGCGAGTCTGCTTCTGAACGGGCATGATCTTCATGACCTCGTCCTTGAGGCGGCCACCGAGGAGGGTGTCGACGATCTGGTGTTCCTTGACGGGGAGAGAATGGAGGTAGATCTGCTCGAGACTGGTGATCTTCCCCTCCTTGACGAGGCGGCCGAGCTTGGTGACGGGCACCCATTTCTCCTCCTCGTCGCGCCGGCCTCCCCCTCGTCGGCCACGGCCCCGACCCCCGCGGCCCCGGTCGCCCCTGTCACCCCTGCCGCGCCCGAATCCACGGCCAAAGCCGCCGCGGTCCCCAGCACCTCGCTCCGCCATTAAGGAAAAGGTCAAAGGAGAGCGGCTTAGATGAAACGAGAAAAAGGAAAGGTTTTTATAGTGGACACGAAGAAGATGCCTAGGGTTTTCTGTGGCCTCGGACGGGCTCAGCTCACTTGTTGGCCTGATTAGCCCGATTAACGTTATAACTGGGCTATTATATTAGAGATCGAATAAATGGAAATGAAATTAATAAAATTTTTTTATCTGTCAATTGATAATGTCATCATTGAGCTCTCATAGCGCAGTTAGCACTTGTATAGATGAATATTCGAATAGATTTTAGAGTTAAATTTGAGGTGTAAATATTTAGTTGGATGTTTGATATTTTTCACGTAAAGAACCATTGTAAGCATGACACTTGCTAGGCCTGGGCTGCCATGGACGACGACTGACAATGCGCGATGACACATCTTGGTGATCGAGGCCGGAGGCATCCTAAGGGTTTGAAATTTAAAGTCTGTCTTCTCACCGGATGCTGATGGTGTTCTTCAAGACAGATGACTCTAATGCCCCTACATGTTGGTAGTCGTCTGTTCTTCAAAATTGCTGATGTGGTTGGATATGGCTCGGAGTTATTGTAAGCAATAGTGATTGATCTTGTCGGAAAGTTGAGAAGATAAATCTGTCGACATGATGTATCTAGAATGTTTGACCGTATCTCCATAAATTAGAGGGTGAGCTGGTTCCCGTGTTGACTAAGTCGTCAGAAGGCTCCTGGTCAACACTACCTGTAGCCAGTGACCAGGTTGCCCCGGTTCCTGGTACCTCGATGCTCGAGGTATGTCTCAAAAATATATAAGCAATCATATAAAATAGATCAGTGAAATAAGTAACGAGTACGAGAGCATACCCTGACCCCGACCCCCGGGAGGGGGGCGCCCTTGGATGGCTCGGTGAGCTGATCGCGATGATGATCGAGTCGTCGCGGCCCATGTGTCCACCAGGCGGCATGCAAGCCAAAATATGTCCACGGCTCAGGCCGGAATACAACACATACCAGCGACTCATAGGCTGGCTGGTAAAAACGTCTCACAATCATAATAGCAATACCAAGGGGCCGAATACAACGACTCAATGGCCGGAAACACAACAGATGTCCGAAAACACCGCGGTGGATCGGATCTGCGCTGAAAGCGGTGGAGACATCGACTGTACCGTCGTTGGAGTCGACTGTAGAACCGTCGGAAGAGGCGGCATCGGCTGGGAGAGGCGGCGACAGACACTGTAGGCGGTGGTGGCCACTGTAGGATGCGCCAGATGCGGGAAGGGGCGGAGGTGGCCGTAAGGAGCGGCTTCGGCCGCAGTGGGCGGCGATGCCGACTACAGGAGGTCGCGGCTGTGCTCCTGGGCGAGGCTAGCGTGGAGAAGGGAGAAAGGAGAAGGAAGGCGACGCCCGGAGCGACTGCGTGCGTGAGGCGGGGGCGTAGCTCGTGAGGAAGCTACCGGCGGCGAGCTATGCACGTTGTGACATAGAGACGGTGGCATCGACCTGGAGCGACCTGAAGGGGAGTTGCCGATATGTCGGCATTCTCAGGCGGAGGTAGCCACTGCGGCTACAATAGATGGCGACAGCGGACTGGCAGCAAGGAAGAAGCCCTGTAGGTCCAGCGAAGAAGGAAGTAGAGAGATGGCTGGAGGA
The DNA here is from genome assembly GCF_018446385.1 of Zingiber officinale. Lineage (NCBI taxonomy): Eukaryota > Viridiplantae > Streptophyta > Magnoliopsida > Zingiberales > Zingiberaceae > Zingiber > Zingiber officinale. The sequence goes on along the minus strand of NC_055989.1, from coordinate 109,912,549 downwards.
GCCGGAGACTGGCGACGCGAGGGGGAGGAGGAGAAGAGTGTTGGTGCAGTGAGCACCAGATGATCGAACCTGAGTTTTGATTATGGCAAAGGGCTCAAAGTTAAGTGGTGGTGTTATCTAACAAAGTTCATGGAGCTTGCAGGAAAGTCCTAAGTGATACTTAGGCAAAAGTCCTAGCTGCGGTTAGGCAGGTGAAAACCCTAGGGGGTGGTAACCCTAGGTCATAGGGGGTGGTAACCCTATGCGGAAAGTCTTGGCAGGTCGATGGCTTCAGGCAAAAGTCCTAGGGGGTGGTAACCCTAGGTGGAAAGTCCTGGTGTTGCGAACCAGGTGAAAGTCTGAACTGGCCGGTGAAGCGGATGTTCAGCAGAAAGTCCGGGAGCATCGAGTGCCGAGCAAAAGTCCAGTCGATCTGGAGGATCGTACTGGCAACAGGTAAAATCTCCTGAGAGGAGTAGGTGAGGACGCGTTCCCCGTAGAGGGAACAGTAGGCGTCGGGTCGACCTAGGGTTTCCGGCTGGAAATCCGAAGTCAGACCCGGACAGTCCGGAGACTGTCATAATTTCATATTCATACTATTATTTTGTGTTAACTTTGTGTTGCAGGTATCTTTGGATTAACATACTTGCAGGTACCAAAAACACAAAGAAGGACTCGGATGAACAGTGTCCGAGGCGCCTCCATGGAGCTTGGAGGCGCCTCGGGTGCGAGCCAGGAAAAGGCCAGCGCAGCAGACTGGAGGCGCCTTGAATGGAGATCAAGGTGCCTTGGACCGGAGGTTGAAGGCGCCTTGGATAGGCTGAAGGCGCCTTGAACCAGATAGAGTTCGACCAGGTCAGTGCTGATCCACGCGGGTGACTCGGCTCGTTCAAGGCGCCTTGAACCCCCTTTATAAGGGGTCTCGACCAGCAGCTTCATATATCTTCTTCCAAGTGAATTGTTTGCTACAAGCTGCCTACGAGACGATCCCGAAGTGCTGCAACGACACCTCGACACCCCGGAGCTTCAGATTTAGTCTTTTGGTGTCGGTATAATCTTTTACTGCTTTGAATTGTAATTAGTTTGTAATAGTTTTTGCGAGCTTATAGTTGTTGCCCACGGAAAGCGATCAAGGATCGCGGGCCTTCGAGTAGGAGTCGATCAAGGCTCCGAACGAAGTAAATTCTCCTGTCTTTGTGTGCTTGTTTTCTTTATTCCGCTGCGTTTTAACTCTTACGATTCCGATAATCGTTGAAAATAGCCACGAGCGCTATTCACCCCCCCTCTAGCGCGTCTCGATCCAACAATTGGTATCAGAGCGGGGTCGCTTTGAACTGGTGCAACCACCATTCAAGCATTTTTCGTGGCTTTGTCGTGTGTATAGGGTAAAAATAAAACCTTACGCCTTTCGTTTTTTCCCTCCAAAATTATTTTCGAAAAATTCATTTTCATCCTTTCACGGTTTATTAGTATTGATAAAATATTGAATTTGGCAAAATTTGAAATAATATTTTTTAAAATATTTTTTTAATAATATTTTATTATTTTTTTTCGAAACTGGTGAACTTCTATTTCTATCCTTCCATACCGCACTGCTAATCCAGGATCAAGTCCTGGTACATTTTTTTTGCTATTTTTTTTGTGGGCAAGGTTCTTTTAAATGGCCCTCCAAGAAGGCTTTAGCACTTCTCGCCCCCCGCTCTTCTCCGGCGAAGACTTTACCTATTGGAAGAACCGGATGATCTACCATCTCAAGACGCAAGTCGAGATGTGGATCATCATCCAGACCGGTCTCGAGCTACCACTTGACGGCGCTGGAGAACTCATTTCATGCACTAACTGGGATACCAGCATAAGAAAGAAGGTCGAAGCTGATGCCAAAGCAACCTGTATGCTGCAATGCGGGTTGACAAAAGAAGAACTGAATAGAGTCGGACCATTTTCAAGTGCGAAGGAGCTGTGGAACAAACTAATCGAGCTGCACGAGGGCACGTCAGACGCTAAAGTAAGTAAGCGTGATTTAATTTTAAATAAATTATATAATATTAAAATGCAGGAAGGTGAGACGGCGAACCAGCTTCACGCACGCATCCGGGACCTACTCAACGGGCTTCATGCGATCGGCCAAAAGGTGGAAAACCGCGACGTAATAAGGTACGCGCTAAGTGCTTTTCCGAGGAACACTTTGTGGGCATCCATGGTTGATGCTTACAAAGTTTCCAAGGATTTATCCTCAATAAAACTAGATGAATTGTTTTCTGAATTAGAATTGCATGAGCAGACTAATGCACGCCCGGTCGAGAAAGGTGTTGCTTTGGTTGCAGGTACTAGCGAGCGCGTGAACCGACGTCAAGGCGCAAATCTAAAATATCAGAGGACGAAGACGATGAATCAGACGCAGAAGATGAAGACGAAGTTATTTCCAAGTTGATAAAACTCGTACGGAAGATGTGCAAGTCGAAGAAGGCAACTCAAATGAACACAAAGGACAGATCAGATGTCACCTGCTACGGCTGTAACCAAAAAGGTCACTACAAGCCAGATTGCCCAAACAAGAAGAAAAGAAGAAAGGCATTGAAAGCAACCTGGTCCGAGTCGTCAGACGAATCCGAGACTGACAAGGAAGAAGAACCAACGAGCTTTCTCGCATTACCGGTGCAGGCTAACATAATTGACGAAATCGAGTCCGAACTCGAGTCCGAAGCCGAGAACGAGTCAGAAACAGAGTCCGAGCGAAGCCACGGATCCACATCCGTTTCCGAAGGCCCGATCCCCATTGTAAGTTCTTTTCTCGCCGAAACTCAAATAGATGACTTAAGAAATTTAGTTCCTTATTTGCTTAAAAAATTGCCTAAATCCAACATCCGGGTTAAGTCGCTCCAAAAGGAAGTAATAGCCCTTAAGGAAGCGACTGACTCGAGTTCTTTAACTGAGTCAGTTCAAGTTGGAAGTTCAACTCAAGTCCAACAACTTGAGGAAGAAAATTCCAATTTGAAAACTCAAATTAAAGAACTCAAGGATACGTTAGAACGCTTTACGTTGGGTTCCAAGAATTTGGATCTGATTCTTGGAAAACAGCGTGCCGTTTACAACAAATCCGGACTTGGATTCAAGCCCAAAACTAAATATAGATCATATCTGTCGTTGGTAAATAGAAATAAAAGGAACATAATTCAAGCATGGGTCCCCAAGTCCAACCTCGCTAATCAAATTGGACTTGGACAATATTGGGTCCCCAAGGATCAGGTCCACTACCTCGATAGACCATATCGAGGCTATGATCCAGGGGGAGCAAGAAGGAAAACAATTTTAATAAATTAAATTCAAAATTCATAAATCTAAAATTCACAATTAAATTAAAATTCGAAATTTAATTAAAATTCAAAATTCGAAATTAAAATTCAAAAATTCAAAATTCAAATTACAAATTCAAAATTCGAATTCAAAATTAAATTCAAAATTTGAAATTTAAAATTCAATAGAAGGAGGATCCAGAATAGCTGGCACTCCCAACTAAATTACCCGACTGGGTAACCGAACTTAATCTACCCGAAATGGGTAAACAAGAGTAGACTACCCGGCAGGGTAATTAAGGTTAGATAAAATAGGCTAGGTTTAACTTTACTAACAGTACTGGTGAAGTTTTTGGATGATAGTACGTTAGGGAAGCTTGGGGCATCGCATGTTTAGGAAGATATGGCTTCGACCTGGTGCATTTGGCCAAGTGGAACTGACCGAAGCTACCCTTAAATGGATCCTAACTAGTTAGACCAAGTTTTAGTATTAAGTTCAATGGGTAAGACTATTTGGAAAACCTCGAAGGCATGGTTACTTTAATGAGTTCCTTGTGACTCACCATAGCCCAGAAGTTTATCCAAAGAATGCTTACTTGTTGAACCCAAAGCTAAACCTGAATCTAACACAAATTTAAACCAACCCCTTAAACTGAACCACAATTCATCTCACCACAATTATAAGATTACCTGATTGAAAATTTAGATCGGGTGAGATGACTAAGAAATTAAAACTAAAATTAACTTAAATCAAGTTAATTCAAAATTAATTTCAAAACTCTTTTAAAACTTAATTTCAAAATCATTTCAAAAATCTTTTGAAAATCAATTTCAAAATTACTTAAAAATCATTTCAAAAATCTTTTGAAAATCAATTTCAAAATTACTTAAAAAATCATTTCAAAAATCTTTTGAATATTAATTTCAAAATTATTTTAGAAAATCAATTTCAAACTTATTTAAAAATTATTTGAAAAATTTATTTAAATAAAAAATCATTTTAAACTTAATTTCAAAATCCTTTGAAAAATCGTTGAAAAACTTATTTAAAAATGATTTGAAAAATCTTTGAAAAACTTATTTAAAAATCCTTTGAAAATTCATTTCAAAATTGTTTGTAAAATTCTTTTATTCATTTCAAAATCATTTCAAAATTATTTGAAAAATCTTTGAAAAACTTATGTAAAAATTATTTGAAAAATCTATTTAAATAAAAAATCATTTTAAACTTAATTTCAAAATCCTTTGAAAAATCTTTGAAAAACTTATTTAAAATCCTTTTAAAATTCATTTCAAAAATCTTTTGAAAATTCTTTTCAAAATCTTTTAAAATTAATTCAATTACTGTCAAAATATTAATTTAAAAGGATTTAAAAATATTTAATTATCAAATTCTGATTGCTAAAGTTAACTCTAATTAATTTTCAATAGATTCTCAAAAGTTTAGCATTTTCTCATTTGGAACTTAATTTTCAATATTTTCAAATAATCTCATCTCAAACTCATTCATAAGCTGCACATGTTTGATAATCTAGAATGGATGAGCTGGAATTAGGATAATATAAAGTTCTTCTTATGCTTGTACTCTAAGACCCTAAGAATTTAATTTGGCATTAATTAAGGGGGAATGAACAGAGTTATGCTAGTACTTTAAGGCTAAACAAATTCCTTTAGGGCTCTGATACCCAATCAAGTTAAATAATTTAATTTGACTCATGCTTGGACACCAAAACTCAAAGAAGTTATTAAGGCATTAACTTAAAATTTAAATTATCTATGCAACAATTCTTTTCAAACACCTTATGAATTGAGCTAAGTACTTCACCTAAATTTTTTTTAAGTCTGAGTACTTAACTATGCTACCCTTTAGGGGGAGCTTAAATTAACTAGACTATTTCTCTCTTCTTAATTCTTTTTGATTTATGTCAAAGGGGGAGAGAAAAGTCAAAGTTAAGAAATCAAGAATGAAAGGGGGTAACCAAGAATGAAAGGGGGAGCATAAACTTTAAATTTTATTTATGCATTGATGCTTCTGGTTAACTTTCATTATTTATTCCTTTATTTAAAAGTTATGTTTTACTTAACTTTGAACCAAGATTGCCATAATCAAAAAGGGGGAGATTGTTGGTGCAGTGAGCACCAGATGATCGAACCTGAGTTTTGATTATGGCAAAGGGCTCAAAGTTAAGTGGTGGTGTTATCTAACAAAGTTCATGGAGCTTGCAGGAAAGTCCTAAGTGATACTTAGGCAAAAGTCCTAGCTGCGGTTAGGCAGGTGAAAACCCTAGGGGGTGGTAACCCTAGGTCATAGGGGGTGGTAACCCTATGCGGAAAGTCTTGGCAGGTCGATGGCTTCAGGCAAAAGTCCTAGGGGGTGGTAACCCTAGGTGGAAAGTCCTGGTGTCGCGAACCAGGTGAAAGTCTGAACTGGCCGGTGAAGCGGATGTTCAGCAGAAAGTCCGGGAGCATCGAGTGCCGAGCAAAAGTCCAGTCGATCTGGAGGATCGTACTGGCAACAGGTAAAATCTCCTGAGAGGAGTAGGTGAGGACGCGTTCCCCGTAGAGGGAACAGTAGGCGTCGGGTCGACCTAGGGTTTCCGGCTGGAAATCCGAAGTCAGACCCGGACAGTCCGGAGACTGTCATAATTTCATATTCATACTATTATTTTGTGTTAACTTTGTGTTGCAGGTATCTTTAGATTAACATACTTGCAGGTACCAAAAACACAAAGAAGGACTCGGATGAACAGTGTCCGAGGCGCCTCCATGGAGCTTGGAGGCGCCTCGGGTGCGAGCCAGGAAAAGGCCAGCGCAGCAGACTGGAGGCGCCTTGAATGGAGATCAAGGCGCCTTGGATAGGCTGAAGGCGCCTTGAACCAGATAGAGTTCGACCAGGTCAGTGCTGATCCACGCGGGTGACTCGGCTCGTTCAAGGCGCCTTAATGAACAGTATAAGGCGCCTTGAACCCCCTTTATAAGGGGTCTCGACCAGCAGCTTCATATATCTTCTTCCAAGTGAACTGTTTGCTACAAGCTGCCTACGAGACGATCCCGAAGTGCTGCAACGACACCTCGACACCCCGGAGCTTCAGATTTAGTCTTTTGGTGTCGGTATAATCTTTTACTGCTTTGAATTGTAATTAGTTTGTAATAGTTTTTGCGAGCTTATAGTTGTTGCCCACGGAAAGCGATCAAGGATCGCGGGCCTTCGAGTAGGAGTCGATCAAGGCTCCGAACGAAGTAAATTCTCCTGTCTTTGTGTGCTTGTTTTCTTTATTCCGCTGCGTTTTAACTCTTACGATTCCGATAATCGTTGAAAATAGCCACGAGCGCTATTCACCCCCCCTCTAGCGCGTCTCGATCCAACAAAGAGAGGCGGTGGCGGCCGGCGATGGTGTCGGCGAACAGTAGGAGATGAGGAGGAAGAAGACCCTTTTCGTGTTGGCGACGCCCCCCCCCCCTTCCGTTTCCCCAGGTCAACAGTGCTCTTTAAGCACCCAAAAACCCTAAATGTGAAAAGACCGAAACACCCCTCCCCCTTCTCCTAATCCTTGCTTTGCCCTCAATCTGCCTCCGCATCAGTGATATATCGAAACAAACTAAAGGATCTACCTGATCTAGCCATCATCATTGTATCCCTTATTTCCTGCGGGAAAAATTTCTGCAATGCAACAGAAGTCTTTCTATTGAGATCAGGCAACAACAGGAGTCCTTCTCAATGGAGAAGTGAGGAGGAAGAAGAAACCAAAGATTTTAACAAGATGCCCAAATTGAAATCAACCTTCCCCTTTAATACCCAAAGCCTATCTGTTAGTTATTATATTTATTGGTAGACTTAATTGTAAATTGTGCATATGAGTACAAATCGAATCCATTAAAGTGATTTAATTAAATTTATTGGGTTTTAGATTATCAGATATAGATTGAATATGTAGAACCCTTTTGCCCAATATATTATCATCTATGATGATGCGGTGATAAAGGGGGGCCCACCTGGCATGGGTCAACCGTCAAGGTGGAAGTCAAAGTTAAGGTGGTCAACGTCAGGGTATCAAAAGGCTCACCTACGGTGGCCAGGCGAGGCAATCAGTGTTCGATCAGCAAGAGACTTGTCCGAGCTGACCACCTGTCCAGCTCGGGATAATACGGTAAGATAGTCAGACGCTCAGTGCAGAATGCATAGAAAGATTAACGGATCATATGGGGTGATAATAGATTAGTTGTATATATAAGGGGAGGTCTCCAAGGGTTTAGGCATAATCTTGACAGAGCTTTTGGTTCCCCATTTACCTAGAGTTTTTTAACGCAGTCATCCCCTAAGCCTCTTGAAAGTTCTCTTCGTTTTGTTTCTGCTTCTTCTTTTTTCTCAGGGATTATTTCTAGACACGCTAAAGATAAGGATGCCTCTTCAATCAACTTCCTTGTCTTTATGTTTATGTATTACTTTCTTATACTATAATTAATTGATGAAACTAAGATTTTCTTATTCTTGCATTTCCTATATATGTTTAATAACATTCATGAATGGGATTAATTGGTATTAAAAAAATGATTCAATTATAAAACTTCAAGGAAGCTTCAACTTCTTATGGGTGGATTCTATATATGATCATGGTGGGACATATAGTAGACTATTAAATCGATTGTGGTAATCATTGCTATATGATATTAATCGATTGATAAGCCTAATTTAAAATTATTAAGGCTGATTAAGTAATTATTTGTTCGGTTAAAGTTCTTAGTATTTTTTGGGATCTATCTACACAATGTGCTACTAAGTTGAACTATTATATCGACCCAAAGAATTGTTAGGAGACTTTGTTTGCAACCTTGCAATTCAACAATCCCTCCCTCAAACTAAGGACCACAGACTTCGTACGTCTGATCCTTGACCCACTAGTCCCTCCCTCAAACGAAGTGTTGGAGCAATCCCAATGGTTCGTGCGACCATGTGTTTTGGTGTTTGGGCAAAGGGTTTAAGTTAGGTTCACCCTTGTATTTGATATGTGTATTTGAGTTGTGCAGGTTTGCAGGATATACATGTGACTCAAGTTGATGGCTTCGGGTCCGGTGAAGGATGGAGCATCTGAGGGACCGTGGACAAGGCAGCGAGGACAAGGGCCGAGGGAAGCGACTTCGAGGCATACGCGAAGGATGATATTGGGGACGAGCCACGGGCTTGAATGCATCCGAGGGACGAGAGCCAAAGGAAGTAGGCTTGAAGGCAAGAGGTTAAAGCTGCAAATGAAGCGTCAAATGAGTCATAAGGGTGAGGGTACGAGTGCATGAGAGATTGTACTCGGAGTAAAATCCTAGTTTTAGGATTTTACTGTAGCAGTACTGTAGCAGTCGACTGCATGTTTTAGCAGTCGACTAGTGCAGTCGACTGGGGCAGTCGACTGGCAGCGAACAGAATGTCTCTGTTCGCTCGGTTAGTATGGAATCGAGCCGTTAGGATGTAATGGTCGAATTTCCATAGAGGGCAGTCGACTGCATGTTTTAGCAGTCGACTGGTAGGCGGGGTTTTCCAACCCGTGGCCTATATAACCAAGCCTTGGGAGCTTGGTTGAGGTTGACGAAATAGAGGTGGTTAATCTCTATTAGTAGTCTACTTGTGCCCTAGCTTGTAAAGAGTCCTTGGTGAGAGTTGTGGTGAGGTTTCTCCACCCACAAGGAGCTACGTGAGCTAGCCGGAGGTCTTCCGGGGAGTAATCCACCGACGGATAGGGATCGTCCACCTTACGGATAGCCGTGGAGTAGGAGCTTTATCTCCGAATCACGTAAATGATCGTGTAGCTTGGTTTGCATTCTTTCCTTTAGTATTTAGCTTTCTACTTGCTTTGTTTGCATTTCTGCTTGCGCACTAACGTTGTAGAAAGAAGCAAGTATTTGGGGGCACCGTCTATCCAACCCCCCTTCAAGTCGGCCGTCCGATCCCCAACACGAAGGACCACAGGCTTCCCACGTCCGATCCTTGACCCACCAGGTCTTTCTGCCTCTCAGTCCACCGGACCTACTAGGACTTCCTGCCTGGTGTGGTCCTCTTGATTCGGGCATAGAGCTCTCACTTCATTTGTTTGAGGTCAATATTCTATTCACATGGCTCAATTAACTGTTAGACCTTCTAGCAGTCCGGATTCTGATACCAATTGTTAGGATGAAAAGGAATTTAGATGTCTCCATAATAGTGTGATATTATCCACTTTGGGTCTAAGCCCTCATAGTTTTACTTTTGGGCTCTACCTAAAAGGCCTCATACCAATAGAGATATTTTTTCTTATAAATCTATGATCTTTCCCATGTGTTTTCAATGTGGGACTTTGTTTGCAACCACTACAAGAAAAAATCTAATAGACAGCGTTTTAAAAGCGTTATCTATGTGCCTGAAAAAGTGTTGTTAAAAGCACTGTTGTTAAAATTTCATTCAATGACAACACTTTAAAAGTATTGTCATTTATAGCAAAGACAACACTTTAAAAGCATTGTCGTTTATAGCAAAGACAATGCTTTTGCAACGTTTTAAAAGCATTGTCATTTTCTTTTAAAAATAACATTATTGCAACACTTTAAAAGCGTTGTTGTTTATTTTTTACAAAGACAATATTTTTATAATATTTTAAAAGTGTTGTCTTTTTCTTAAAAAAAATCTAGTTACAAAATCATTATTTTTATATTTACAAAACTATTATTTTTCTTTTATTATGTCCATATTCAAATTTGACATATACTAGCAGTTAATTAGTTCGGCTAATGATTTCAAACTCATACCAAAATAATATAATTCAACCAAAACAATAGAATTCAGCTACAAAGTAGATATTGATATTTACAAGAGAATTCAGTTACAAAATAGAATTCAACTAATGATTTCAAAGACTAAATAGTACTTCTGTTTCAAAGTAAATAGTGACATTCAAATTTAAAACAAAAGAGCACAAAATAGTTAGCCAGCCTCGAAGGCTACTTCTACTAGCTACACTGAAAAAATATTGTCGGCTTGAGACTGGGACAAAACACCTACTACTATATATCTATCGTAGAAAATAATACCATTAGTATTATGAAAAAGAAATCTTCACTCTTAAAGCTAAAAACAAGGAGCATAGTTTATACCATACATCAATTAGAAAATCTGAATTGAGGTACAGATAAGATAAATCTGGATCGTTGTACTTTTTTCATCAAATCCTCTCCTTCAAAGTCACCTTCTTTGGTGACTCGTCCTTTCTTCCACATAATAGCTTTATTAATGTCATTATCATCACATAATTTAGTTGCCTACAATAAGAAAATTCCAATAACATATGTAAAATAATTTTATGTGAATAAATTGTAAGGTTCATAAGGAAATATGTCAAAAAAATACTTGCTATTTCTTCAGCAAATCTACATATCCTTTATGTGAAAGTTGATAAGGATATATGTGTTGTTTTCTTCTATCTTTTTGTTGATAACTTAGTTTCTAGTTATATCAAACTTGAATATAAATAAACTAGTTTTAAAAGAATAAAATAAAAATATTACCATGAAGTCTTCAGACATGTGATTAATCACAAACGACCTCCAAGTATCTCTTGTAATATCATAGCTAGTAGGTGGCTCATCCAACTCCTCAGGTTTTTCAAGCTTACTTAAAATGAACATCTTAGTGAGATGACTTTTGTATTGACACCACTTATTGTTTGACAATTTCAAATAGTCCTTCTTCCACTTTGGGTTAACATTGTATGTCAACTGTAAATCACAAAAGTGGAAATACGTTAAAAAGATTAACACGAACAGTAAATATATCATAATAATTGTTAAAATATGCTAACTTACTACATTAACTAATTCCCATATCAGTTCTTTAACATCACTTGGAACATATTTCCAAGTCTTGTAACTAATTTTCACCTTTTCTCGAGCAAGCACACCAATATAACTTTGCATTGCAATAGCTGCTTCTCCTATTGGCTGTCCAAGTTTATTGAATGCAATATCCTTTCTAACTCCTTGAACCTTTTGCCTAGCTAGCTTATCTAGGTGTGTACAACCTCTAGACATTCTTGTGGTTTGGGTGTTTGTAGAATCCAACTCTGTGTTACCATCCCAACTCTCAGCAGTGACAGGAGTTGTAATTTTTTTTCCTTATCCTTACCTTTTTTTTGCAGACTTTCTAGAGGCTTCTATAGATTCCACACCTTCTATTGATCACAGTAACATAATATATAAGCTTTCTAAATAACAATTGATATATAAGTAACATGATAAACAAAACTCACAACAACATGAAAAAAAAAATCATAGAAAAAGTGAACTAGCAGCTAAGTGATAAAAATTAACAGCAACATGATAAAAAAAACTCACAGCATATCAATAACTGACAGCAAACTGATATTAACTAACAACAACGTGATAAACTAACAACAAAGTGATAAATTGATAGCAAAGTAATAAAAAAAAATACCACAACATATCAATCTTCAAAGGTAAATAATATATCAATTTAAATTGTTTACAAACTCATCTTAAAGAACAAAAAAGTTCAACAACTAAATATTGTCAATCCAATTCCCATTACAGTCATCCCGAATGCATGGTGGTTCATTATCATCTTTTCCGTCAACATTCATTGGTGGTAACCCTATGCTAAAACATTGATAGTGGATTACAGTTTCTTCAAACTCTTTACCATTTATGTATTCAAAACGTGGAATAACATTAGGTCCATATAAAAGGCGGTTCAAATACTGAAAAAAAATCAACCAAAACTAAGAAAGCAAATCAATATAGAATCGGGCGACCCAAAATGACCGCCCTAAATTCATTTAGAATTGGCCGGCCCAAAATGGCATTGTAAGCCAAGAGTGTGTGCATGACTGTGAAAGTCGATAAGCACATCCTCATTATGGGCTCCTCTCCTAAAGATATGATCAACATTATTTGGCCGAGCGGGTGAACCTCGTTGCCCATGAACCCATACAGAGGGGTGACCATGGGTTGGAGTTCATTCGGGTCTATTTGCAACTGCTCAAATGTTTGTTTAAAGATGATATTAACTGAGCTATCTGTATCAATGAAAGTACAATGAATATTGTAATTAGTTATAACAACCTTAATTATTAAAGCATCATCATAGGAGACTTTCCCTCCCCCCTCTAGGTCTTTTGGCCCGAACCTAATTTCGGGGCCATCCACCTGCTTTGCACTACAGCCAACCGCATGAATCTTCAATCAGCGAGCATGTGACTTTCTCACTCAGTTGGAATCTCCATCAGTTGGACCCCTGGTGATCATGCTAATATCACCTTAGGCGGTGTTAGACCCGGACGGGAGCTTGTGCTCGGTCTACTGGCGATGGGGGTGTTCTTTAGTGTCGTTCGACCTCTTGCCGATTTCGTCTGGGCGAGCTGTTCGACCTTTGATAAGGGCATCAGTTGGGGGACGATGAACATCAATGCAATATTTGATTATTGTTTTGGTGATTTGCCAGACTGTAGCAATCCTCAGTATCATGGGTAGCTGACCGATGGTATGTGTACCACTGTCATAAGGCTCTTTGAGGGGGCTCGGGATATCTTTCCCACTTGACCTCTACATGCTGCATGGCTTGAGGTCGTGGTTCTTGATGTCGAGGTTGAAGGCCCGCCCGAAGTCCTCTATGTGGCGAAGTGGGTAATGTTTGACGTTCGGGCACTGGAACTACAGCGGGTGTGTTGACTTCCTTCTTTAGGGCGGTCTGTGCCTCCTCAACATTGATAAACTCAATTGTCTGGTCCAGTAGATGATCAAAGTTCCTTGGAGGTCTTCTCACCAAGAAAATGAAAGAAATCATTATCAGTAAGGCCCTGGGAGAAGACACTCATAAAACTTTCAGTGGTGGTCATAGGAACATTCATAACCACTTGGTTGAATTTTTTGTATAAGTTCGGGGTGTCTCCTTAGGCCCTTGTTTGAATGAGAAGAGGCTCAGAGGGGTTTTCTAGTATTGACAACTGCTGGCAAAGTGATATAGGAAGACCTTGTAGAAATCCTTAAAATTACAGATGGATTAGGCTGACAATCGCTTAAACCATCTTTGAGCTGAGCTAGCGAGTGTAGTAAGAAACACTCAACACTTTATGTCGTTAGTAAATTGATGCAAGAGAGTGGCGTGCTCAAATTTTAGAAGATGATCCTCAGGGTCAGTCGACCCTGAGTATTCTTTTATCGCTAGGGATTGATAATAGTTTGGCAGTTTGTCTTCTAGCACCCTTTGGGAGAACGGGGTACTAATCTATTTAGGGGAATTGCAAGTTTTTGGAGCTTTTCCCCTGCATCTATCTCGAACGGGTGCTTCTCTAGAGGATTCTTGTTGTAATCCTTCTTAACCCATGTGCTCAGGTGATGTGCGGAAGAGTGACCGATGGCGTAGAACTGGTAAGTGAGACGGCAACAACAAATGAACTAGGCCTTCCTCCTTAGCTCTTCTCTCCCTCTAGTGGGTGGTTGTTGATGCGACAGGATTAGGTGGTTGCAGAGTACTACCAGTAGCTACTTGTTATTGTGGTTGCTATTGTAATAGTTTCTGTGCTCGAGCGTTGATGAGCATATCCAAATCTTCTTGTGTTAAGGCAACGGTGGTGAGTCGTCTAGCTTCTTCCATCTCTGATCTTCATATTCAAGCGAAAGTTCCCAAACAGTGTCAAATTTGATCTTGTCTAAAAACTACAGAGATGACACGTTGAGCACGGTGGATTGACTATTGACTGAGAGAAGACCTTTTTCTTGACGCACATGGAGACGAGCAAACAAAATGTCAGTGCCTTGAGACTAGGGGGAGTCCTTGGCGAAGACCCTCCAATGCTCAAGTCAGTACAATTCCTGCCGAATGAATGAAGAACAGTAAAAACATGCACACGAGAGTAAGTTGCTGATATTTAGAGAACGTGCCTTCGCCACAAAAAAGACTTCCCCTTTATATACCACCTTACATAACCTCCACAATCATGAGGTGGTAAAGTGTGTTAGAGCTTATTAGGTAAGGGAAAGTATACAACTTAGATAATATGCAATAATTATCCCAAGAATCTTCCTTTACCCATAAGTATACATCTTTTGTCGTTTATAGCTTATGCCCTTGTTGAAGTTGTTTAAGGAATATATTATTTTAAATGGTCTGCTAATGGGAGATACGATGGCCCTTAAAAAAGATTTTAGAAGAATATTCTCTGACACATAGTTGTATTCTAACAGGTTGTTGGAATTCTCTGATTATACTATCGACTGAGTATATCCCAGCTGGCCTATAAGGCATTCGTCTTTATGTATGTCCTTGCCTTAAGATTCTTTGTTATGTATTGAAGGCTATGTAAAAATTCGTTCAAAAAATGATATAATGCCTTGAACATGTTAGAAGTGTGTTTGAGAAACAATATGATAACTTGTGTGTTCTGGAAATACATTTGACAACATGTGTATATTATAGATCCGCCTGGGTAGCAATATAAAGATAAGCGTTTTAGGTCTGATCGGTATTTTTTCCGGCCGAGCATACAATGGGCTTCTAAAGAAATGAAATTGCGCTATGAGAGATTCGATCAATATTTTGAGCATAAGTACCTTAGACCTGGCCGGCCTTTTGTCCGACCGAGAATATAATAACTTGTAGGTGAAGGGCACCTGACATTCTGACCAGATTTGTTGTAAAACTATCTTACCCTTATGCATAGAAGAGATGGGTGGGGAGCCATATAAACCTGTTCGACTTTATCATTGAACGGATAGTCATAGAGCTGACAAGTAATCAGGTCGACCGGGCGTGTATAGAGAAGCTCATACAAGGTAAGGAGTTTGACCCTTCCTTCGACCAGGTCTATGGTTGGTCGAATATAAGGTGGGTCGGTCATTCTGGCATACCTATAAGGACAGTCGTCCTTAAACTCGATCAACTATTTGAGTGACTAGGCCCGCTCATCCCTTTTAGTTCAAGCGTAAAGTACTGAAACCCTTATGTTTGACCAGCTTTACAGCTGGTCGACTTTTGTCTACACAGCTTAGAATCTGACCGGGCCCATTCAACGAACCTTAGCGTTGGGCAGCCAATCAGAGCCAGGTGGGGAGATGTTCTCCTCCATTAATTTTGACCGCCACATCACTTTAACTTTAACAACCACATGGTCTCCTGGGTTTGCTTGTTATAACTCATATCATCAATCAACTGATGTCGAACAAAAATTGAACAGATCAAGTCGATTCGACTTCGAGATTCGACTGATTGCTATTAATCGATTGGTTGGATTAACAATCGACTTATGTTCAAATTATCGATAAAATTAGATAGATTTCAGAGGGTTCCGAAATCGTTCAATGATATGAACACTTGTTAGAGACTACCATTGATGGTGTGCATTAGTCGACCAATGTCTAAAATGACGCTTGCACTTCAGTTTGAGTTAAGCACTCATACAAAAGGAAAAAGGATTTTGTTTTAAGATAGAACTCCTATCTCAAGCTAAAGTTTTCATGCTAACTCATTGCTGAAAAAAATTTTAGCTCAAGCTACATTCTTGGTGTAAGCATTTGAAGAAGAAAAAGTCATCTTTCCTCAAGAAAACCATTGTAACTTCTTGCTTCATCTATTTTTTGTATTGTGTTGTAACATTTGACTTGAGATGGAGGAAATTAATATAATAGAGGTTAGAATGCTAGATTAGCCTTAAATATAGTCGTCTCAGGAGACGGTAAACCAAATAATCAATTTATTTGTATTGTGTGTATGCTTATTTTATTTTTACTTCAAGTTTTTACTGTGCAAATTCAACGAAACGATTAGAGTTATTCAACTTCTCTTGTAGTTAGAAACGATTAAAGTTATTCAACTTTCCTTCTAGTTAGTTAGGTTCTAACATGATCAAATGGAACAACTTTCTTTGTAATTGTTGATCTAAACTATTCTAAAATTTTAAATCAATTATTTTATATTATAATAATTTTTAATCCAAACTATTTCAATTATAGGAATTTTAAATCAAAATTAATTCATAACTATTGTAATAATAATTTTTAAAAAATTAAAATATATAGTAGTAATTTAGTTAAAATTATTATAACTGGTACTAGTATAAAGAGTATTTTAAGTTGAAAATTAGATAAATATTTTTTGATATTTTTTCCACGTGAGACTAAAATAAGAGATTTTTTTTGTTTATTTTTTTTTTCAAGAAATATAATATTTATTACCACGCCGTCTGATTAAAATTGTTGATGAGTCAATGTCTTCTCAAAATACGTGCGCGGTTACGTTACGACCAAACATGGCAGGGTGCCTTCTTTGACTACTCCAGCACTTAGAATTCATGTGATACATTTTTACGACATTTGATTATGATTTGTCTGCATGCGTCCAAAGTTCAAGTCTAATAAAAAATTAATTGCAATTAAAAACTATAATTAAACTTAGATTGTGATGCAGTTTTTTTTTTAAAATTTAATCTGCCGTCGTTGTGGCGTGCGTGGAATAACAAAACACGGCGAGTCAACTCCGACAACTCATCGTGCGACGTTTTGTCAACGCCCGCTAAATCTTTCTCGCTGAGGGCGAGCGATGCCTGCCCATATGCCAATAATGCAACCCAACCGTTCTAGAAGCAGGGGCTGGACCTGGTTTCCCGAACCACATGCTGGTTCAATTGGATCGGATGGTTCGATAAGGTTAATTTAAAATTTAGCTTATAGAAATACGTTTGCATCCTTCATTTCATTCGGTCCTCATTTGTTATATATATATAAACATTATCATTCTTATAATTTGATATATAACGTATTCTCGATACTACATTTTAAAATTAATTTAATTAAAATTTAAAATTACATCATTTTAAATCAGCTTTAATTAAAATTGCATCTTATTAAAGCAGTTTTAATTTAAAATATATATATATATATATATATATATATATATATATATATATATATATATATATATATATCCAGTTCTTGTAAATTGATTAATCTCGAGATGGACCGTGGACGTCCGATTTTATATTCCGTTTCCATCAAAATTCAAATATACTCAAGAAATGTGATGATTTTATCGTAGGTGTGAGTGGAAATTGAATACTCATCGTTTGGGAATTAAAGTTTTTGAGGATAGAATTTTGTTAGTTTTTTATTTGATTCCGACTAAATCTAACGGTTGGGAAAGGATCTCCCTGTGAGATTCCAGAAGAGATCCACGTTTACAACGATGGAACGACCCAAAAGGTTGGTAAACAAGTCAAAAACCCCCTTTAAATAGCCCACAATCCGCATCCTTCCTCCTTGTCCTTGCGTTCCACCTTCCCCAGAGAGAGCAAGAACAGAGGAGGGAAGAAGAATCCTCCTTGTCCTTGCGTTCCACCTTCCACAGTGAGAGCAAGAACAGAGGAGGGAAGAAGAAGAAGAAGAAGAAGAAGAAGGGGGGAACGGTCATGGAGCATGAGATCGTGCCGATCCGCTTCTACAAAGGGATAAACTCCTACTGGAGGAGCAGGAGGTACCAAAAGATAGACGCCCCCTCGTCGCCGCCGACGGGGAAGAAGCCCAAGAAGGCGACGTCGCGGCTCGGGTCGGGCAGCGGGCGGTGGTTCCTGCGGCTCCGGCGCCGGATAAGCTTGAGCCGGTTTCGGATCCGGATCCCGTCGCCGTTGAAGATCCTGACCCGGCTCCGGGACGCCTACGTCGACTGGATGCTGTCGGCCGCCGGCAAAGCGCCGGCCTTGAGCGAGCCGGCCACGTGGACGAAGCGGATTCCCAAGTCCCGGCCGGCGAAGACCCGGACGAGCGAGATCGAGCGGCGGCTCATGTTTGAGATCTACAACTCCCTCGTCGTCGCCGGAGAGATCAAACTGAAACAAGCCTGATCATCGAGAAGTAGCCTTCCGATTCAAGCACTCCCCCACGTTGAGAAACAGCACCAACGTGGGTTCTATTTTATAGCTCTTGAACTTGTTTGTTTTTGTTGTACATACACTTCGATGATCTATCAGTGAAAAAATAATAAACAGCAGGCGATGAATTTCGAAAAAAAAAATATATATGTTTGATCATAATTTTCATTTTTCAAAAATACTGAACGGAGTTCTTAGAGTTGAGTTCCATCTTAATGCTTTCTATTCAAAATCAAACTAATCAAATAAAAAAATAAAATCAATTAAACTGAATTTTTTAAAACAAACTGAACCGATCAATTTTTTTTTTGCTGGCTTCCAAATTTCTGCAGCTGCATAAAGAATATGCCTCCAGGACGACGACTTTGTACCGGAAAATCGGGCTGAGGTTGCATGGGGCGGCGCGCTGGATTACGTGCCGCACATGCATCAGATCATGTCACATCACGCCAACGGCACGTGCTATCTATTCTGAGGGTGCAGAAGTTGCACGGTAGAATAAAATGAAAAACCCTTCACATTTAATGAGCTCCAAAATCGATCTGTGGAGGGATTAATTACAAAACAAAATCTCTGCATTTTCCTTTCTCTTCTCTTGTTCTTACTTTTCTGCAGAAAAAAGAAATTTATGTGAGAAGGAATTGCTACGGGTAAAACTGGTATATATACAAAATAACCTCTCGATTACAAACAGCTCGAAAACAAGGTTAACTTTCTTGAACAATTCGGGATCAATCTGGGCGACAACAAGCCCGACATATTTTACAACCATATCCTGAGTAGAATAGAATACTTATGGCACCTTTACGTGCTGGCTCCTCCGAAACCCTTGAGAAATGTCTGCCAATTAAACAAACATACTCGTTACTTACTACTGTAAAGGTCCAAGCCATGGTGAATCTAATTCTATCGATTTCTAAGATAATTTCAAACTGAGTACCAGTTTGGTGGTGGCCACCGACAGACGCTGCCTTTCTTTCTTCTCGCGCCGGCACTCGCCACACCAGCTGGAGAAATCCTTTTGGAATTTCCTCATCTCTCTGAAGACTGAGCTGTAGAATAGATCATACAAGGGTTATTGCATTGCACAATTTGCCTTCTTATTAATAAGAACAAACAATGAAGGAACACAGGGAAACAGAGTAAGTTTTGCACTGATAATCTGTTTGTTCCCATCGATAATTTGGTGCCATGACGATATCATATACAGTGACGCAGTATCATTTTCATGGGTGTTGTGGGTTCTTGACGTATTCACTTGCACATTTAAGATGGTATGGATGCTGCACTCATCCCAATCTGAATCAAATGTTGATAATATAATGACAAGTGTCCATTACCTCATGATGGCAAAAGGCGACTACGCTCGTCCTAAGCGCCCCCGCCAACCCATCCCAAAGCCAACACGGAGAAGGTAAATCACTGGTGGTTATTACAAATAGTGGCTGGCGCATGAGGGAGACATTTACCTCGGCTATGCCGAGATTCGAATCCCATACCTCATGATGGCATACGCTAACCACTAGACCGTTCCGAGAGGACAAAACATGGTAAAGAAATCCACTACCGAAAGTACACTGATAGGATCTAGCACTAATCTACTATGATCCAATAGCTTCTCCCTTAACCATGTATTAGTGCTTCCATATCTCTCCAATATCTCTTGTTCAGCAGTGAAACATCAAAGATAATAATAGATGACCAGGAAAGGTTTCAACAGTTCATCCATAGTACATTTTATTTGTGAAGTCTTCAAATGCCTCAATTTATAAACAGCGAAGAATAGAGAGCTATTGAAAAACAGTTTACCATCAGATCACCATGCATCTCGAGAATAAACAACATAAATATACCTTCTACACCACAAAAGCATGTTGATTCGATGTCCAGAAGTTGTGGGAAGAGCTCCGTGTCGGTGACGCCCCAGATGAAGTACAGCTTGACCAGGGACATGAGAATAATCAAAGATTTCCTACAATAAACGCAAGGAGAATTTTGGGCAGCATTTGAGGTTATAATGATGGAAACATCAAATCATAAAGCACCAAAGATTTCAGCCAACAAACTTCTGATAATGTTTAATACAATCATTGTGTTCTGTTTCCCAGCATTCTTGAAGTCGGTGTAGTCATTACTCAGCAGGCAAAATTCCAATTTTTTAAAGAACCAAATTATAAATGCATGAAAAATAGCAAATACACATGCTCCAATTCTCTATATGATTTGTTCACTAGTTTCTGCGATAACTTATTAGCAACATATATGTGAACAAAAAAAAATGCCCTTCGATGAGTTCCAACTACCTAAGACTTCATGCATGTTTCAAGTTCCAGGCCAACATAGAATGATGAAATGCTCCGGAATACATACACTTCCACAAACAGATACGTGCAAAAATAGCAACCATGTAATAACAAACCTCTGTTTGTGTCTCAGTATTCACATGCTTGTCACATCGAACTCCTCGAAAAAACAATTGGCCACCAGAGAAATCTTTGCCCAAACACACATTTAGAGTGACTTCTGAGTCATCCACATGGAAACCTGGATCATAAAAACTGCAATGACTTAAAAGAAAATTAAATGAATTTATTCAATTTGGCGATGCTAAAATAAACATCAAACTGTAAAACAGCCAATCCAGAAGATCTAAGACTACCCAAGAATATGATAGGAAAAAGGTATTTCGTCATTTACTGTGAGACTATAAGAAAATAGTTAGTTAAAGGTCTAAAATCAAAATAGCTAATAAGGTTGTTGACAGGGGAATTAATAGTAACACGCAGGAAATTGCCATTGGTGTTGAAATAAAAATATAAGAATTAATGAGGAAAAGGCAAATCAGGAATAAATTATAAAATTTGAAAAGAAAAAACATTCAGACACAAATCTCACCTAAATGAAGATAACATTTTATTATCAGAATTCAAGACCATACTCATGATCACTAACTGCTTTCATGAACTATATTTTATTATTCAAATTAATTTTTAAAAAAAATCTTCAGTGATAAGATTCAATCACACAAATGAAAAATGCACAAATTTGAGGATAATATTCCAAGATGTAATGCCAAACAGTGGGTATTATTTAAATATATGAACTGTTAATCTAAATTCATAAAAGACTAAAAGAAAACTTTGCTACAAAGCCCCTCCACCTACTATGTTTACTATCCAAGACTGTCATCAGATTCAACAATCAGTAGAAGTGCACCCAAAAAAAAAGTTATAATGGAAGACATGGAAGAAACAGAAAAAATATCAGCCTCTAATTTCCCTTAAGCTAGTTAGAATGAGATAGTACATAAAGAACCATACATGCAACGGCAGAAAATTACTCCAGTACTAAAAACATCCTCAACTTTCATGATTCTGAGATAATTTCAGCACTATTATAACCTGTGCAATTAATAACTCAAAAAATTGACACCAGCATCAGGATTGGTTCAACATGGAAACTTAATGTCAGTCAGAGAGGATTGACAGAATCAGAATAATCCATGTGATAAAGGAAATTGATCAGAAAAGGAATAAAGTTAGAACTAACAGCTTCATAAGAACATTTAATAATTGGATATGTTTTTTTAGCATATATATGCTTTATACTTAGAAGAACTATACCGACTGTATAACTAAAGATATTGCAGATAACTCATTGTGTTAAATAACTAGAGAACCAGAAATAGTTGGGACTTGAATTTTATTTTGTACTCTACATAACATTATTGATTTGTATATTTTACATAGATTTAAATGATTCTTTTGCATTTTGGTTTTAGAAAAAGTAAACTCAAATACTTCTTGATGATTTGGTGTAAAAACAAATAAATAGATTTTAGATTTATTTGGTATACATTATATATCTTCAGCTTTTCTATATGTCAGTAATGCAAGGATTATATGTTTTCAAAATACTAATCAATATTCTATGACATTTTAAGATAATCATAAGAATCTGAATTGACAGCTAATAACTTTAGCAGTAATTCTTGTACAATATTCAAGTGGCTACCTAGTTCAACATCCTTGTCCTTTCCATACTCAACAACAAAGCCATGATGTGAATCTAGAGTTGATCCACCAATCTCCGGAAAAAATACTGCAATTGAATAAAATAGGTCCTAAGAAATATTGGTGAAACAAAGTGGATAGTAAACAAAGTTACAATTCCTGTTAAGCAAAGAAGACATGTTTATCACCTCTAGCCATTGGAGATATGTATTCTTCCATAAGCTTGTTAAGCATGGCTTCCAAGCCAAAGTCGTCAAGCACAGCACCATACTTATTCATTGTATTTGGTCGCATTATTTTGAACTTGATTGTGTTAACCCATTTTTCAAAATTGTCCACCTAAGAAATTATCAAATTATTATAGGTTATGCAACCAAATGAGGTATCAGGAAATGGTTGCAAGTTTGCATAATACCTCATCCAATAACATCTCGCAGAAACTTGGCTGTAGCATAGAAAATGTATATATTCCAGGTGATGGTTCAGAAAGTATATTTCTGAAGCTCTCGTCTGTGTTATCATTGATTGCTTTAACAAATGATGGCATAAAAAACGCTGATGGATGCAGATTGTATAGTTCTTTATGCAAAGGCTGTTTTAGCAACAGAAAGAGAGGTTAAAGTTACATGCATTGTATTATAATTTATTAGAAGCTAGAATGCCTAAGAAAGAAGCAATTCATTAATGCAAGTAAAAAAAAAGTGTAAATATTTTAAGTAATCAAGACTAAACAAAAAAGCTAGAAAATTTCCATCCTAAGGGCATCAACCATATACGTCAGTGAAACATTAAACCTAATCACAATCGTACAGCACATGCAGTATGCTATAACATATATAAGGGGGAAATATTAATAAATACACTTGTATGTGTATTCTTTAAAACAGAGACAAAGTTCGCTAAATACAGACAAGCATATGGAACTTCTTGTATTTGAATAAACACAAATCAATCTCCATGCAGCCACACCCACCCACATGTCATTTGGAACAAGAAGGAAAAAGGTTCAGGAAGAGGTCAGGCAAATTGAGTCCTCTTGCCAAAGAAAGGATGAAGATCACTATCAGCTGCAGATAATGCCTCCAGTTGAAAATTTTGATAACCTAAAATTAGTTGTAAAAAGGAAATGTGCTGTCTAAGAATGAAGAACATCAACCCTCAAAAGTGTTGGGAAATAGCATCATGTACTATGAATTACTTGCTAAACCTAAATGTGTGTGTTTGTGTGAACACACTCCAAACTCCAGTCAGGATGCCTGCATTATTCAGAGAAGTCACATAAAATACCTACAAACAGTCAACAGATCTGAAAAACAAATCATATATTGTTTAACATCTTATCTCCAGAATATAAATAGCATTGAGCCAAAATAATTAGAAACCCAGTCAAAGAACTAAGCTTAAGAGAAACACAAATTTTCAAAATGATATGCATAAATCACAAAATATGAACATTAAAGAGATAAACATATTGAAATAGCAAACCTGATAAGCAGACATCAATTTATATCTGTACTCTTTGTGTCTCTGGACCTGATAAAGCAAGTAATCGCTCAAGATTACTAGAAGTAAATGAGACAAGATAATCCAGATCAGACTCAAATAAATGATGAGAATGTAACGAAATAACAGGGTGTGCCCGCCTAGAAATGATGCAAAATTAAATATAAGAAACTATAAACACAGATCAGCAAGTACTTCATAAACAATTTCCTTTTATAAAATAAATAAAAAAAAACTTCCACATGATTGCTACCAGCCAATTCCGTCTGTTATAGTCAACTAGTATAATTATACCTCATTTGAAATAAATAAATATATATATATATATATATATATATATATATATATATCCAAATATGTTTTTGATAATCGGATCATTGCCATCTTTCTCCAAACAGAACAAAATTAATAAACACGGATGAGCAGGATGTGAACAGCCTAAACTTTATGTCAACAATAAAAGCAAACAAACAATTGGAAAAGGCAAACAGATCTTTACTTATTCTCTCCAATACTCCTAGCAATTTCAAAAATATCAATCAGAATGTTCCTTTAGGATGGATATCCATCTTTCTGCAGTTTTCATGTAGCTACTTGAAATGATGAAACTAATCCATCCAATACATTCATAAGTCAACCTCTTTCAAACATTTTAGAACCATCTAGCCAGTCTCACTTAAAAAAAAAAAAAAAAAAAAAAAATCAGAGGTAAACAAAAGCTAAACCATAGCAATGCACATTGTACAATTGTTCATGGCACATTCCTTTTACAAACTCATTCAAGACATTCATTACAATAACTATTCTCCAAAATATATCCTTTTTCAGTGTTGTTTTCTTATATTCGAACTGTAAGTATCCAGAACCTTAAGTAGATTCATTCAGAATTTTCTTTTCTTCAAATTTAAGACACGGATAAGGAACATGCAAGTTCATTTTACATATCTCACTTTTAGTCATCCTACTTTTATTCAACAAAAGGTATTTCATCACTTTCTTAATTCTATTGAATTAACAAATAAAATGTATCTAAAACTTGTGCATAATAAACTTATTATGCATCGATTTTACATTTTCTATTCTTCTCTCAGCATTTGATAAATAGCCATTCAAATAAGTAGTTTCCATCATATACACATCTCACTTATTAGTCATCCTACCTTAATTATATGGTAGAGATTTACATTAATCACTTATTCTGTGAAAATTATTTGAAAATACCTGAACTCCTCCTACTCCTAAAAATACTTGTGCAACAGTTTTAATCAGTTTTTTCATTCTTCTCTCTTCATTGCAAAAGTTGCACTTCAAAAATGTATTCCTTGATCACATCCAATTTAGAACATCTAACCATATCAGATTAAACAATGATTCAATGGTCCCATCAACGAATCACAGACACCGTTAATAACATCATGCATAGCTATTTTAGATAAAACATGGATTGGCCTTCTAACAGATTATATATATCTTATAGTTACATTCTGACCCTGATCACATATAAAGCATGGAAGTCTCAAGCTTATAGTTTAGCGCTTTTTTCCAAAATAGTTACAAGAAATGAAAATTCAGCATGGAAGTGGTGAATAGATAATAATTAATAAATGATAATTCTCAAACATCATGAATGATCAAACAA
The DNA here is from genome assembly GCF_018446385.1 of Zingiber officinale. NCBI lineage: Eukaryota > Viridiplantae > Streptophyta > Magnoliopsida > Zingiberales > Zingiberaceae > Zingiber > Zingiber officinale. The sequence continues at coordinate 109,887,231 of NC_055989.1, read as the reverse complement.
ACCATCTATTTAATTTTGGACCTTTAGATCAAAGGAGAATAGTTCACAAAACACAAATCTCAGAAAGCATTAAAATGTTCCTTTTGCATTCTAAAAAGGATGTTGTTATGATCTCAAACATTTAAAAGCATTTAACTTTCGTTAACTAACATTCATATTTCTGAAATCTTTTGTACCAAAATTCTTACTTTTCCAAATATTAAAGTACAGATTATTTTAGTTTCTTATATTTCCCTATGCAAACATTGATATGGTCTTGCAACCTAGTAAACTAGTAATAGATAAATGTCCTGGGATACAAGTTCACCAAGTTCTTTTCCCCAGTCCAGCTTTTGCACTAGTTATCATTAATTTCTCACTTTGGGCAGCAGTCACGGAACAAAAAAAACAGGTTTTTCATAAAGCAACCCACATAGAGATGAATTAATAGTTAACAATTCGAAACCTACTTTTATCAAGCAAAGACTTTTCAGTCAAGCATAATGTGCCAAACAACAAAAAATTAAATATGAAAAAGAATGCCATCTATCTAATGATCATCGTAGAAGAATCTGACAGGCGATCAAACAAGATAGCAAATCAATACAACGCCAAGTTTAGCGCAAACGATATTCATTAAACTAGAAGCAGACACACGTCGTATTACACGCCTCAGCGGGCAAAACCTCGTCGAGCAAAGGCAAGCCAAAAAGACGGTTGAATACCAATCAATCAATGCTGCAGACGAGTTGACTAATTTAATATTCAGTCTTGCAGGAAGGCACGAGGGTATTCACGTTATTTTAATAAAAAGTTCAAGTCTTCTACAGTAATAGATCCTCAATCTGATCGAAGTCCTACTTCAGCTGCAACGAAGAAAAATAAGAAGAAAAGGAAAAAAAAAATGAACGGGAAAAGTAGTTCACCCTGATTCGCTCCCCCTCGGGCAAGTATCGGGAGAGGATCTCCTTCATGAACTGCACCTTGACATCCCGCGGCACCTCGAGCATACTGGGCGGGAGGTGCCGCTCCAGGGAGCTGAAAATTGCCGGGTCGAAATCCGACTGAACGTCGTCGTACCGCTCCGGCTTGTGCTCCGTGTTCGGGTTCAGCCTCAAACGCCGGTCCGCGTACGTCGGCTTGGCCGGCGCAGCCTTGCCCTTCGCCAGTCCATTACCGCTCCCATTTCCAGCCAGGGGACCGTCCCTCCGATCGACGGCGCCGTCCAGCGACATCGCTCTACTTCCGGAGGTTCCGGCGTCCGGTGGAGGGAGATGGGATCACTTCCGGCGCTCCATCTGGGGTCTGAAATGAATCGGAGGAGACGGATTAGGGTTAGGGTTCGGTGGAAGGTGAGGTAGGTTTAGGCGTCGGGATGTGGAGAGAGAGAGAGAGAGAGAGAGAGTCAAGGATGCGGTGTTTGCTTGGCGTACTTGTGATATTAACTGGGATATAGGAAAAAGCCACCGTCTGTGGCGATTTATTACGGGAATGCCATTGAAGAATGAAGGTGGTGGGAGAACGGACGTAGTCGTTGGCTACTGGTGCAAAATTAGGGTTTCTTTTGGAGGGGACGGGGTGGGACAAATCCCCTGTCGGAAGCAAGATAGCATATACACATTTTGATGCTTTGTGAGCTGGACACGTGAACGGATTCCCATTGCCAAGGGAAATTCCATTGACACCTTGTTTTTTTTTTTCCTAAATATTAAAAAAATATAGCAAAAAAGTTGTTTTTAAACAAATATGCTGTTAAAAACTATAATATTTATTGATGAATAATTTTGTTATCGGAGATTAAGGGGATTTGAATTTGAAACTGCATAACCAGGATTAGTCTTATTTATTAAGATATTTCGAGTTGAAAATCACTAGTTGTCAAGTAGGGAAGAGAGTTGCTTGGGATAACTAAAAAAATTAGGTTGCCTTGTACGGTCGACTGTCGAGTGTCGTGTGCCAAGTTAGATGATTGTCGAGTGTCGTGTGCCAAGTTAGATGATTGTCGAGTGACGATTTAATGAGTTGGCTGAGCTGTCGAGTCCTTGAGTCACTGAGTCACCAAATGTCAAGTTGCCGAGTCGCCGAGCATCGAGTCTTCGAGCGCCGAGCATCGAGTCTTCGAGCGCCGAGCACCGAATCTCCAAGTCACCGAGCACCTAGTTGATGAGCGCCAAATCGCCAAGCATCAAGTCGCCAAATGTCGAGTCACCAAGTTGTTGACCGTCGAGTCACTAAGTCTCCAAGTGCCGAGTCACCGAGTCGGCCGAGTCCAAGTAAGTGGAAGTGCGTTGTTGAGTACTTTGAAAAGTAATCCTGAGTCTAAGTGATGAGTTTTCAATTGCTCGAAGATAAAGCCACCAAGGTCTACGTTCGATGCAGTTTTTTAAAAATAATTTCGCCTCACCCCCGGCTATACTTCAAAGTTGTTGTAGGTTGTTTGTTTTCTACGATACAATGGTAAACCGTGATCCCCACCAAGCACTGGTAACCGCGATGAACTGAGAGATACCCAAATACTATCACGGGTATTCTATCGAGCAAGAGATGCATGACAGAAAGGATGAGAGCGAGGGAGAATGCAAGTGGATGGAGATTCTCTTCTTTGTTATAACTTTCGCGGCTATTTTTTCTCAAGATCTGACCTCCTTATATACGAGCGCCTCTCCTTTGGTTACGTTAAATGATTGATTAAAGGTCATTTACTATCATTAGCACCCGGATCGAAATGCTAACCATAGTCAACTGTTTAACTTGGGAGGTTACTGATACGAAATTAACATCAGTTAATGCATCTGTTATGCAATTGAATAGGTAGCAAAAATATACTCATGTAGTAAAATATCAGTTGTTCAACTTAGGTAAATTTTATCTTGATTAGTTCGGCATTCGATGTGTTGGTTGCTACTCGGAAAACCTAGAGGTTCCACTGTACAAAAATTTTGTACAAAGGTCTGAACCTTTTCCTAGCTACCATGTGTTCTTTTAAATTAAATTTTGGATTGCCTACGGAACTTAACACGTTTGATCCAAAACTTAATCTATTTGTTCTTTTAGGTTTTGACTTGGATCTCCTACGGAACTTAACACGTTTGATCCAAATCACATAAGTTATTAATTTCATTAAATATTAATTTCCAAAATTGATTCCCAGTACTGACGTGGCGAGGCACATGACCTTCTTGGATATGAGAGCAACCACCACCGACTAGACAAAACCTTTTAAGGAAAGCTAATATTTAATTTCCTAAAATAACTTTAGGTCAACCGAAAAGAACAATCAAATCACAAGGAAAAGAAAAACAAAAGAACACTATATCGAAAACAAATTCGAAACACTAGAATCGTATGTCTCTTGTATTTAGTATTATTTCCAAAAATAACTAGTATGATGCGGAAAGAAAAATTACTAGTTATACCTTTTAGAAAAACCTCTTGATCTTCTACCGTATTCCTCTTCTAACCTCGGACGTTGTGTGGGCAATGATCTTCCAAGATGAGAACCACCTAGGCACCTTCTTCCTTCTTCCTTCAAGTTTCGGCCAAGCACAATAACTTCCAAAGGATGAAGAGTTTTCCACCAACCAAACTCCAAGGGATGCATGCTTTCTCTCCTTCTTCTCCTTCCTTGATCCGGCCACATCCTCCAAGCTCCAAGAGATGATAGATTTCGGCCACAACAAGAGGAGAGAAGAGAAAGGGAAGGGCCGGCCACCACACCAAGGAAAAGAGGGAGAAAAATAGAATAGAGTCCTTAGCCTTGAAGCCTCCTCTACCCCCTCTTTTATAATCCTTGGTCTTGGCAAATAAGGAAAATTTAATAAAAACTTCCTTAATTCTTTTGCCATTGAAAAGGAAAATTTATTTAATTAAAAACAGTTTTTCTTTTCAATTTGTAATGGCCGGCCACCACATAAATTCTCCAAGCAAATAAAATTTTAAACAAAAATTAAAACTTCCTTATTTGCTTCCGGAAATTTATAAAAAATTTGTCCAATAATTTTTCCCTTCATGATTGGTTTATAAAAAGGAAATTTAATAAATTAAAATATTTCTTTTAAACATGTGGATAAAAAGAAAGTTATCTCTATAAATTAAAATCTCTTTTAATCTACAAATAAGGAAAGATATCAAATCTTTTCTTAATCTTTTGTAGAAACTTATAAAAGAGAATATTTAATTTTAAACGCTCTTTTAAAACATGAACATTATTAAAAAGGAAAGTTTTCTTAAAATTTAAAATCCTCCTTTAATCAACAAATAAGGAAAGATTTTAAATTTTAAACTCTCTTTTAAACATGTAGATGATTTACAAATAAGGAAAGTTTTTACCAAAAAATTAAAACCATCCTTTTAAACTACAAATAAGGAAAGAGATTAATCTCTTCTCTTAATCTTTTGTAGAAAGCTATAAAAGGAAATTTTTAATTTTTAAACTTTCTTTTAAAATCATGATATCCACATAAGAAATAATTTTAATAAAAATCCTTTTTAATATTCTAGTGGCCGGCCACCTAAGCTTGGGACCCAAGCTTTGGCCGACCACCTACATGGCTCATCCACTTGGTCTTGGCCGGCCCTAGCTTGGGTTCCAAGCTAGCTTGGCCGGCCCCATTGGATGGGTAAGAAGGTGGGTATGCGGTGGGTATAAATCTCTATATACTAGAGGCTACGATAGGGACCGAGAGGAGGAATTGATTTTGGTCTCCCGATAAAATTAAGCATCCCGTGCTCGCCCCGAACACACAACTTAATTTTATCAATAATAATTCATTCCACTAGAGAACTATTATTGAACTACCGCACCAATCCCAAATTATATTTTGGGCTCCTTCTTATCATGAGTGTGTTAGTCTCCCTGTGTTTAAGATGTCGAATGTCCACTAATTAAGTGGGTTACTGACAACTCATTTAATTAATATCTTAGTCCAAGAGTAGTACCACTCAACCTTATCGTCATGTCGGACTAAGTCCACCTGCAGGGTTTAACATGACAATCCTTATGAGCTCCTCTTGGGGACATTCTCAACCTAGATTACTAGGACACAATTTCCTTCTATAATCAACAACACACACTATAAGTGATATCATTTCCCAACTTATCGGGTTTATTGATTTATCGAACTAAATCTCACCCATTGATAAATTAAAGAAATAAATATCAAATATATGTGCTTGTTATTATATTAGGATTAAGAGCATACACTTCCATAATAACTGAGGTCTTTGCTCCTTTATAAAGTCAGTATAAAAGAAACGACCTCTAATGGTCCTACTCAATACACTCTAAGTATACTAGTGTAATTATATAGTTAAGATAAACTAATACCTAATTACACTACGACCTTCCAATGGTTTGTTCCTTTCCATCTTGGTTGTGAGCTACTGTTTATAATTTATAAGGTACTGATAACAAGATCTTTTGTGTGTGACACCACACACCATGTTATCTACAATATAAATTAATTGAACAACTACATTTATCATAAATGTAGACATTTGACCAATGTGATTCTTATTTCTAATTAAATGTTTATACCAAAAGCTAGGCTTTTAGTATACATCCTAACAATCTCCCACTTATACTAAAAGACTAAGCTGCCACATCTGCTGCCATATATTTGATTCCCATGTCTTTCAAAAAACACTTGCCTTAAGGACCTTAGGTTATCATCTGATGCAATCTAGGCGGCAACAACTTCTCCTCGTTATACAATTTCTCGTATTGGGTAGTACTTGCGCTCTATTGTGTTTACTTGCCTTATAGACTCATGGTTTCTTCGAGTTTGCTACTGCACCATTATTATTACAATATATTGTAATAATCTTTGGACAAACTAGAAATCATATCTAAGTCTATCTTGAGATTATAAAGTCATTCAGCTTTTATGGCTACCTCAGAGGCTTGCCATATACTCAGCTTCTATGGTGGAGTCCAGAAAAACACCTATGCTTATCACTCTTCCATAGTTATGACTTTTCCTCCTAAAGTAAACACAAAACCCCGAGGTTGACTTACTATTGTCCCTATACAATTGGAAATCAAAATCCGTGCAACCCACAGGGACCAAATTAACTGCCTTGTAAGCTAGCATATAATCTTATGTGCCTCTAAGGTACTTCAATATATGCTTTACTACAGTCCAATGTCCTTGTCCAGGGTTACTTTGATATCTGCTAACTATGCCCTTAGCAAAACAGATTTCTGATCTCGTGCATAGCATACATTAGGTTGTCTAACTGCCGAAGCATAAAGAACTGCCTACATGTCCTCAATCTCCTTTGATGTCATCGGAGACATCTCTTTAGATAAAGACACTCCATGCTTAAAAGGTAAGAAACCTTTCTAGGAGTTTTGCATGCTAAAAATGAGCAAGGATTTTTCCGATGTATTAAGCTTGGGATAAGTAATATATATATATATATTTTCTTGTGATCCTTTGATCTCAAGAATATATACATCCTCCCAAGTCCTTTATATCGAATTGTTTGGACAACTATACCCTTACTTCTGACAACATTTTGATATTGTTCCCAACTACCAAAAATGTTATCTACGTATAGTACAAGAAATACCACCACGTTTCCATCACACCTTTTGTATACACAAGAGTTATCCGGTTACTAAATAAATCCATAGGTCTGGATTACTTTGATAAACTGGATGTTTCAAGACCTTGAAGCTTTGCCTCAGTCCATAGACTGATTGAGCTTGCATGCAAGATGCTCTTAGCCCTTTGCAATGAACCCTTCTGGTTGCTTTATATGAATGCTTTCTTCAAGACTTCCATTAAGGAATGCTGTCTTGACATCCACTTGCCAAATAGATAAAAGAATCCGGATAGACTTAAGCATGGCTACCAGTGAAAAAGTTTCCTTTTTCATCAAGCCTTGCTTTGAAAGTTTCCACCTTCCTGTCTATCCATCTTTTCCTATTATAGACCTTTTTATACCCAAAGGCTTTTACACCATTTGGTGGTTCTACAAGCTTCCAGATTTGATTAGAATACTTATATTCTAATTCTGTATTCATTGCTCTTTGCCAAGATGCTGCATCTTTATTTTGGAGTGCTTCATCATATTTCCGGGATCAGACTCATGTTCATTTGGGATCAAGTCCAAAAACTTTCCCAAAACATGAATCCTTTTGGTTGTTTGACAACCCTCCCACTATGATGATGTACTGTCTATAATTGTGTATCAATTGTGATACGTGTTGCAGTTTCTTATGATATTTCATCTTGTACAGTTTGTACTAGATTAGACATGTCCTTTATAATTTCTTTAAGAACAAATTTACTTATGAGCTTGTGGTTTATTACATAGTCCTTTTCTAAAAATCGATCATTGATGCTAACAATGACCTTTTGATTTTTAAGACTATAAACCTACTTTCATTTCTCTAGGATAACTTACAAACAAGTGAATTCCTGTCCATCTTATCATTGTCTCTCTTCAGCATATGTGCTGGACTACCCGAATCCGAATATGCTTCAAAATAGGCTTTTGCCTATTTAGCAATTCTATATGAGTAGAGAGTTCTGACTTTGGAAGGTACTATGTTCACTTCTGTTTCCAGAGTATATCCTTAAAATGAATTTGGTAATTTTCAAATAACTCATCATCAATCTACTTATTTCCATAAGAGTCCTATACCTTCCTTTTTCTACACCATTCTGTAGGGGTGTACCAGGTGCAGTTAGTTGGGATTGAATCCCTACTTTTGATAAGTGACTCCTAAATTCTCCCAAGAGGTACTTGCCACTACGATCTCACCGTAGTGTCTTAATACTTTTACTTTAACGTTTCTCCGCATCAGCCTTGTACTCTTTGAACTAATCAAAGCACTTAGTCTTACGGCACATTAAGTAAATGTATTTGTATCTTGAATAGTTGTCTATGAAATATTCGATACTACCTCTTGTCTGGATAGTCATAGGATCACACAAATCAGAATGAAACAATTCCAACATATCTTTGGCTCCATACCCCTTAGACTTAAAAGCTTCTTGGTTATTTTTCCTTCCAAGTAAGACTCGCAGGTTGGAAAGATTTCCACTACCAATGAACCCAAAAGTTCATCAGCTACTAATGAATCCTACTCAAGTTAATATAACCTAGCCTTAGATGCCAAAGATATATTGGTTCATTTCCGAAGGTTGCTTCCTCTTAAAGTTAGAAGATGTGTTATAATTTCCATTTATTACATCGTGGAAGTTATTGGATTATAAATTGTCAACCAACATACCAGAATAGATAACTTCTCTATTTTTCTTGATAACAGCTTTGTTATCAAAATAGACACAATATCTATTCTATAATAGTTTAGAAACCGAAATCAGGTTCTTTCTAAACTTAGTACGTAAAGACAATTTCTAATAATCCATATTTTATTCCTATTAAAGGATAAACATCTCCCACTACAACAGCTGCTACTTTTGCAGTAATGCCATGTGGACGGTGTTTTTATTTTCATTTAGTTGTCGGGTTTCCTGGAACCCTGCAATGAATTGCAGACATGATTAATGACATCTGTATCTACACTCCAGGTTCTGGTAGATAACACCACTAGACATGTTTCAACTAATGAATTAAATACACCTAAATTGTTCTTAGTTCTAAGAAGACAGTCTACCTTAATGTCCAAGTCCTATTTCCAATTATTACAATCGGGACTACTAAGTCTTTTCTATAGTATAACAACTAGGGAATTGACAAACATTTTAAATCCTAAGAATCATAAAAATATTTGGTCAAGATCAATTCCTTAAAATCCCCATGAATTTTGTATGCCACGATAGTGTGGACGTATACAAAATCAAAGAAGAGATTTTATCCATTAATTTTATTATCTCGTCAACTTTACTTTATGACGAATAAAATTAATAGTTGATCTTTCTTTGATCAAATATTTGGTCAAAACTTTTGAATTTAAAATAATATTGATTCCTCAAACAATATTATTTAAATTCACCAACACCTCAAACACCGTGAATTTTGCATGCCACGATAGTGTGGACGTATACAAAATTAAACATTTGTAAGAGGAGGGGTTTACCTATTAATTATCTTGTCAATAAATCTTTATGACAAATAAAATTACCTCAAACACCGTGAATTTTGTATGCCACGATAGTGTGGACGTATACAAAATCAACCATTTGTAAGAGGGGTTTTTAATTTTATTATCTTGTCAACTTATTTATTTGACAAATCAATAGTTGGTTTTCTTCGGTCACACAAATAATAGTAGTGACTCCGATGGGGAGGATACTATTAGACGTGCCTAAGTGTATACCATTACTTGACACTAAGTCCATTAATAAGATTATGCCCCTTCCGATGGGGAAGATCACACGCTCTTAATTAACTTCCTATAGTCATCCAAAATGGAAGTTTAATCTAGTGATCCGCAAACAAGCTCATCCGATATGGAGGAAGGCACTCAGAGCCAACGCGCAAGCTTGTTGCATCACTTATAAACCAGTAATGGAGACCGTGAAATTTATTTAAAAATAAATCCCTCTCCCACTTAGTTATTTAAAGTGAGGAATTTTGACTATGCTAGCCTACTTAGCATGCATACTAACAAGCACACACAATACAGCATAAAAAGTAATAAACAGAAAAACTAATTTTCAACTATTATGGCTTTTATCTATTGCTGTCCTCCGTGTGTCGCCAACCCTAGCTGCTGCCATCTTTGGCCACCGCCACCGGGTCTAGTTGTCGCATCCATCTTGCTCCTTGTTCAGCCTCTGGTCCTCAAAAGGTTCCACGCCTTGCAAGATTCGATCCGCGACATAAATAGAATTTTACATTCTCGATCCTATATTCCTCGAAGGAATGTACATGTAAACTAGATCGAACATAAAATAAAATTTACATCCATCGATCCTATATTCCATAAAAGGAATGTACATGTAACTAGATCAAAAATAAAATCCTAATAAAACTAAATACAGCTCCTGCTGTATTTTATAATACAATCATGCACACACAATAAATACCCTTGACATGTCCAAGGGTCCAATCACACACATAATAACTATAAGTCATAATAGTTGGATCCTGCATCCACAAAGTTAGCACATCCTACTATTATCCTGCCTAAATTATGTATGACATGTGCATAATTAAACTAATACCAAATACACAGATGCAAAACCCTAGCTCTGATACCAATTGTTGGTTGCTACTCGGAAAACCTAGAGGTTTCACTGTACAAAATTTTTGTACAAAGGTCTGAACCTTTTCCTAGCTACCATGTGTTCTTTTAAATTAAATTTTGGATCGCCTGCGGAACTTAACATGTTTGATCCAAAACTTAATCTATTTGTTCTTTTAGGTTTTGACTTGGATCTCCTACGGAACTTAACACGTTTGATCCAAATCACCTAAGTTATTAATTTCATTAAATATTAATTTCCAAAATTGGTTCCCAGTACTGACGTGGCGAGGCACATGGCCTTCTTGGATATGGGAGCAACCACCACCGACTAGAAAAAACTTTTTAAGGAAAGCTAATATTTAATTTCCTAAAATAACTTTAGGTCAACCGAAAAGAACAATCAAATCACAAGGAAAAGAAAAACAAAAGAACACTATATCGAAAACAAATTTGAAACACTAGAATTGTATGCCTCTTGTATTTAGTATTATTTCCAAAAATAACTAGTATGATGCGGAAAGAAAAATTACTAGTTATACCTTTTAGAAAAACCTCTTGATCTTCTACCGTATTCCTCTTCTAACTTCGGACGTTGTGTGAGCAACGATCTTCCAAGATGAGAACCACCTAGGCACCTTCTTCCTTCTTCCTTCAAGTTTCGGCCAAGCACAAGAACTTCCAAAGGATGAAGAATTTTCCACCAACCAAACTCCAAGGGATGCATGCTTTCTCTCCTTCTTCTCCTTCCTTGATCCGGCCACATCCTCCAAGCTCCAAGAGATGATAGATTTCGGCCACAACAAGAGGAGAGAAGATAAAGGGAAGGGTCGGCCACCACACCAAGGAAAAGAGGGAGAAAAATAGAATAGAGTCCTTAGCCTTGAAGCCTCCTCTACCCCCTCTTTTATAATCCTTGGTCTTGGCAAATAAGGAAAATTTAATAAAAACTTCCTTAATTCTTTTGCCATTGAAAAGGAAAATTTATTTAATTAAAAATAATTTTTCTTTTCAATTTGTAATGGCCGGCCACCACATAAATTCTCCAAGCAAATAAAATTTTAAACAAAAATTAAAACTTCCTTATTTGCTTTCGGAAATTTATAAAAAATTTGTCCAATAATTTTTCCCTTCATGATTGGTTTATAAAAAGGAAATTTAATAAATTAAAATCTTTCTTTTAAACATGTGGATAAAAAGAAAGTTATCTCTATAAATTAAAATCTCTTTTAATCTACAAATAACGAAAGATATCAAATCTTTTCTTAATCTTTTGTAGAAACTTATAAAAGAGAATATTTAATTTTAAACTCTCTTTTAAAACATGAACATGATTAAAAAGGAAAGTTTTCTTAAAATTTAAAATCCTCCTTTAATCAACAAATAAGGAAAGATTTCAAATTTTAAACTCTCTTTTAAACATGTAGATGATTTACAAATAAGGAAAGTTTTTATCAAAAAATTAAAATCATCCTTTTAAACTACAAATAAGGAAAGAGATTAATCTCTTCTCTTAATCTTTTGTAGAAAGCTATAAAAGGAAATTTTTAATTTTTAAACTTTCTTTTAAAATCATGATATCCACGTAAGAAATAATTTTAATAAAAGTCCTTTTTAATATTCTAGTGTCCTGCCACCTAAGCTTGGGACCCAAGCTTTGGCCGACCACCTACATGGCTCATCCACTTGGTCTTGGCCGGCCCTAGCTTGGGTTCCAAGCTAGCTTGGTCGGCCCCATTGGATGGGTAATAAGGTGGGTATGCGGTGGGTATAAATTTCTATATACTAGAGGCTACGATAGGGACCGAGAGGAGGAATTGGTTTTGGTCTCCCGATAAAATTAAGCATCCCGTGCTCGCCCCGAACACACAACTTAATTTTATCAATAATAATTCATTCCACTAGAGAACTATTATTGAACTACCGCACCAATCCCAAATTACATTTTGGGCTCCTTCTTATCATGAGTGTGTTAGTCTCCCTGTGTTTAAGATGTCGAATGTCCACTAATTAAGTGGGTTACTGACAACTCATTTAATTAATATCTTAGTCCAAGAGTAGTACCACTCAACCTTATCGTCATGTCGGACTAAGTCCACCTGCAGGGTTTAACATGACAATCCTTATGAGCTCCTCTTGGGGACATTCTCAACCTACATTACTAGGACACAGTTTCCTTCTATAATCAACAACACACACTATAAGTGATATCATTTCCCAACTTATCGGGCTTATTGATTTATCGAACTAAATCTCACCCATTGATAAATTAAAGAAATAAATATCAAATATATGTGCTTGTTATTATATTAGGATTAAGAGCATACACTTCCATAATAACTGAGGTCTTTACTCCTTTATAAAGTCAGTATAAAAGAAACGACCTCTAATGGTCCTACTCAATACACTCTAAGTGTACTAGTGTAATTATATAGTTAAGATAAACTAATACCTAATTACACTACGACCTTCCAATGGTTTGTTCCTTTCCATCTTGGTCGTGAGCTACTGTTTATAATTTATAAGGTACTGATAACAAGATCTTTTGTGTGTGACACCACACACCATGTTATCTACAATATAAATTAATTGAACAACTACATTTATTATAAATGTAGACATTTGACCAATATGATTCTTATTTCTAAATAAATGTTTATACCAAAAGCTAGGCTTTTAGTATACATCCTAACACGACGTGTATAGATCGTACTCGCATACAATCAACATAATTCAGTACATATATGGGCCTTGAATTTGCACCCTTTGCGGGTCTACACATGAGAGAGAGTTTCTCCCCCATGCTATTGTTCACAACTATATTGCTTGTGATACAATATAAATCAACAAACTTGAATTGAAACTTCCAATGTGCGACTAAAGTTCCAATACACAATGGAGTTTTCTCCATCAACCTATTTATTTTCATTCACATTTCCAACAATCCTTTATATGAATGGAAAAAGGTTTGTAATAACATTCAACAATTGAGTGTAGTATAGGATAGGTAGGTTTTATTTTTTGAACCTTCCCTTATGAAGATTTGTTTGTTTACTGGCTGATAGTTGACACGATATCCTTGAACTATTATGTCGTTTGTATAAGCATTGACATATCTCACCTGCCCCCATGGGCTGGTGCAGTTGGTTCAGGCAAGGGTGTTGCTCCAATAGGCCTGGGTCGATTCCCAGTGGGTGCAGAATGTGAGTTTTGATATGATCAACCGAGTTAAGTTAGACGCTATGATTTAATGCCTTGTATGTAAGTGTGCAGGGACTTAAGAACATAAAAAGTCGAGTGGAATATGCAATGAGCGAAAAGGATGCCACGGAAAGCGAGTCGATGGACTCGGTGCATCCAAGGGATGAGGAGCTGCAAAAGAGTACACTGACAGATGAGAAGGATGCGCACGGCACTTCCGAGGGACGAGAAGCCATGGAGAAAGATTGCTCGAGGAGAAGGCCAGAGCTGGGTTAGGGTGAGCTCAACTTTGGATGTCCGAAAGATCACTCAAGCGATCAAACAAGTCAACCTGGACTCCAGGTACCTGGACCAAGTCCAAGCGCCCGAGATGTCCCGGCCACATCAGCGAACCATTGTAGCGAGGATCTAATTGAAGTCTACATTAGTAAGACTCTAAGCGCCTGGGACCTGATAAATTGTCGATGAAGAGCCATTTTAGAATAGATTAGGGCGACCATTTCCAGGAGTCCAGACCTAGTCCGGGCGCTCGAACCTAGTCCAGGTGCCCGGGAGATGCCATGTCAACCAATGACTAACTTCAACCAGTGGGCTATAAATAGAACCCTGGTCTTCAAAGTTTAGGACAACACAATCATTCTTAACTTCTGTATTCCATTTTTAGTGTTCTACACTTTAAATACTTGTAAGAGGCTACTCCGCTTGCTTGGAAGGAGATCGTTTTAGTAGAGATTTTTCATTGTCTTAGATTAACAATCTTCCTTATTGCAAACTAAGTAATTCTTGCTTGTTCTTTATTTTGTTTATGTTATTATTATTTTTAATTAACTGTGTTGTGCCCTTACTAAATAAGTAGCAAGAGAAAGTTCTTATTTATTAGAAAGATATGGAAAAAATTATGAATTTAAAAAGATATAAGATATTTCAATTGGAATAAGGCATTTTGAGTATAGCCCAAAAATAGAATGCTCCACTGGTTGCCTCAACCCCTCTTTTCATGCGCTATTATTGTTGGGCGCCCTCGTGATTTACTTCTCTTCCAAATAGTGGGGGGCCACCCTGGAGGGGACGCTGAGGTGACAATTTCACTTTTTTACTGCCAATTGACATATTTCATCCATGACTCTTCCTAATACAACTCAGTTCTCATGAGTGTGTCCAGTCTTGACCATGAATACGCCTAATTCTGTGAGATATTCTAAGAATTGTGTCTCTAATTTTCTTTGAAGCAACCTCACTTCTTTCTTATATAGGTGGTCTTTTAAGAGTATTCCACATTACTCCACTAGATCATTAAAAGTTATATTCTTAACATCCATCTTTTCATTAGGTAGTTTCCCCACTAAGTTGGTATAGTTAGGTTGTTCCATTGAATCTAGTTCTTGGGATCTCCAGTCTGCATAGGTTAGATTTTCTTTCCACCAACATTTCTCATCGGTATCAAACACATCCCTTATGATGAAGTTGCAACTAACTCTCTGTTTAACCCTTTGGTTAGCAGATCTGCTAGGTTATCCATTAACTTTATATAGTCAATAGGGATAACTTCCATTGAGAGTAGTTGTCTAATGATATTATGTCTACAACGTATATGTCTAGACTTATGATTATACAGATGACTCTGTGTCTAGCTAATTGTTGATTGACTGTCGCAATGTATACAAATTGTCGACACTAGTTTTGACCATCTAGGAACATCTTCTAAGAATTTTCATAGTCATTCAACCTTTTCACTACATTTATCAAGAGCTACTCAGATTTCATCGTGGATCTGGTTATTATGGTTTGCTTAGAAGATTTTCACTAAATGACTATACTTTCCAAAATGAATACACATCCATTTGTAGACTTCGAGTCTTTAGTAAGATATCCAGTTCATGTATCATTTTATCATAGCTGGATATCTCATATAGTACAATCCATATTCATAAATATGTCTTAAGTACCTCAGTACTCTTGTTATCCCTTTCTAGTACTCAACATCATGATTACTCATATATTTACTCAGTTTACTTACTGCATAAGCTAAGTCTAGTCGTGTACAACTCATTAAGTACATCAGACTTCCAATCACTCGAGATTACTCTATTTGAGAGATACTTTCTCCTTGATTCTTCAATAGATATTGACTTGTATTTATCAGCGTTCATGCCAATGTAGTATCACCCCTGGTGAATTTCTCAAGAATCTCGTCCACGTAATGAGATTGACTAAGAATAAGTATTTTTGTAGTTCTAAGAATTTTGATTCCTAGAATCACATCTGGTAGGCCTATATCTTTTATGTCAAATCTTAAGTTCAACATGTTTTTAGTGGATTTGATTACTTATCATTATTCTCAATGATAAATATGTCATCTACATATAGACACAAGATGACATAGTCATTCTCTGTGCTTTTATGTAAACACATTTATCACATTCATTGATCTTAAATCCACTTTTCTTCTTGACATTATCAAGTTTCTCATGTCACTACTTTAGTGCTTGTTTCAAGTCGTATAAGGACTTCACCAATCTATAAATCTTAGAGGCGTTTGGTTTGCATTTTCCATGCTGTTTTCTGTTTTCATTTTATGAGAAAATGGAAAATGCGTTTGGTTTGCGTTTTCCACGTTCATTTTTAAGAAAATGAGAGAGTGTTTTCTAAGAAAACGAAAAACGCGGAAAAGTCATTTTCTAAAAAATAAAAAATACGCGTTTTTCAGAAAATGAAAATGAAAATGGGGCAAACCAAACACCCCCTTATTTTTTTACCCTGGTATAAAAAATCCTTCAGATTGTTGTATATAAATTTTATCTTTTAAATCCTTGTTTAGAAATACTATCTTTATATCTATCTGATATATTTTTAGATTCTATAGATTGGAAATAACCAATAATACTCTAATTGAAGTTATTCTTGACACAGAGAATATGCATCAAAGTAAGAAAGGCATTCTTATTGTCGATGACATTTAATTATCAATCTAGCCTTATACTTATCAATTGTGTTATCTAATTTCATTTTCTTCTTGAAGATCCACTTACAACCTAGTAGTTTACTTCCTTGAGGAAGATCCATAAATTTTCAAGTGTGTTTTTGCAAGATAGAGTATATCTCAGATGCAATTACTTCTTTTTAGTGAGATCCACAGAAGAGTTTATTGCTTCTGAGTAACTTTGGGGTTACTCTCCAATATAAAAGTGATAAAATATATTTCATTGGATTTTTTCACCTGAGCTCTTTTACTTTGTCTAAGCCCAACCTCAACTGATCCATCTTCTTCTTCTTCATCTTTATGTTTCATATGGCCATTTTGAGGAACTTACTTCCTCTCAGTCTTATACGGAAACATATGCTTAAAGAATAAGATATTTCTTGATTCTATTATAAAGTTCTTGTGTATATCTAGTGTTTGTGACTCACACAAAAAAATTGATACACATTACTATTATGTGCATATCTAATAAATATGAAATCAATAGGTTTTGATCCTATCTTAATCTTTTTTGGATTAGAGACTATAACTTTAGCAAGACATCTCCACATTCATAAATATTTGTAAGACGATGTCTTCCATTACATAACTCATAAGGGCTTTGATCTATTTTCTTTCAGGACACTTTATTTAAAAAGTAATTAGTTGTTAACATAGTTTTTCCCATATAAGCTCTGACAGTTCAAAGCTTAATAGAAGAGCATTCATCATCTCCTTTTAGAGTGCGATTTTTTCACTCAACAACTCCATTTTGCTAAGGAGTGTAAGGAGTTGTTATTTCATATTTGATCCCATGTTCTACTCATAACTCAGTGAACGATGATACATATTTATCGTCTCGATCACTTTGAACTACCTTAATCTTTTTATTAAGTTGGTTTTCAATCTCATTCTTATAGAGAGTAAATTTCTCTATAGCTTCATCCTGACTTTTGAGAAGATACACATTGTTAGAGTGTATACTAAAAGCCTAACTTTTTGTAAACATTTATTTTATGAAATAAGAATCACATTGGTCAAGTGTCTGCATGTAGTTGTCCATTTAATCTATATTGTAGATAACATGATGTTTGGTGTGACACAGAAGATCATGTTATCAGTTCCTTATAAATTATAAATAGTAGCTCACGACCAAAATGGAAATGGACAAACCATTAGAATGGTCGTAGTGTAATTTGGTATTAGTTTATCTTGACTATAAAATTACACTAGTACACTTAGAGTGTATTGAGTAGGACCATTTGAGGTTGTTCTTTTTATACTGACTGCATAAAAGAACAGAACCTCAGTTATTATGGTAGTGTGTACTCTTAATCCCGATATAACAACAAGCACGTATACTTAATATTTATTTCTTTGACTTATCAATGGGTGAGATTTAGCTCATTAAATCAAAAGGCCCGATAGGTTGGGAAATAATATTATTTATATGATGTGTTGTTGGTTATAGAAGGAAACTGTGTCCTAGTGATCTAGGTTGATGATGTTCCCAAGATGACCTTATAAGGATTGTCATGTAAACCCTGCAGATGGACTTAGTCCGACATGACAATAAAGTTGAGTGGTACTATTTTTGGAGCTAGATATTAATTGAGTGAGTATCAATAACTCATTTAATTAATGGACATTCGATATTTTAAATACAGGGAGATAAACATACTCATGATAAGAAGGAGCCCATAATGTAATTTGGGATTGGTGCGGTAGTTCAATAGTAGCTCTTTAGTGGTATGAGTTATTATTGATGAACTTGAGTTGAGTGTTCGGGGCGAACACGGGAAATTCAAGATCATCGGGAGACCAAAACTAATTCCTCCTGTCGGCCCCTATTGTAGCCTCTTATATAAAGCCTTATATCCACCTAAAGCCTTGACTCTTAGCCCATGCTAGGGGCCGACCCCTATCCTTGCTTGGAGCTCAAGCAAGGGGCCGGCCAAGCCAAGCTTGGAACTAGAGCTAAGGCCGGCCAAGCCTTGCTTGGTGCCCAAGCAAGGGGCCGACCAAGTAAGGAAAGTAAAGGGAATTTTATTTTGATAAAATCTTTCCTTTTATGTTTTTATCAACATGATTTTAAAAGAGAGTTTTAAATTTTAAAATCTTTCCTATTATAGATTTTCTACAAAGGATTAAAAGAGAGATTAGATATCTTTCCTTATTTGTATATATCTATAATGTTAAAAGAAAGATTTTAATTTTTAAGAAAATTTTCCTTTTTTTGTAACCATGATATAAAAGGAGTTTTATTTTTAAAATCTTATCTTTTATAGATATCCATAAAAGGATTTAAAAGAGAGAGATTTTAATTTATAAAACATTCCTTTTATAGCTAACCACATAAAGGATGTTTTAAAAGAGAGATTTTAATTTTTGTTTAAAATATTTCCTTGATTGTTTAAACATGTTGTGGTCGGCCATATAGAGGAATAAAAGGAAGTTTTATTTTTTTTTATAAAACTTTCCTTTTTTTTTGGATTCACCAAGGATTATAAAAGAGAGGTAAAAGGTGCCTTCATGAGACACAACCCTCTTCTATTGTTCCTCTCTTCCATCCTTGGTGGTCGGCCCTCTGTTCTTCTCCTATTCTTCTTCTTGGTGGCCGGCGGCATCAACCCTTGTGGAGCTCTTGGTGGCCGGTTATTTGGAGGTGAAGAAGTCGAGAAAGAAGGCATTGTTTTCTAGCATCCCTTGAGCATTGTGGTGGTGGCTGAAACTTGAAAGAGTAGAAGGTTTTGGTGGATTTCTTCTTGGTAGATCGTCGCTCACACGACGCCCAAGAGAAGGAGAGGAATACAATAGAATATCAAGAGGTTTTGTTTACAAAGAAAGGTATAACTAGTAGTTTTATTCCGCATCATACTATTTTTTCTTTGTATGAATTTTGAAATACCAAACACAAGAGGCTATTGGTTTTAGGCAATCGATTTTATATTTCAATTTTGTGTGTTCTTTTGTTTTTCGATCTTGTGATTCGATTGTTCTTAGTGGTTAAATCTAGGGTTACTATAAGGGAATTAAATATTGAATTTTTTTGAAAGACTTTGTCTAAGAAGTGGTGGATGATCCCATAACCAAGAAGGCCTAGTGTCTCGCCATGTTTAACCTGGAAGTCGATCTTTGAAATAAATATTTAATTAACTTTGTAACGTGGGTGGATTTGGATTAATAATGTTAAGCATCGTTTGTGATCTAAGTCTAAACCTCTAAGAACAGATAAGTTGAACTTGTAATCAATAATGTTAAGTTCTATTTGCGACTCCAAGTTTAATTTCTAAAGAACACAATAGGTTGTTAGGAAAGGTTCGAGACTTGTATAAAATTTTTGTACAGGGGAACCAGTACGATATTCCGAGTAGCAACCAACACACATAACAGTATTTATTGATGCAGTTAACACAATGGTCAAACCTAAGTTTTAATGAATGACAAATGAATTAAAGTTATATGTGGTATGATTTAATCTTTTTACCAAGTGTACAAGACTTGATGGGGGTTGGAGGACCTAACACCATGCTAAAATCCAACTAGGTATGTTGGACCTGATAGTTGGTGGGAAAGTCAGATAGGTCAAGGAGTGACTCGATATCTAGCAGCAAGTCTGGCTAGATCTATAGTATCTGATAGCTGGCTGAAGTCTAGTTGGGTTTACGGACCTGACAACTGGCGGGAAGACCTAGTGAGTTAAAGGAGAGTTAAGTGATTCTGCATGGTAAGTAAGGTAAGTCATCGGAGGAGAGTAATCCAGTGAGGACGAGTCCTAATTAGGGACTTTAGGCGCTAGTCCATTTTAGATGTCTAAATTGAGACCGTGACTAGATCTTAGTCTTGGATAGACATGATCTAATTAATAATGTTATTTTATTATTATGCTAACTCTATTTTGTAGGGTATTGTTTGTTATTTGGACTAACATATTTTACAAGGATGAAAAGCATTTCAAACCTCGAGTGAATAGTGATCTAAGGCGCCTCCTATTTGAGTGGAGGTGCCTTGATTGTCTTAGCTAAAGACCCATGCAGAAAGGTGTGAAGGCACCTCCCATGTGCTTGGAGGTGCCCTGGAGCGTGGCACAGAGGTGCCTAGAAGCCTCCCTCACGTGGATAAAGGCCACAGACTGTGAAGCTTATCGAGTTCGAAGTTCAAGGGATAATTTTTGCACTTAGAGGCACCTTGGATGAGGATTGGAGACACCCTCAACAGCCAATAAAAGGAGGGTTCAACCAAGCATCCTACACAACTTGAATCAACTTTTCTACACGATCATTCGATGTTCCGGCTATGCAGACTTCGTGCTGCTACGACACTGCTACGCTTGACTACTGCAAATGGACCGACACCAACACATAAGAACTTTCATTTCGACATCTTCATGTTGATAATGACTTTTCAATTTGTGTTTACTTTACATACTTGCAAAAGAAAAGTGTAGGATTGTTACACTTTCTCATTTGCTTCTTTGTATTCGGTTATTCTTCCGGTGTTTTTGAAAGGGAATTTAGTGGATTACTCATCGATAGGTCCGAAGGACCTGGGTCTTGGAGTAGGAGTTACCGAAGGCTCTGAACTAAGTAAACTCCTCATGTTCGTGTTTTCTTTTGTTTGCGTTTTTGTTCTTACTTTTAATTCCTATGCACTTTGCACTCTCTTTTAAGTTTCTAAAAATAATAAGTTTTTAAAATATACGTGATTCACCCCACCCTCTCTCATGTGCTCATCGATCCTATAGTATTTTATATTGTCATCTATAAAAGTGATAAAATACTTATTCCTACCATGTGTTGGTGTATCTTTTAGGTTGTACACGTTGATATAAATTAGACCGAGTGGTTCATTGCTCCTTTCAACATGTTAAAATGATGACATTACCATTTTCACTTCAACACAAATCTCATACTCGTGTTTTGGGTCAAGGTGGAATGTAGGTATACTTTACATGTTAATTAATATACGCAACACATCGTAGTTAACATTTCCTATTCTACCATACCATAAACATGAAAACTCAAGCATATGAATAGAAGAGTTTTTCAATTTTATTAACTTTATGCCTAATAACCATTAGACTGAGCTTGATTAGCCTATCAGTTACATAACTATTTCCTAAAAATATTCATTTTTAGATAAAACAACTCTATTCTACTCAAAAAATAATACAGAAATCATGCTTGCTTAATAGTGATCCGGTCATTAGATTCTTTTGATCTCTAGAACATGCAATTCATTGTTGAGAGTCAAGTACTTTTTGTTCGAGGTCATATTCAATACTAATTTTCCTTGGCTGATGACGTCTAAGATTATTGAGTTCCCCATGAACAACTTTTTCCCATCTTTGATTTCTTTAAAGTTTTAGAGCAGTTCCTTATTGCAACATATATGTTTGGTGGCACTAATATCTATCCATCATTGTTGCATGTTTGAATCTATCAGGTTCAGTTTAAAGACCACGACGTAGAAGTCGTCCATTTCTTATCCCGTTCAAGCTGGTTTCCTGCTTATACATCAACATTTTATACTCCGAAGATTTGTGACCAACTCTATCATAGTTAAAGCACTTCCTGTAGGATGGAAAAGACGTTAGAGGGGGGGGGGGTGAGTAACATTCATCACTTTTTCTAAAATCATGAGTTAAAACAAACGTAGTAGAAAAGAGAAAGTAGAGAGAGCAAGCATTAACACAAGTATTTTTTACTGAGTTCGAAGTCTTCGACGACTCCTACTCCAAGGCCTGCACTCATTGAGTGCTTTCGTTTGGCAATCACTATCAGTTCGGAAATAGAGTTATGCAATTTAAGTACACGAACTATAAAATAAAAGTTACCGATAAGAAGGAAATATAAATATAAATGCTTGATCATCGATTATCAAAGCAGCCTTTCTGTATCGTCTGAGCCTTCTCAAAGTAGTGTGCAAGAACAAAAGTCGTAGGAAATATTTTTTTGGAGATGTTGGTCGAAGTCCTTTTATAATCCATTTCTGGGCACCCAAACCACCCCCGGATGTCTGGATTGCTGATGTAGTGGTTCCTCGATGAAACTCTATCTTTGAAAGTTTATTCACCTTCGGGTGCCTGGACTGGTTCGGGCGCCTAGACCCTGATGTGGGAGCAATAGACCTAGGTTTGATCGGGTATGATTATGATTTTGATGGGTGTATCAAAGAGTTTTAGACTTTCATATTCGTTTGATATGTGTGTTTGAGTCATGCAAGACTTGGTGAAACACACATAAGAAGCTTGGTGCGACCAAGCTTGGGAAGTTCATCGGGCTTGGGTCCTTGAGACAGTGAAGGATAGTGTGGAAGACATCTAATTGACCGCTTGATGAGGAGCAATGAAGTGGAGCTGAGGGAAGCGAACTTCAAGGCAACATGAATGATGCATGAAGAGGAGCCACAAGCTTAGGTGCATCTGAGGGACAAAGGCTAAGGAAGATAGCTTTAAAGGACGACTCCGGAGAGGATGAGTGTAAGTGTGTAATCGGGATCAGTCGACTGATTGAAGTGGCAGTCGACTGGTCTAGTCGACTGAGCAGTCGACTGGTCTAGTCGACTGAGCAGTCGACTGAGCAGTCGACTGGTCTAATCGACTGAGCAATCAACTGAGAGCGAACAGAAGCATTCCATTCGCTCAACCAACAACGACCAGTCGACTGGTAAGTGACCGTTGGCATTCTACGAAGTAGTCGTTGACTACATCCAACAGTAGCA
The DNA here is from genome assembly GCF_018446385.1 of Zingiber officinale. Taxonomy (NCBI): domain Eukaryota; kingdom Viridiplantae; phylum Streptophyta; class Magnoliopsida; order Zingiberales; family Zingiberaceae; genus Zingiber; species Zingiber officinale. The sequence goes on along the minus strand of NC_055989.1, from coordinate 109,864,204 downwards.
CTAGTCGACTGATGGAAATGTCAGTCGACTGGTGCACAGGAAATGAGTTGATTAGTGATCAACTCTTTTCACTCTATTTATAGGGAGCTTGGGGCATTAAAGGAGGTTACTGATCTTATTGTATACTCCTAGTCTTTGCCTCCAAGCTTCCAAGTCTTCTTTTCCTCTCCAAACCTAAGTTTCATCTTGTAAAGAGGAAGAAAGCATTGTCAGAGGTTTGCTCCACCGAGAAGGAGAAAGTGTTGGTTGCTACTCGGAAAACCTAAAGGTTCCACTGTACAAAAATTTTGTACAAAGGTCTGAACCTTTTCGTAGCTACGATGTGTTCTTTTAAATTAAATTTTGGATCGCCTGCGGAAATTAACATGTTTGATCCAAAACTTAATTTATTTGTTCTTTTAGGTTTAGACTTGGATCTCCTGCGGAACTTAACACGTTTGATCCAAATCACCTAAGTTATTAATTCCATTAAATATTAATTTCCATAATTGGTTCCCAGTACTGACGTGGCGAGGCACATGACCTTCTTGGATATGGGAGCAACCACCACCGACTAGACAAAACCTTTTAAGGAAAGCTAATATTTAATTTCCTAAAATAACTTTAGGTTAACTAAAAGGAACAATCAAATCACAAGGAAAAATAAAAACAAAAGAACACAACATCGAAAAACATATTCGAAATACTAGAATCGTAAGCCTCTTGTATTTGGTATTTATTTCCAAAAATAACTAGTATGATGCGGAAAGGAAAAATTACTAGTTATACCTTTTAGAAAAACCTCTTGATCTTCTACCGTATTCCTCTTCTAACCTCGGACGTTGTGTGGGCAACGATCTTTCGAGATGAGAAATCACCAACACACCTTCTTCTCCTCCTTGCTAGGTTCGGCCAAAACAAGAGCTTCACCAAGGATGAAGAAAACCACCAACCAAGCTTCAAGGGATGCAAGCTTTCTCTCCTTCTTCTTCTTCTTCTCCAAGTAATATCCGGCCACCACAAGAGCTCCAAGGGAGATGAAGAATTCGGCCACCACAAAGAGGAAGAGAGAAAGAGAGGATGGCCGGCCACAACACCAAGGAAAAGAGGGAGAGAACAATAGAAGTTGTAACCCATGAAGGCACCCCTACCCCTTCTTTTATATTCCTTGGCTTTGGCAAATAAGGAAATTTATTTATAATAAAATTTCCTTAACTTTCCTTGACAACAATTAATTAAGAAAAATTAAATAAAATTTCTTAATCAATTAATCATGGCCGTCCACCTCAAATAGATAAATTAGGAGAGTTTCAATCAACAATTAAAACTTCCTTATTTGTCTTTAGAAATTTTAAAAAATAAAATTTCCCTTTATAATCCCTTCATGGTTGATAAAAAGAAATTTCTATAATTTTAATTTTTCAATATGTGAATAATTTTCAAAGAGAAAAATAAAATATCTTTCCAATCTACAAATAAGGAAAGAGATCTAATCTCTTTCTTTAATCTTTTGTAGATCCTTTTAAGAGAGATATTTTAATTTTAATTCTCTTTAATAAATTATATCTTCCACGTAATAAAAATTAAAAATTAAAATTCTTTTTAATTTAATAGGGGCCGGCCACCTAAGCTTGGGTTCAAGCTAGGGTTGGCCACCCATGAATTAAGGCTTGGCCGGCCCTAGCTTGAACCACAAGCTAGCTTGGCCGACCCCTTTATCATGGGTATGAAGGTGAGTATAGTACTCTATAAATAAGAGGCTACGATAGGGACCGAGAGGAGGAATTGATTTTGGTCTCCCGATAAAATTAAGCATCCCGTGTTCGCCCCGAACACACAACTTAATTTTATCAATAATAATTCATTCTACTAGAGAACTATTATTGAACTACCACACCAATCCCAAATTACATTTTTGGGCTCCTTCTTATTATGAGTGTGTTAGTCTCCCTGTGTTTAAGATGTCGAATGTCCACTAATTAAGTGAGTTACTGACAACTCATTTAATTAATATCTTAATCCAAGAATAGTACCACTCAGCCTTATCGTCATGTCGGACTAAGTCCACCTGCAGGGTTTAACATGACAATCTTTATGAGCTCATCTTGGGGACATTGTAACGCCCGAAAATTCTCAAAACTATTTTAGAGTCATTCTAAGATTTTTCTGGAATTTTTAGATATTTTTCCGGAATTTTTCGAGTATCGGAAGTAGCAAAAATAATTAGAACCGTAAAATAGCTTAGGCGGGAATCGAACCCGAGACCTATGGTTCACAGATAAGATTAGTAACCGGTGAACCCAGCAGGGCCGTGCTGAAAGAAAGGAGAACCAAATATATTTATATTAGAGTTGGGTTCAGTAAACCACTTAATATAAATAATAAACTTAAGTTGGAGTTGGGTTATTATTATTTTGGTTCGGCACCTTCTCCTCTCAAACCCTCACGCCGGCGCCCTCTTCTTCTCCTCTTCCTCACGCACGGCACACCAAGCCCAAGGTCCATCGGTACACCTTCTGGCGACGACTCCAACACGAAAGAGGTTCTTCTCCGCGAGAGGAACGCGAAGACGTGATCGGATCGTCGAGAGGATCACCTCCACCGGAACTCTAGCGAATAGAATCGTAAGAAATTACGATCAAGAGGTAAGAAACCCCTCACCTGCAGTATAATAGCTCCGTTTGGATTTTCTATGCATTAGATTAGTAATATGCAGATTTTGTTGACATGTAGGGTGTTTTAACCCTCCTCTTAGATTTAGGGATTTTAGTTGAGCACCTTTAGATGGGCCGGACACGCTTACCCTCTTCAGTTGGGGTTGTAGACGTTGTCGGGTGCCTAAAGGTGATCTCCCTAATAAAGAGGAGAGTTGGGGCACACTAAGTGTTCGACAAAATAACTAGATCAGTAAAAATGCAACTTAGGCATTTTAATAGTACAGTTAAATGCATTAGAAGCGTTTAAAACAGTAAATCAGTTTATTTTAGCTATATGGGACTACGGTCCAATGGGTGGGCTCCCACAGTCGCCTCTAGGTTCAGATAACCTAGCTCTAGGTTCAGATAACCTAGAAACAGCAAGTTAAAACAGTTAGCTATATTCAGTATTTTATTTTCAGTGGCACTGTACTGGATTAGATATCCATTGGGTTGGACTCCCACAGTCGTCCCTAGGTTCAGATAGCCTAGACAACCCTGCTAAATTCGGGACTTGCAACCCCGGGTCTAGTAGGGATGCGCGCACAGCAAGTACAGTTGCCGGGCCCAACAGCATGTTTAGTATTTTCACCTATTATGTATTAGATTTCAAAACTCAAAATCAATTATGCTAGTTGAGTTTGTTTCCAGTTACAGATCTAGTTTCAGTTAGTTTAGCCTATACTCAGTTCAGTGTTTATTTGGTTGCTTTGCCATGATTCAGTGCTTATGCCATGCTTATGTGTTATGCTTTATGATTTCAGTATACCATGACTTAGCAAGTTCAGTGCATATTTTCAAATAGCATGCTTTAAAAATCATATTGCACCGAATGCATGTTTTTGTGAGGTAGATGGTTTCTTACTAAGCTTGTTAGCTTACAGATACTACTTTTCTTATACTGCAGATAAAGGTAAAGGAAAAGTGGACTAGCAGAGGAAGCTGGAGGGCAATGCAGATCAAGATGTGTGTGTGTGGAACTGGAATGAAAGATCTTAGGGGTTTAACAAGCTTTAAATTTCAATTCAGCATATGAACTTTAGTATTTCCATGTTTGACATGAGTTAACGAACCATGCTTTAGATTATGTTTAGAATGTTAAATATATGGTGTTAGAATGTTAGTATTTGCATGCTAGAGTGTTCTCATGTATCTAGAACTGATGTATGCGATTTTTGGCACGAATCAGTGCTGGAAATCAGAAACTCTGATTTCGTTTCAGACTTTCAGGACCTGGATCGGTCAGCAGACCGATCCAGTGCCATTCCTCTTCCTGGATCGGTTAGCCGACCGATCCAGATGGATACAGTAGCCACTGTATCTCCCAGGATCGATCAGCCGACCGATCCATCCACGAACAGAGAGTTCGGGACGAAATCTGCAGTCACTGATTGGTCGGCCGATCGATCAGTGAGCCACTGATCGGTCCCACCGACCGATCAGTGAGCAGCTGGATCGGTCGGCAGACCGATCCAGCCAGTGTTCGCGTGGGTGTCAGTAGATCGGTCCGCCGACCGATCCAGAGACTCCTACCGTGCCAGTATCAAGCTGGATCGATCCCGTGATCGATCCGACAGCCCAATCGATCTGTGGATCGATTGAAATGCCTGACTACAGCTAGCAGGTCATCCGGGAGGCATAGGTTGTCTCCCCTAGCAAGTGTACAACTCTTAGGTACACCCAGAGCATTAAGTTTTGATCAGTTTAGTAGAAAAATTTTAATTAGCTCAGCCTTCCGCACAGCATAGTTTAGCAATTATTGTGACGATTCGCCTTACAGCCTAGTAGTAGAAGGCGGGTTGTTACAGAGTGGTATCAGAGCAGTGTTCCATACTTCCTACACACACATCAGCATTGTACCTGCAGCTTCCAAGTAAGAACACCTCTACTTTATTTATGCTTCTTGTTTACTATTACAGTTCATGTTTATATACCTACTGCTGTAGTATGTGATAGTTTAAACATGATATCAGTAGTTAGATGACTGTGATAGTGTTAGTTACACCTATGTTCTCTATGTCTTTAGAAATGGCACGAGGACGCCCAGCTAGAAGGGCACTAGCTACTGAGCCCCAGCAAGAGGCAGGCAGTTCAGTGCCTCCTCCAGACCTTACAGCACTAGTGGCTCAGTTACAGCAGCAACTAGCTGAACAGCAACAGGAAATAGCCACCTTAAAGGCTAATCAGCAGAATACCCCCACAGTCACCCCGGAACCGAATCTGACGACTCCAGAAGTCTTAGACCGGCACCAGTACCAGCACCAGCAGTCCCAGCAGCCGAGCCAAGAAAGGAAGCCTATCTGATCCAGTGGCGGTGAGTCAAGCCAGAGAACTTCTCAGGCACTAGTGAACCATGGGATGCACAAGCATGGTTCAAAACACTGGAGAGCACGATGGAGCTTCGGACTGGCCACGAGAAGGTGAAGTGTGCCTCCTTCTGCCTGACAGGAGACGCACGCATGTGGTGGGAAAGAATCAGAACGAAGCGCCCAGTGAACCAGATGACATGGGCTGACTTTGAGAAAGAATTCTTTGAGGAGTTCTTTCATATGCGGGTTACAAATCGCCACTATGACGAGTTCACTGAGTTTCGTCAGGGCAACCTCTCAGTGGAGGAAGCCGTGAAGAAATTCAACAGGTTGGCTCGTCTATACCCAGAGCTAGTCAGCACAGAAAAGGAACGGATCAGGTTGATGCTCAAGATGCTGAGGCCAGAGATAGCAGTAAACGTGGCTGGTGGCATACATAGGCCACAAACCACAGAGGAATTGGTGAGCAGTGCCTTGACCACAGAGCATTACCAGAACAGCATGAGGCAGCAGAAGCAAGTCTCCTCAGAGTCCAAGGGCCAAGGAAACTCTCACACTCAAAAACAGCAAGGCCACAGCTCTAACTGGAAAGCAAGCGCAAATCAGGGAGTGACTCAAAAGGAGGGCCATCTAGCAAGCGACCCAGTTATCCAAAGTGTGCCACTTGTGGGAGATTCCACCCAGGGGTTTGTCGCAAGGGCACACGAGGATGCTTTGAATGTGGACAAGAAGGGCACATGGCCAAGCAGTGCCCGAACAAGACCGGTCTTCCTCAGCCACAGCAGATCCAGTATGCAGGCCAGCCAGCTCAGTTACATCAGATGCAGGCCGCTCTAGAAGGTCCACTTATCAGCCAGGGCCGATTAGAAGCCCCTCCAGCTATGGCGAATGCGAGGATCTACTCACTCACCAGAGAGGACGTAGCAAATGCCTCGACAGTCGTCACAGGTCAGATTAGCATTTTTCAGTATAGTGCTACTGTTCTATTTGATACTGGGGCAACCCATTCATATATAGCCAGGATGTTCTCCGAGAAATTAGAAATACCCCCAGAGGTACTCAGTGGTCAGTTTCTGACGGCACTACCTTCAGGAGAGGTCATGGCATCGACGCACTGGCTCAGAGCAGTGCCAGTCATTATAGCAGATCGGGAACTCTTTTGTGATCTGATCCTGCTAGAAATGGTTGACTACGACGTCATCCTTGGGATGAACTTTCTGATCAAATATGGTCCGTAAACAGAAAGTCGTATTCCAACCCGAAGCAGAAGCACAGTTCGAGTACATCGGAGAACCAAAGAGAAAAGCCAGAAAATTTCTCTCAGCTATGAAGGCACAGAAGTTGATGGATTCGGGATGTACGGGGTACCTAGCACATGTAGTCACTACCAGCCAGGACGAGGACCAACAGCTAACAGAGGTCCGAGTTGTATGTGACTACCCAGCAGTCTTCCCTGAAGAGTTACCAGGCCTAGCACCAGCCAGGGAGATTGAATTTGAGATAGAGCTCTTCCCCGGCACCAATCCTATTTCCAAAGCGCCCTACCGCATGGCTCCAGCAGAACTGAAGGAACTTCATGAGCAGCTACAGGAGCTACTTGACAAGGGCTTCATACGCCCTAGTCACTCACCATGGGGAGCGCCTGTGCTATTCGTGAAGAAGAAGGATGGAAGCATGCGGCTATGTATAGACTACAGAGCACTGAATCAGGTCACGATCAAGAACAGGTATCCTCTTCCCAGAATAGATGACCTGTTCGACTAGTTAAAGGGAGCGGCAGTGTTCTCAAAATTGACCTCGGATCGGGATATCACCAAGTCGAGTCAAGGAGGGTGATATACCAGACAGCATTCAGGACCGGACACGGACATTACGAGTTCGTAGTCATGCCTTTAGGCGTGACAAATGCTCCAGCTACATTCATGGATCTCATGAGCAGGTATGGAGTATTTAGATAAGTTTGTTATTGTGTTTATCGATGACATTCTTATCTACTCAGGAACTCAGGAAGAACACTCAGAGCACCTGAAACTAGTATTGCAGACCCTTCAGCAGAACCAGCTATACGCCAAGTTCACGAAATGTGAGTTTTGGCTAAATCAGGTGTCCTTCCTGGGTCACGTCATCTCAAAGGATGGTATTATGGTAGATCCCAGCAAGATAGAAGCAGTAAGTAACTGGAGGAGACCTAAGAACGCCAGCGAGATCAGGAGCTTTCTGGGATTAGCAGGATATTACAGGAAATTTGTAGAGGACTTCTCCAGGATAGCCTCCCCACTGACAGCTCTCACCAGGAAGAACAAGAAATTTCAGTGGACAGAGGACTGCGAGAACAGCTTCAGCGAACTCAAGAGGAGATTGACTAGTGCACCTATTCTGACACTGCCAGAAAATGCAGACAGCTTCGATATATATAGTGACGCCTCTAAATTGGGATTAGGAGCAGTGCTGATGCAGGATGGCAAGGTAATCTCCTATGCCTCCAGATAGCTCAAGGATTATGAGAAGAACTACCCTACTCATGATCTTGAGCTTGCAGCAGTGGTGTTCGCTCTTAAAATTTGGAGACATTACTTGTATGGAGCTCAGTGCAGAGTGTATACAGATCATCAGAGTCTGAAGTACTTCTTCACTCAGAAGGATCTGAATATGCGACAGCGCAGGTGGCTAGAGCTGGTCAAAGATTACGACATAGACATCCTCTACCACCCAGGGAAAGCCAATAGGGTAGCAGATGCACTTAGCAGAAAATCCAGCGCTACCTTATTATCTCTAGCAGCCATGTCACCACCCCTACAGAAGGAGATCGCGGATTTTGGTCTCGAACTCATCGTCGGACAGCTCTCTACTATGACCTTAGAGTCCACCTTGCTTGGTGATATTGATCAGGATCGGGACCACAAATCCAGGAAAATCAAGCAAGGGCTATGAGAATCAGTAGAGAATTGAGTGTCCGATAGCGGGCGTTGTATTTTGGTGATAGACTATGTGTTCCGGATCGGGAGGAGCTACGGAGACAGATTTTAGAGGAGGCTCACAGGACTCCTATCGCGATGCATCCAGGCTCCACCAAAATGTATCAAGACCGAAGAAACGTTTTGGCCCGGGATGAAGCGAGACATCGCCAGATATGTTAGCATCTGCCTCACTGTCAGAGGGTTAAGGCAGAACATCGGCGACCAGGAGGAGTTCTGCCTATCTAGATCCCAGAATGGAAGTGGGAGGATATCTCGATGGACTTCATAGTGGGGCTACCCGGAACCACGAATGGTTTTGATGCCATCCGGGTAATAGTCGACGTTGACTAAATCAGCCCACTTTTAGCTATCAAGATATCCTACTCCATGGAGAAGCTAGCTCATTGTATCTCCAGGAGATCGTCGGACTACATGGAGTCCCACGAACCATCATTTCAGACGGACAGTAGATTCACATCACACTTACGGGAGTGCGTTCAGACTGCACCAAGGTTCAGCACGACATTCCATCCTCAGACGGATGGTCGACGGAGTGAGTAAATCAGGTACTCGAAGATATGCTCGGCGTGTGCCCTAGACTTCAAGGGAAGTTGGTGCAAATATTTGAGTTTAGCAGAATTTGCATACAACAACAGTTATCAGGCCACTATCGGCATGGCACCTTATGAGGCACTCTATGGGCGGAGGTGCAGATCACCAATCTGTTGGTATGAGAGTGGTGAACAGAAGGAACTAGAGCTTCAGACAGATCTAGTGACAGATACCACAGCAGATCCGCCAGAGGATAGAGACAGCACAGAGCCGCCAGAAAAGCTATGCTGATACACGACGCAGACCCCTAGAGTTTTCAGTTGGAGATGCAGTTTTCCTCAGAGTAGCTCCCATAAAGGGAGTCATGCGTTTTGGGAAGAAGGGCAAGCTAGCTCCCAGATATGTGGGACCATACCTTATCACGAAGAGAGTGGGCAAGGTAGCATATGAGTTAGAGCTACCTCAGGAGATGTCAGCCGTCCACAACGTATTTCATGTCTCCATGCTGAAGAAGCATATCCCAGACGCCACCCAGGTGATTGAGCCCCAGTTGGCACAGGTCCGTGATGATCTCAGCTATGACAGTCGACCTATTCAGATAATAGACCGAGCAGTAAAGAAATTACGGAACAAGGAAGTACTATTAGTCAAAGTCAGCTGGCAAAATCACACAGCAGCAGAGGCGACTTGGGAGACAGAGGCCAGCATGAGACAGAAGTACCCAGAATTGTTCTAAGTTCGAGGATGAACTTTTTATAAGGTATGGGGGATTGTAATTCTCAAAACTATTTTAGAGTCATTCTAAGATTTTTCTGGAATTTTTAGATATTTTTCCGGAATTTTCCGAGTATCGGAAGTAGCAAAAATAATTAGAACCGTAAAATAGCTTAGGCGGGAATCGAACCCGAGACCTATGGTTCACAGATAAGATTAGTAACCGGTGAACCCAGCAGGGCCGTGCTGAAAGAAAGGAGAACCAAATATATTTATATTAGAGTTGGGTTCAGTAAACCACTTAATATAAATAATAAACTTAAGTTGGAGTTGGGTTATTATTATTTTGGTTCGGCACCTTCTCCTCTCAAACCCTCACGCCGGCGCCCTCTTCTTCTCCTCTTCCTCACGCACGGCACACCAAGCCCAAGGTCCATCGGTACACCTTCCGGCGACGACTCCAACACGAAAGAGGTTCTTCTCCGCGAGAGGAACGCGAAGACGTGATCGGATCGTCGAGAGGATCACCTCCACCGGAACTCTAGCGAATAGAATCGTAAGAAATTACGATCAAGAGGTAAGAAACCCCTCACCTGCAGTATAATAGCTCCGTTTGGATTTTCTATGCATTAGATTAGTAATATGCAGATTTTGTTGACATGTAGGGTGGTTTAACCCTCCTCTTAGATTTAGGGATTTTAGTTGAGCACCTTTAGATGGGCCGGACATGCTTACCCTCTTCAGTTGGGGTCGTAGACGTTGTCGGGTGCCTAAAGGTGATCTCCCTAATAAAGAGGAGAGTTGGGGCACACTAAGTGTTCGACAAAATAACTAGATCAGTAAAAATGCAACTTAGCCATTTTAATAGTACAGTTAAATGCATTAGAAGCGTTTAAAACAGTAAATCAGTTTATTTTAGCTATATGGGACTACGGTCCAATGGGTGGGCTCCCACAGTCGCCTCTAGGTTCAGATAACCTAGAAACAGCATGTTTTATCAGTTAGCTATAGATATCAGTATTTTATTTTCAGTGGCACTGTACTGGATTAGATATCCATTGGGTTGGACTCCCACAGTCGTCCCTAGGTTCAGATAGCCTAGACAACCCTGCTAAATTCGGGACTTGCAACCCCGGGTCTAGTAGGGATGCGCGCACAGCAAGTACAGTTGCCGGGCCCAACAGCATGTTTAGTATTTTCACCTATTATGTATTAGATTTCAAAACTCAAAATCAATTATGCTAGTTGAGTTTGTTTCCAGTTACAGATCTAGTTTCAGTTAGTTTAGCCTATACTCAGTTCAGTGTTTATTTGGTTGCTTTGCCATGATTCAGTGCTTATGCCATGCTTATGTGTTATGCTTTATGATTTCAGTATACCATGACTTAGCAAGTTCAGTGCATATTTTCAAATAGCATGCTTTAAAAATCATATTGCACCGAATGCATGTTTTTGTGAGGTAGATGGTTTCTTACTAAGCTTGTTAGCTTACAGATACTACTTTTCTTATACTGCAGATAAAGGTAAAGGAAAAGTGGACTAGCAGAGGAAGCTGGAGGGCAATGCAGATCAAGATGTGTGTGTGTGGAACTGGAATGAAAGATCTTAGGGGTTTAACAAGCTTTAAATTTCAATTCAGCATATGAACTTTAGTATTTCCATGTTTGACATGAGTTAACGAACCATGCTTTAGATTATGTTTAGAATGTTAAATATATGGTGTTAGAATGTTAGTATTTGCATGCTAGAGTGTTCTCATGTATCTAGAACTGATGTATGCGATTTTTGGCACGAATCAGTGCTGGAAATCAGAAACTCTGATTTCGTTTCAGACTTTCAGAACCTGGATCGGTCAGCAGACCGATCCAGTGCCATTCCTCTTCCTGGATCGGTCAGCCGACCGATCCAGATGGATACAGTAGCCACTGTATCTCCCAGGATCGGTCCGTAGACAGAGTTCGGGACGAAATCTGCAGTCACCGATCGGTCGGCCGACCGATCAGTGAGCAGCTGGATCGGTCGGCAGACCGATCCAGCCAGTGTTCGCGTGGGTGTCAGTAGATCGGTCCGCCGACCGATCCAGAGACTCCTACCGTGCCAGTATCAAGCTGGATCGATCCCGTGATCGATCCGACAGCCCAATCGATCTGTGGATCGATTGAAATGCCTGACTACAGCTAGCAGGTCATCCGGGAGGCATAGGTTGTCTCCCCTAGCAAGTGTACAACTCTTAGGTACACCCAGAGCATTAAGTTTTGATCAGTTTAGTAGAAAAATTTTAATTAGCTCAGCCTTCCGCACAGCATAGTTTAGCAATTATTGTGACGATTCGCCTTACAGCCTAGTAGTAGAAGGCGGGTCGTTACAGACATTATCAACCTAAATTACTAGGACACAGTTTCCTTCTATAATCAACAACACACACTATAAGTGATATCATTTCCCAACTTATCGGGCTTATTGATTCATCGAACTAAATCTCACCCTTTGATAAATTAAAGAAATAAATATCAAATATATGTGCTTGTTATTATATTAGGATTAAGAGCACACACTTCCATAATAACTGAGGCCTTTGTTCCCTTATAAAGTCAGTATAAAAGAAAACGACCTCTGATGGTCCTACTCAATACACTCTAAGTGTACTAGTGTAATTATATAGTTAAGATAAACTAATACCTAATTACACTACGACCTTCCAATGGCTTGTTCCTTTCCATTTTGGTCGTGAGCTACTGTTTATAATTTATAAGGTACTGATAACATCATCTTCTGTATGTGACACCACATACTATGTTATCTACAATATAAATTAATTGAACAACTACAAACAAATGTAGATAATTTGACCAAATGTGATTCTTTATTCAAAATAAATGTTTACAAAAACTTAGGCTTTCAGTATACACTCTAACAGAAAGCTCTAGCCGGAGATTGTCGGGAACTAATCCATCGAAGGATTAAGAGTTCGCCCACCTTAAGGGCAAGCCATGGAGTAGGAGCAAGTAATCTCTGAACCACGTAAAAGGAATTGTGTTAGAGTTTGTTTTCTCTTTACCTTGTTTTATTATTATTATTTCGCTTGCGCAACTAACGATTTGTAGAGAAGAATAAGATTTGGGGTCAATGTCTATTCAACCTCCCTTCTAGCCTGCCACCAATCTCCAACAAGTGGTATCAGAGCGAGGATGCCCTTCAACGGACTAATCACCTAGAAGAACACTTTCGAAAAAATAGCCGGCTCACACATCCAACCACCCAAATTCGAAGGGGACTTCTCTTGGTGGAAGAAAAGAATGGAGGTATTTTTTATACCAATTTTGATATAATGCTAATCATGAGAAGCAGTTTTGAAGTGCCTAAGGATGAACACAATGAGACAATCAACATAACAAGATGGATCAAGAAGCAAAGGGAAGAACATTTAGCAAATTCAAAGGCAGTGCATCACCTACTAAATATGCTTCCCCAACAAGAAGTGACTAGAATTGGAAACTACACGAGTGCTAGAGATTTATGGGAAAAGCTAGTGGAGTTTCATTAAGGCACCTCGTAAGTAAAATTAGCAAGAAGAGATCTCCTTCGAACACAACTCAACAACATTAAACTCGAAAAAGGAGAAAAAGTATCTATACTTCATGCTAGAATTAAAAAAAAAATTAAATAGACTAACAAGTGTAGGTGAGAAACTTTCCAACCGAGATGTCATAATAAAAGTCATCAATGCTTTCCCAAGAACCACAACATGGATGTCCATTGTGGATTCATTATACATCTCAAGGGATCTAGAGAAATCTTCTTTAGATGAATTCTTCTCAACCATGGAGCTTCACGAAACTTGAGTTGAAGGGTTGATGGAGAAGCAAATTAATCAAGAGGAGTAACCCTTGTGGTAAATAAGGGAAAGGGTAAGAAGAAGCAGTCTTCATCCTCACCATCATCTGACTCTGAAGAATCAAGCACCTCAATGGATAGCGATCAAGAGGCGTATATGGTAAGAAAAATGAGAAGAACATTTAATAATTTTTCAACTAATAAATCTCATACTAGGAGAAGTTCAAGAGGCAAGAGTAGGGCAAGAAGGATCATTTGCTATAATTTCCAAGAAGAAGGACATATGAGGGATACATGTCCTCTTCTAAAGAAGAAATAAGAAAAGGAGAAGGAAGAGAAGAAGACAAAAGAAAAGGGGAAGATGGTAAAAAAATCTTAAGACAACATGGGATGATCCATCATCATCGAAGGAAGAAGAACACCATGTTTCCCATTTTGCTCTAATGGGAATTGATGATATTGCCTCTACCTCATCCAAAAATAAAGAAGGAAAGAGCTCAAGTGAAGAAGAAGAAGGGAGCTCAAGTGAAGAAGAAGAAGGGAGCTCAAGTGAATGGGGAGGGCAAACATCGAATTCAGACTTCTCAGTAAGTGAGGTATACAATCTTTCTCCCCATGTTTTAATCAAAATTATTTCAAGTACAAATGAAGATTTATTTAAGGCTAAAATGAAAAATAAATCCGTGAAAAAATGAGATTAGTATTTTAAAGGAAAAAGTAGAATCCATGTCTTCTAAGTTAAATAATTCCTCTAGTATGCATGCTTCTTCTAGTTTAAATGTATCATGTTTAGAAGAAGAAAATAAGGACTTAAGAGAAAAGGTAGAATACCTTACCAACACTCTTAAAAATTTAAAATTGGCTCAAATACCTTAAGCATGATCATTGGAAGCCAAAAGGCAAGTTTCAATAAAAAGGGTTTAGGCTATAAGTAATCAAATAATGAAAAGTCTTATCATTGTCTAATTGCTAGGAGGCAACCCAAGACAAAGATAATAAATAGAAAATGGATTCCCAAGGAGTATTTGGTCAATCGAATTAGAAAGAATTTATATTGGGTGCCAAAATCAATCCTCAATGGTTAGATGATTGTAAGGATAGTCAACTATAAAAGATTTAATTCAAATCCTTTGTAAATGGTTGACTTGAGACCTAAAGGGGAACACTTAGCTTTGATAGAAATTTATGATAAGAAAGGCTAAGTAGAGGTTACCTTCATTTTATCTCACAATGACTTACATTATATTTCTAAACATAGATGTGAGATGATAGGATGATACTCATAATTCACTTATGCTTATAGCATTTTGATGGGTTATGAAATATATCAAATTTTTAGTAATTATAGACCAACTATGGGGAAAGTAAATGTTTAATTAATAGACACTTTGCCCATAGATCATAGTTGGACATTTTAAATATTTTGAAAATAATTCTATGTTTATCTACAGTGGTATAATTAATTTGAAACATGTGAATTCAAAACTAGGTGTCAAATTGATACACAAATTGAATGTTTTCAAGGTATTAAGTTTTTATCAAAATTTCAAAAATATTTTGAATTTTCATGAAAATATATTTTTCCTAGTTAAGAGGACGTTAAAATAAATATTTTTTCAAAATTTTATGATTTTTTTAATTTTCTAGAATTTTTTTATGCATTTCTGAAATTGACTTCTAAATGTTGAAATTCGGATTAGCCTTGTGCCAGTTGACTGCAACAGTTAGCAGTCAATCGATAGCTATTTTTCAGTACTTTTAGAAGCTTATTTTGGATATTTTTAAGTCAAAATTGATACCATAGAATATATGATTGTTTGTAGCAATCTTTTTTATAGCGTCAAAGGGGGAGAATTGGGAAGACTTAAGTTAGAAATTTGTATTTCCCCTAATTTGGGTAAAAACTTGAAAAATAAGTTGATAGAGCACATGTTAAGGGGGAGCTTGGATTTATGCTCCAATGTTTACATTTTGCTTTCAAATTTCAAGTATTATTTATGTCTAACTTAAACATATTACCGCACATCAAAAAGGGGGAGATTATGGGAGCAATCGACCTAGGTTTGATCGGGTATGATCATGATTTTGATGTGTGTGTCAAAGAGTTTAAGTTAGACTTTCATATTGATTTGATATGTATGTTTGAGTCATGTAGAACTTGGTGAAACACACATAAGGAGCTTGGTGCGACCAAGCTTGGGAAGCTCATCCTAGGGCTTATGTCCTTGAGATAGTGAAGGATGGTATGGAAGGCATCTAAGGGACCGCCAAACGAGGAGCAATGGAGTGGAGTCGAGGGAAGCGGACTTCAAGGCAATATGAAAGATGCATGAAGAGGAGCCATGTGTTCGGGTGCATTTGAGGGACGAAGGCCGAGGAAGAGGGCTTCAAAGGATGATTCCAAAGAGGATGAGTCTAAGTGTGTAATCGGGATCAATCGACTAATGGAAGTGGCAATCAAATGGTCTAGTCGACTGAGCAGTCGGTTGGGAGTGAACAGAAGTATTCTGTTCGCTCAACCAACAACGACCAGTCGACTGATACTTTTACCAATCAGCTGGTAAGTGATCGTTGGCTTTCTACAAAGTAGTCATTAGCTACATCCAATGGTAGCATCAGTCAACTGATGGAAATGTCAGTCGACTGGTGCCCAAGAAATGAGTTGATTAGTAATCAACTCTTTCTACTCTATTTATAGGGAGCTTGGGGCATTAAAAGAGGTTACTAATCTTATTGTATACTCCTAGTCTTTGCCTCCAAGCTTCCAAGTCTTCTCTTCCTCTCCAAACCTAAGTTTCATCTTATAAAGAGAAAGAGAGCATTGTGAGAGGTTTGCTCCACCGAGAAGGAGAAAGCTTTAGCCGAAAATTGTTGGGGACTAATCTACTGAAGGATTAAGGGTTTGCCCACCTCAAGGACAAGCCATGGAGTAGAAGCAAGCAATCTCCGAATCACGTAAAATGAATTGTGTTAGAGTTTGTTTTCTCTTTACTTTGTTTTATTATTATTATTCCGCTTGTGCAACTAACGATATGTAGAAAAGCACAAGATTTGGGGCAACATCTATTCAACCTCCCTTCTAGTCGATCACCGATGTCCAACACCTGATGTGTGTCGTCTACTCAGCGTCTACCACATCATCTGGTCCTCCGCTGACTTCACCCCTTACCCTGACGCCTGGACCACCTTTGGGCGCTTGGAACCCTTCTTTAATCCTTTTGCTTTCCTATATTATAAATTTAGCATAATAAGCAATAATATGAAAAAAAGTAATATATTTGACAGTCTCCGGATTATTTAATTCTGACTTTGACTTTCACTGAAACCTTAGGTTGGACCGATGTTTATGGTTCCCTCAATCGGGAATGCGTTTTCACTGGATCTCTCCTCCAGTTACTTATCTCCACTTACCAATCGCAGACTTCCTTGATGTTAGGTCCCTTGACCCACTAGGACTTTCTGTCAGATCTCAATCAATCTAGACTTCAGCAGTTGTCAACCCAACTGGACTTCCTTCTGTTATATCTCAACCAATCTAGACTTCGTGCTAGCTATCAACATAGTTGGACTTCAGTCTGATGTTTTGATCCTCTAGACCCATTAAGTTCATATTGTTGGAGTGTATACTGAAAGCCTAAGCTTTTGTAAACATTTATGTTGAATAAAGAATCACATTTGGTCAATTTATTTATAGTTGTTCAATTAATTTATATTGTAGATAACATAGTATGTGGTGTCACATGCAGAAGATGATGTTATCAGTACCTTATAAATTATAAACAGTAGCTCACGACCAAAATGGAAAGGAACAAACCATTGGAAGGTCGTAGTGTAATTAGGAATTAGTTTATCTTGACTATATAATTACACTAGTACACTTAGAGTGTATTGAGTAGGACCATTTGAGGTTGTTTCTTTTATACTGACTTTATAAAGGAACATATATCTCAGTTATTATGGAAGTGTGTGCTCTTAATCCTAATATAATAACAAGCACATATATTTGATATTTATTTCTTTAATTTATTAATGGGTGAGATTTAGTTCAATGAATCAATAAACCCGATAAGTTGGGAAATGATATCACTTATAGTGTGTGTTGTTGATTATAGAAGGAAACTGTGTCCTAGAGATTCTAGGTTGATAATGTCCCCAAGAGGAGCTCATAAGGATTGTCATGTTAAACCCTGCAGGTGGTTGTAGTGGACGATAAGGTTGAGTGGTACTACTCTTGGACTAAGATATTAATTAAATGAGTTGTCAGTAACTCACTTAATTAGTGGACATTCGATATCTTAAACACAGGGAGACTAACACACTCATAATAAGAAGGAGCCCAAAAATGTAATTTGAGATTGGTGCGGTAGTTCAATAATAATTCTCTAGTGGAATGAATTATTATTGATAAAATTAAGTTGTGTGTTCGGGGCGAACACGGGATGCTTAATTTTATCGGGAGACCAAAACCAATTCCTCCTCTCGGTCCCTATCGTAGTCTCTTATTTATAGAGTACTATACCCACCTATACCCACCTTCTATACCCACCTAAAGGGGGCCGGCCAAGCTAGCTTGGAATCAAGCTAGGGCCGGCCTAAGTATGGTTTAAGGTGGCTGGCCCTAGCTTGAACCCAAGCTAGAGGGGGTCGGCCATATTAAATTTAAAAGAATTTTAATTTTAATTTTTATTATGTGGAAGATATAATTTATTAAAGAGAATTAAAATTAAAATATCTCTCTTGTAAAGGATCTACAAAAGATTAAAGAAAGAGATTAAATCTCTTTCCTTATTTGTAGATTGGTGAGATATTTTATTTTCTCTTTAAAAATTATTCACATGTTGAAAAATTAAAATTATAAAAATTTCTTTTTATCAACCATGAAGAGATTTTTGAAGAGAAATTTTATTTTTAAAATTTCCGGAAACAAATTAGGAAGTTTTAATTTGTTGATTAAAACTTGTCTAATTTATTCCTCCATGATGTGGCCGACCATTATAGTTTAATTGGGAAATTTTATTTTATTTTTCTCAATTAAATCATGTCAAGGAAATTAAGGAAATTTTATTGTAATTAAATTTCCTAATTTACCAAGGCTAAGGAATATAAAAGAAGGGGTGGGGGTGCCTTCATTGGATACAACCTCTATTATTTCTCTCCCTCTTTTCCTTGGTGTTGAGGCCGACCATCATCCTCTCCCTCTCTTCCTCTTGTGGTGGCCGAATCCTTCATCTCTCTTGGAGCTCTTGTGGTGGCCGGATACTACTTGGAGAAGAAGAAGAAGAATGAGAGAAAGCTTGCATCTCTTGGAGCTTGGTTGGTGTTTTGTTCTTCATCCTTGGTAAAGCTTCTTTATTGTGGCCGAACCTAGCTAGGAGGAGAAGGTGGTTGGTGTTTTCTCATCTCGGAAGATCGTTGCCCACACAACGTCCGAGGTTAGAAGAGAAATACGGTAGAAGATCAAGAGGTCTTTCTAGAAGGTATAACTAGTAATTTTTCCTTTCCGCATCATACTAGTTATTTATGGAAATAATACCAAATACAAGAGGCTTACGATTCTAGTATTTCGAATATGTTTTTCGATGTTGTATTTTTTTTGTTTTATTTATCCTTGTGATTTGATTGTTCTTTTCGGTTAACCTAAAGTTATTTTAGGAAATTAAATATTAGCTTTCCATAAAAGGTTTTGTCTAGTCGGTGGTGGTTGCTCCCATATCCAAGAAGGTCGTGTGCCTCACCACGTCAGTACTGGGAACCAATTATAAAAATTAATATTTAATGGAATTAATAACTTAAGGTGATTTGGGTCGAACGTGTTAAGTTCCGCAAGAGACCCAAGTCAAAACCTAAAAGAATGAATAGATTAAGTTTTGGATCAAACGTGTTAAGTTCCGCAGGCGATCCAATATTTAATTTAAAAGAACACATGGTAGCTAGGAAAAAGTTCAGACCTTTGTACAAAATTTTTGTACAGTGGAACCTCTAGGTTTTCCGAGTAGCAACCAACAATTGGTATCAGAGCTAGGGTTTTGCCTCTGTGTATTTGGTATTAGTTTAATTATGCACATGTCATACATAATTTAGGCAGGATAATAGTAGGATGTACTAACTTTGTGGATGCAGGATCCAACTATTATGACTTATAGTTTTCTTTATGTGTGTGATTGGACCCTTGGACATGTCAAGGGCAATTATATGTGTGTGCATGATTGTATTATAAAATACAGCAGGAGCTGTATTTAGTTTTTAATTAGGATTTTATTTTTGATCTAGTTACATGTACATTCCTTTTATGGAATATAGGATCGATGGATGTAAATTTTATTTTATGTTCGATCTAGTTTACATGTACATTCCTTCGAGGAATATAGGATCGAAAAATGTAAAATTCTATTTATGTCGCGGATCGAATCTTGCAAGGCGTGGAACCTTTTGAGGACCAGAGGCGCAGCGGAACAAGGAGCAAGATGGATGAGACAACTAGACCCAGTGGCGGTGGCCAAAGATGGCAGCAGCTAGGGTTGGCGACACACGGAGGACATCAATAGATAAAAGCCATAATAGTTGAAAAATTAGTTTTTCTATTTATTGCTTTTTATGCTGTGTTGTGTGTGCTTGTTAGTATGCATGCTAAGTAGGCTAGCATAGTCAAAATTCCTCACTTTAAATAACTAAGTGGGAGAGAGATTTATTTTTAAAATAAATTCCACGGTCTCCATTACTGGTTTATAAGTGATGCAACAAGCTTGCACGTTGGCTCTGAGTGCCTTCCTCCATATCGGATGAGCTTGTTTGCGGATCACTAGCTTAAACTTCCATTTTGGATGACTATAGGAAGTTAATTAAGAGCGTGTGATCTTCCCCATCGGAAGGGGCACAATCTTATTAATGGACTTAGTGTCAAGTAATGGTATACACTTAGGCACGTCTAATAGTATCCTCCCCATCGGAGTCACTGCTATTATTTGTGTGACCGAAGAAAACCAACTATTAATTTGTCAAATAAATAGGTTGACAAGATAATAAAATTAAAAACTCCTCTTACAAATGTTTGATTTTGTATATGTCCATACTATCGGTGCATACAAAATTCAACGGTGTTTGAGGTAATTTTATTTTGTCATAAAGATTTATTAACAAGATAATTAATGGGTAAAACCCTTCTCTTACAAATGTTTAAATTTTGTATACGTCCACACTATCGTGGCATGCAAAATTTACGGTGTTTGAGGTGTTGGTGAATTTAAATAATATTGTTTGAGGAATCAATGTTATTTTAAATTCAAAAAGTTTTGACCAAATATTTAATCAAAGACAGATCAACTATTAATTTTATTCGTCATAAAGTAAAGTTGACGAGATAATAAAATGGATAAAATCTCCTCTTTGATTTTGTATACGTCCACACTATCGTGGCATACAAAAGTCATGGGGATTTTAAAGAATTGATCTTGACCAAATATTTTTGTGATTCTTAGAATTTAAAATGTTTGTCAATCCCCTATTTGTTATACTATAGAAAAGACTTAGTAGTCCCAATTGTAATGATTGGAAATAGGACTTGGGCATTAAGGTTGACTGTCTTCTTAGAACTAAGAACAATATAGGTGTATTTAATTCATTAGTTGAAACATGTTTAGTGGTGTTATCTACTAGAACCTGGAGTGTAGATACAGATGCCATTAATCATGTCTGCAATTCATTGCAGGGTTCCAGGAAACCCGACAACTAAATGAAAATAAAAACACCGCCCACATGGGCACTGCTGTAAAAGTGGCAGCTGTTGCAGTGGGAGATGTTTATCCTTTGATAGGAATAAAACATGGATTTTGAGTAATTGTCTTTACGTTCCAAGTTTAGAAAGAACTAGTTTTCAGTTTCTAAACTATTCAAAGAACTTGATATTCTGCCTCTTTTAATAACAAAGTTGTTATTAAGAAAAAGAGTTATCTGTTCTAGAACGTTGGTTGGTAATTTATAAATCCCACGATGCAACAAATGGAAATTAGTAACACATCTTCTAACTTTAAGAGAAAGCAACCTTCGGAAATGAACCAATTATATCTTTGGCATCTAAAGCTAGGTTATATTAACTTAAGTAGGATTTATTGGTAGCTGATGAACTTTTGGGTTCATTAGTAGTGGAAATCTTTCCAACCTGCGAGTCTTACTTGGAAGGAAAAATAACCAAGAAGCTTTTAAGTCTAAGGGGTATAGAGCCAAAGAAATATTGGAATTGGTTCATTCTGATTTGTATGATCCTATGACTATCCAGACAAGAGGTAGTATCGAATATTTCATAGACAACTATTCAAGATACAAATACATTTACTTAATGTGCCGCAAGACTAAGTGCTTTGATTAGTTTAAAGAGTACAAGGCTGATGCGGAGAAACGTCAAAGTAAAAGTATCAAGATACTACGGTGAGATCGTAGTGGCAAGTACCTCTTGGGAAGATTTAGGAGTCACTTATAAAAGAAGTAGGGATTCAATCCCAACTAACTGCACCTGGTACACCCCAACAGAATGGTGTAGAAAAAGGAAGGTATAGGACTCTTATGGAAATAAGTAGATTGATGATGAGTTATTTGGAAAATTACCAAATTCATTTTAAGGATATACTCTGGAAACAGAAGTGAACATAGTACCTTCCAAAGTCAGAATTCTCTACTCATATAAAATTGCTAAATAGGCATAAGCCTATTTTGAAGCATATTCGGATTCGGGTAGTCCAGCACATATGCTGAAGAGAGACAATGATAAGTTGGACAGGAATTCACTTGTTTGTAAGTTATCCTAGAGAAATGAAAGTAGGTTTATAGTCTTAAAAATCAGAAGGTCATTGTTAGCATCAATGATCGATTTTTAGAAAAGGACTATGTAATAAACCACAAGCCCATAAGTAAATTTGTTCTTAAAGAAATTATAAAGGACATGTCTAATCTAGTACCAACTGTACAAGATGAAATATCACAAGAAACTGCAACACGTATCACAAATTGATACACAATTATAGACAGTACATCATCGTAGTGGGAGGGTTGTCAAACAACCAAAAGGATTCATGTTTTGGGAAAGTTTTTGGACTTGATCCCAAATGAACATGAGTCTGATCCCGGAAATATGATGAAGCACTCCAAAATAAAGATGCAGCATCTTGGCAAAGAGCAATGAATACAGAATTAGAATATAAGTATTCTAATCAAATCTGGAAGCTTGTAGAACCACCAGATGGTGTAAAAGCCATTGGGTGAAAATATGTCTACAAAAAAAATACTTCATCGGACAAGTAAAAATACTATTACTTCATCAAGACCGTTTTCGAAGTAAAAAAATGCTATTACTTCATCAAGACAAGTAAAAATACTGAAGTAGTTGATGATATATTACTGCATAGGTTACATTGTCTGACGAAGTTTAAAGAAGTTACGACTTCATAATTTTTTATATTATGGTGTAGTAAATAGTTAATATTACTTCTTCATATTTTAGCTTGATCGAAGTAATTGTTATTGTATTACTTCATCGTAGTATAAGTTAACGCAGTAATACATACGAACGACTTCAATAATTTTAATCAGTGACAAAGTAAATAGTTTCTTTAACTACGACAATATTTAAATTTATTGAAGTCTTATGTATTATATTACTTCATCATTTTTATTTATAGTATCGAATTAGTTGACTATATTTTACTACAATATAAATTTAATTGTCAAAAGTGTATATCATAATATTTTACTATAACACAATAATTTTCATCACCAAAATTGAACCAATATATCACAAATATCTATCAAATACAATCCAAAAGTGTATTCATAAAAGAAATATTTAACCATAACCCAAAAACTTTTGTATCCATAAATCTCTAAATACAATCTAAAATTTATATCATAGCCTACACTTAGGCATCCACATAGAAATAGACGAATTCGCTCCATTCACTTCTGACTTCATCATACTGAGATTGATTGTAATACTGTTTATTTTTTGATCCTGCAAACTGAATCATTAACAAAAGTTTGAGAATCAATGAAAAATGACTTAATATTTTATAAAGAAAATATTTCATAAAGAAAAAATTCACCTTCCTCTCCAATTGTGGATATTCATCTAAGACTATCTCTTTCATGTACCGCATCACATAATATCCACATTCAACACCACCATTTTGTTTAATATTACCCTAATAAAATTGAAATGTCATGTAAGAAGTCACAATCCAAATAATAAGAATTATTAATTGATGTCTAAATACATATTGTCAATTGTTTAAAACTTGGTCCTTTTGAAATATCCCTTGATGCATTATATATCTTGACCCCACTACATTGTAAAAAATAGAAAATTATTTTTTCAACCTATAATGAATTGAATGCATTCAAAATCAGCATAAGTTACTACTTACTTGGTCACAATAGTTTTCCAAGCATGATCTCAGTTCCTGTTACTCAAAGAGTCCAATATGTGATGACAATATGGAAGGTAATTGCAAGGTAACCTTTGCGAGACAATCTGTGATGATATTTATAATGCATCGTTCATTTTTTTTTTTTTGCTTTTCATGAATAACCTATATAGAAGATACATTCATAAACACCTGTATGCATTATATATATAGAAGATAATATGGAAACAAAGAATTGTATTTTGGTTTGCAGGTGTAAGCAAAATACCGAACATGAAGCAAAAGAAAGAACATAAACACCTGTATGCATTCATAAATAACTATATGCCTACACCAATTATTTGGTATTTTGCAAGGTGTAAGCAAACAAAGAATTGTAAAGGATTTCAACAAAAAAATTGAAGCAAAGTGATGCTCAAACCTGGTAAGGTTCTAACTTGCACAAAATTAGTTTGCTTGACCGATACTTGTTAAATCTACATCAAACACTATGTATTTAAGTAGATGCATATCATGAGATCTCCAAAAGTAAGTAAAATAATCTACTTTGGTCCTATAATCATCAAGTTAGCAGACATGAGAAACTGCCTTTCTATTTCAGATTTATAAATGCTCGTTTTTAGTAATTGAATGAATGAACAAAGAATTGCAAATTGAAGCACTAGAACATAAAGCATCATGGACTTTTCAAACATCCAGCACTTGAATGAATGATCAAAGAATTGCAAATTGGAAAAAAAAAACGAACATGAAGTCTAATTTCCAACTATATAAGCAAAATTCCAGCTTTCAAAGACAACAAATTATATAATTAAGCACGAATATTTTGAGTTCTCAGATTACTGATAATGCACATACCAGGCACAAAAAAAAGTCATAGTTCAGGTGGCTAGGATTTGCTACCTAATTATTCAAATTAGAGAGGATTGAAATAATGATTTTAAAACAAAGTTAAAATACTTGTGCTTGCATTTAAGAGGGTGGGAGCGATCAAAAACTAGTTTCACAAAGCTCATCCAAAAAAAACCAATCCGGTAGCCTTAATTCATGAATTGTATAATTCTTTATGTAGCCAGCCAAATCAGACAGGTTCGCAATTATTCCTACAAGATTTAGAAGCACTAGATGACTCAAAGAAGAAACAAGATAATTCTTTCCCTCAACATTCTTTGTTAAAATATTGTTTGATGTTCTCCACTATTAAAAGACTAAATATCCTAGCGCAAAGGCTATTTCAAATGAAACTACTAACTCATATCAACTCATCAACACAATCATCGCTTTAGCAATAAATTTACAAGCTTTGCATTCGACAGAAAGTTTAAAGATAAACAACCCTTGACGATTTACTTACTTGGGACCCGTGCATCCCATGGTGGTTCCCAGTCCTCCATTGAGCTTTATCACCGCAAGTTTGTTGAGGAGCTTCTTTGTTGCCTCAAGGTCTGCAACACGATGGTCACAATTAATCCGAAAACTAGCAATGGCATGACACAGATCCGACCTGAAGGGCGAAGAGGGAATAAACCTAGAGCTGTAGAAAACTTGAAGGGCGACCGCTAGGTAAAGTAGATTTGTCGCTGGTGGAGTCAAAGGACACCGGGTGAAGTCGATTGTTTGCATCGGGCGAAAAAACAAGCAGAGGGCGCAAGGCTAAAAAACACAGAAAAGACCTAAATGGCACACGACAACAAAACAATAGTTAGGATCGGTTAGAGACAAAGCAACAGAGAGGAAAGGAAAAGAAACCTAACGGCGAGGCAGAGAGGAAAAGAAAGAAGATGTCGAAGAGGGAACAAACCTAGCTTTGTAGAGAGGAAAAGATCTTTGTGCGTTCGGGGGAACAACTCGAAGACCGCCGGCTGGGTGAAGTAGATTTGCTGTCGGGGGAGTCGAAGGTCGTCGGCAGTGAGTTGAAGGCCGCTGGGGAGTCGAAGGTTGTCGAGTGAAGAATCTGTGTGTCGGGGAAAAAACACGAAGAGGGCGCAAGGAGAAAAAACACGAAGAAAATAGAAGATAGAGGGTGAGGGCGCATGACGGGAGAAAAGTAAAGTAATTAGGGTTCTCGTGTGGAAAAAAATAAATCGGCTGGCTTAACTAGTATTTTTAATCAATTATAACTTATTACTTCAACATTTAGATATATAGTTTAATTTTGTGACCTATTACTTCATCAAATATATATCGCGAAGTATAATATTAGATAAAATTAGAAGTAAAGCCCGTATTTTTAAATCTATGAAGTCTAAACTAGTATTTACTATGTTAAATTTTGTACCGAAGTTAATTGTAATATATTACTTCATAATTATTGATTGCCGAAGTAAACAGTGGCGAAGTCTAATACAGATTTTCACATAGTATGGATTTTGAGATGTTGATGGATTTTTGGTACGATTTGGATTTTATTCTACTACATGTCTGCCTGGACGGCAGAAGAGGTGAGTTCGTCGGATTTGAGCTTTACGAGTGTAGTTGAGTAGGGTGGATTTCGAGTCAGAGTATTATTGTTTGTGATTACTATTATTAACTGCGTGGTTGTGACAGCCAGAGGCTGAATATCTAAATAAACTGCGTGGTGATTGTTTTTATTTATTGTTATTATTCCAGCCGCCTGTGGCTGAGGTATATGTGTTATGTAGAAGTTTCAGATTGTCCGCCGTACAGGGGAGATGCTGCCGAAATTTCTTCGGATAGGGACTCCTCTGGGGCGTGACATGTCTTCAGTTAAAAATCTTTAGATTAATATTATCTAGATTATCACATATATTATTAAGAATTTTATTAATTTTATTTATATTGACTTCATTATTTTTAAGATTTTTATTAATTAATTTATTTAAATTCAAATTTTTAGGATTAATTGAATTTGAATTTTCTAAAATAATTAAGTTTGATTTTTTTTATTAAGTTTGGAATTATCAGAATTATTCAAAATTTTCAACTCTAATTTATCATACAAGATATTATCTAATTTATTGCCCAAATAATTATTCTCTAATGTATTATTCATAAGGACATTTTTATAATAAAATATACTAACCAGAATCGCAACTCCTAATTCTGTATGTTTCTCTATTGGATTGAACACGAGCTTGGATGTATTTTTGTCTTGTTCCTTCATCTTCAACAGCTTCTCGTGAAGCTTGGTCAGGTGGGTCCAAAACTCGTGGACATCTTTGACCTTTCCTACCATGCATGTAACTTTGTTAAGCAATAAATCTGAAATTAACTTTATTACTTTTTAGTTTACTTTCAAGTTATGAGAAGATTGCTTCAGCGCCATGCTATCATCGAAGTCATTCATCAAGATGAAGCTTTCCATTTGCATCCTACATAGAATGAATTCGTTTATCTTGTATGTCGTGGAGATGGTTCGTTGATATTTCGCTTGAGCATCTCTTTGTGCTCCATTTTTCTTACACAACACAATTTCAAAAAGAAATTTCAAGACTAGGTCTTGGGGCAAGTAGTGTGGGAGAGAATAAAGTGAAAAAAATGTCTTGAGTGGTGTTGCACTAATTTTTTAAAAAATAATAAAAAAAATAATGATAATTTTTTTCAAAAGAGATATTGCACCAATTCTGACTAATGGTGAAAATATGAAAAATACAAAATCAGAAAGAGGCGTAAGAATATTTTTTACTCAAAAATGATATATATTTTGTTTTAACAAAAAATAAACGAAGAAATGAGGCGAAAACCCCCTGCTCGATTGGTGGTTGCACCAATTTAGAGCGAACTCACTTTGATACCACTTATATGATCGACAAGACACTAGAGGGGGGTGTATAGCGTTCATCGCTTTTTCTAAAATCACAAGTTAAAACAAACGCAGCAGAAAAGAGAAAGTAGAAAGAGCAAGTGCTAACACAAGTATTTTTTTACTTGGTTCGGAGTCTTCGACGACTCCTACTCCAAGACCTGCACTCATTGAGTGCTTTTATTGAATAATCACTATCAGTTCAAAACTAGAGTTACAAAATTTGAGTACACAAATTGTAAAATAAAAAGTTACTGACAAAAAGGAAATATAAACATAAATGCTTGATAGTTGGTTGTCGAAGCAGCCTTTCAGTATAGTCGGAGCCTTCTTGGAGCAGTGCGTAATAATAAAAGTCATAGTGAATGCTTTTTTAGAGTAGCTAGTCGAAGTCCTTTTTATAGTCCATCTCTGGGCACCTGACTGCCCTCGGACGCCTATATTGCTGACGTGGTGACTCCTTGACAAAATTTTATCTCTGAAAGTTTATCCACCTTCGGACACCTAGACTGGTTCGGGCGCTTGGACCCTGACATGTGTCGTCCACTCAGCATCTGCCACATCATCTGGTTGCCCACTGGCTTCACCCCTTGCCCGGGTGCCTGGACCACCTCTGGGCGTCCGGACCACCAGGTGCTTAGACCAAGTCCAGGCGCTTGGAACCATTTTTCAGCCTTTTACTTTCATGTATCATAAAATTAGCATAACAAGCAATAATATGAAAATGAGTAATATATTTGATAGCTTCCGGACTGTTAGGTCGTGACTTTGAGTTTTGCTAAAATCCTAGGTCGAACTAATGCCTACTATTCTCTCAACTGAGAATGCGTTCTCTTCTCACTGGATCACTCCTCCAATTGCTTACCTCCACTTACCAATCACATACTTCCTTGATGTTAGGTCTCTTGACCCATCAGGACTTTTTCCAAATCTCAATCAATCTAGATTTCAGCCAGTTGTCAACTCAACTGGGCTTCCTTCTACCAGATCTTAATCAATCTGGACTTCGTTCCAGCTATCAACCTAGTTGGACTTCATCTTGGTGTTTCGGTCCTCTAGACCCATCAAGTTCATATCCTATATACTTGGTAAAAGGATTAGATCACAACATAATCTAACTTTAACCTTTGTCATACATCAAAATCTGAGTTTGACTATTAGTGCAATCTACACCAACACTACCTAGAGAATTTCTTTTTTCTTTGGGCCCCATCTTGGAAGACTTGTGATTCTTCTATTTTAAGTTTTGACTATGCTCGACCATATTGGCTTTCACAATAGCATGAGAGAACAACTTTCTCTCAAAACTCTTGTTGTCTTTCTCAATTCAAAGTCTAATAATGAGTTATTCCATGTTCATCTCTTTATGTTTGTGCTTCAGGTAATTTTTGAAGTCCTTCTAGCTAGGAGACAACTTGTCAATGATAGTAGCCATTTGGAAGGTTTCACTCAGAACCATACATTCCAAGTGGGTCTCGTGCAGAACCACCTGAATTTCTTGGATTTGGCTGATCAGAGTCTTAGAGTCAACTATCTTGTAGTTCAGGAATCGACCCACAATGAACTTCTTGGCCCCCACATCCTCCATCTTATACTTCTTGTCTAAGGACTCCTATAATTCCTTAGTCATTCTCTTTGTACTATACACAGTGTATAGCAATTCAATAAGACAGTTGAGAATGGAGTTTCGACATAAGAATACAGAATGAGTCTTTGCCTCCTCTACACTGATGGTCCTGACATCAATAGCATTCTTATCATACTTGGGAGGTTCCTCGGTCAAGAACTGAGCCACATTCAGCGTGGTCAGGTAGAAGAGCATCTTTTGCTGCCATCGCGTGATGTTCAACCCAGTGAATTTCTCTGGCATTTCCCCATGATTGATTAGAATATTTCCAATTGGGGTGGAAGGAGTTGTCACGTATTGAGTCTATTATACCTCAATAGTCTTCGTGACCATCTTAACAAAAATGAATATGCTTTAAGATTGTTGGACAATCTTGTTGCCGAAGATTACGGGAGATAATCTGAATTTGAAATTACAGAGTGAAAATCAATCTTATCTATTAAGATGACATGAGTTGATAATCTCAGGCAACCAAGTAGGGAAGAAATAGCTATTCGGGATGATTGGAAAATTGGGTTGCCTTGTATGGTCGATTGTCGATTGTCAAGTGTTGAGTTAGCCAACTGTCGAGTCAATTGGCCTAGCTAGCAAGTCACCTGAGTGTTGAGTTGGCTGAGTTATCGAGCGTCGAGTCACCAAGTTGCCGAGTTAGTAAGTGGAAGAGTGTTCTTGAGTATTCGGGAAGTAATCCCGAGTCTGAGTGATGAGTTTCTGGGTACTCAGAAACAGAGACACTGAGGCTTGCGTTCGACATAGTTTCCTTATAATAGATTTGGCCTACCTCTGGCTGTGTTTCGAGATTATTGTAGGTCATTTGCTTCCTAGGATGCAATGGTAAATCCCTAATCCCCACCAATCATTAGTGGTCACAGTGAACTGAGAGGTACTCAAATACTATCACGAATATTCTACTGAGCAAGAGATGCATAACAGAGAGGATTAGAGAGAGGTGGAATGCATGTGGATGAAGATTCTCTTCTTTACTAGCTTTTGCTGCTCTCTTTTTGCTCAAGATCTAGCTTCCTTGTATAGGATCACATCCCCTTTGGCTATATTAAATGGTTGATTATGTAAGTACCTCGTGATAGTTTTGATGTGATCAACCATGTCAAGTTAGATCCTGTTATTTTTTATATCTTATGTCTAAGTGAGTAGGAACTTAGGAGCATAAAAGGTTGAGCGAAAGGCGCAGCTAGCAAGAAGGATGACATAGGAGAGAGTCGACGAGTTTGGTGTGTCCGAGGGATAAAGCGCTGCAGAAAAGTATGCTGGCGGATGAGAAGGAAGCATGAGGCGGTTCCGAAGGAAGAGAAGCCAGAGCGGAAGGTTAGTCAGAAGGTAGGGAAATGAGTTCGGGTGAGTCATATTCCGGATGGGTGAAATCACCCAAGCGAATGAAGTCGGATAGGGGAGAAACTGGATAGCCAATAAAAAGTTGACTGTCCGAGGCGTTTGGACCAAGTCCAGGCGCTCAGATCCCTTGGGCGCCCCCAGGGCACCTCACCCCGGGGGGGGGGGCATATCTGTTGGATCATGACGCACGTGAGGGGGGGGGGGGGAGAATCACGTGGTTTTAAAAATATTTTTTTTTAGTTTTAAAACACAAGTACACAGCGAAAAACGAAAATAAGAAAGTATGAGAAGAACACAAGTGATTTTTAACTTGGTTCGGAGCCTTCAACGACTCCTACTCCAAAACCCAGGTCTCGTGGACCTATTGATAGACAATCCACTAAAAACCTCTTTTGGTACCCCCGGAAGAGAGAATCGAGTACAAAAAGTTAGGCCAAGTGCAACAGCTTGCACTTGTCCTTTAATAGTAGGTAAGTACAATAATAAGATTTTACCAACACTTATAAGGAATCGAAATGAGGCGCTTTGTGTTGATGTTTGTCTGCCAGGCGCGATCGGAACTCCTCAGAGCAGTCGTTGGGATCAGCAGCTTCGCAGCAGAGTCATAGTAGGAATTGGGAGGAGTTGGAGGCTCAAATATGCGCGCAGTAGCTTGTATGTAGTTGTTTTTTCAAAGCCTCCTCGAAACTGCCTTATAAAGGGCTTGGAAGCACCTTCCAAAGGCCTTGAAGGTGCCTCCAATGGGATAGAATCTATCCCGACAACGCTACATCTTATCTGTGAACCGGTCAAATTTTATCCGTGGAGGGCGCCTTCCATAGCCATGGAAGGCGTCTTCCATGAATAATACAGAGACGCCTTCCATAGCCATGGAAGGCGCCTTCGGGTATTGTTCACCCAAAGACAGCTTTGCTTCTTTGCTCGTTTTCTTGCCCTGCAATAAGTGTATTAGTCCAAATATCCTGCAAGACAAGTGTTAGCACAATATAAAAAATAGAGTAATTAGTTCCTGTTCTCCCAAGACCAGGAACTAGTCAATGTCTCAGTTTAGGGATCCCAAATGGACTTAAACTGGACCGACGCCTACTGTCCCTCAACTGGGATGCGCACTCACAGTCACTCTCCTCCAGTGACTTACCTTTACTTACCTTTTGCCAGACATCTAGTCAGCCCATCGACCAGTCTGGACTTCGTGTTAGCTATCTTGTTGTCCCGTCGACCTAGCTGGACTTCCCTACAACATTGAGTTAACACAATAGATAAAATAGTACAGTAAAACAGTGTTAACAGAATTCAAGATTCGCTGGTCCGGTCAACTGAAAATCAGTCGGTCACATATAACCTAGGGTTATCTCCCCTTAGGGTTGCCTAGCTTCACTCACTAAGACTTTCATTGCTTGGCTTCACTCACTAGGACTTCCTCCACCTAGTTTCACTTGCTAGAGTCTGGCTTCACTCACCTGGACTTCCTCCATCTAGCTTCACTCGCTAGGGCCCGACCTCACTTACTAGGACCTACTGTTGGTTAGTCCTAGGAAAATGTACCGGTTCCACTGTACAAAAATTTGTGTACAAGTGTCAAACTTTTCCTTAAATAACCTATTGTGTTCTTTAGAAATTAAATTAGGAATCGCAGAAGGAACTTAACATCATTGATTCCAAATTTAACTTATCTGTTCTTAATGGTTTAGATTTGAATCGCAAGCGGAACTTAACACTATTGATTCAAATCTACCTAAGTTATTAATTCCGTAAATATTAATTTCCAAAATTGGCTTCCAGGACTGCATGGTGAGGCACATGGCATTCTTGGATATGGGAGCAACCACCACCGTCTAGGCAAAGCCTTTTAAGGAAAGCTAATATTTATTTCCTTAAATAACTCTTGGTTAACCAAAAAAAACAATCGAATCACAAATTCAAAAAAGAAGAAAACACAAACTCGAAAAACTATTTCGAAAAACTAGATCTAATTGCCTTTTGTATTTAGAATTCTTACAAAGAAAATAACTAGTATGATGCGGAAGAAACTACTAGTTATACCTTCTCTTTGTAAGCTAATGACCTCGAGATCTTCTGCCGTATTCCTCGCCTCGCCTTGGACGTCATCGATAATAACTCATTCCACTAGAGAGTTATTACCACACTACCGCACCAATCCCAAATTACATTATGTGCTCCTTCTTATCATGAGTGTGTTAGTCTCCTTGTGTTTAAGATTACGAATGCCCACTAATTAAGTAAGTTACTGACAACTCTCTTAATTAATATCTAGCTCCAAAAGTAGTACCACTCAACTTTATTGTCATGCCGGACTAAGTCCACCTGTAGGGTTTAACATAACAATCCTTATGAGCTTCTCTTGGGGACATTCTCAACCTAGATAACTAGGACACAGATTCCTTCTATAATCAACAATACACACTATAAGTAATATCATTTCCCAACTTATCGGGCATATTGATTTATCGAGCTAAACCTCACCCTTTGATAAGTTAAAGAAATAAACATTAAATATATGTGCTTGTTATTATATTAGGATTAAGAGCACACACTTCCATAATAACTAAGGTCTAGTTCTTTTACTAAGTCAGTACAAAAAGAACTTACCTAAATAGTCCTACTCAATACACTTAGAG
Organism: Zingiber officinale; assembly: GCF_018446385.1. Taxonomy (NCBI): domain Eukaryota; kingdom Viridiplantae; phylum Streptophyta; class Magnoliopsida; order Zingiberales; family Zingiberaceae; genus Zingiber; species Zingiber officinale. The sequence continues at coordinate 109,831,372 of NC_055989.1, read as the reverse complement.
TGTATCAGTGTAATTTATCAGTCAAGATAAACTAATACTTAATTACACTACGACTATTCTGATGGTTTGTTCCTTTCTATTTTAGCCGTGAGTAACTTGTTTATAATTTATAGAGAACCGACAACATGATCTTCTGAGTGTGACACCACACTCCATGTTGTCTACTATATAAATTAATTGAATAATTACATTTAACAAATAAATGCAGATATTGACCAATGTGATTATTTTATTTCAACAAATAAATGTTTACAAAAGTTAGGCTTTCAGTATACACTCTAACACCTACACCACCTAACTTCACTCACTAGGGTCCGATTTCACTCACCAGGACTTCCACCACCTAGCTTCACTCACTAGGGCCCGACATCACTCACTAGGACTTCCACCACCTAACTTCACTCACTAGGGCCCGACATCACTCACCAGGACTTCCACTACCTAGCTTCACTTACTAGTGCCCATCTTCACTCACCAGGACTTCCACTTTGCCTAACCTCTAGTTAGGACTTACTTCTCCTTGCTAGTCATCTAGTCCTGACTAGACTACTCTCTAATCCAAACATCAAGTCCTGTTTGGATTAACCCTTGGCCAAACTGACCAGATTTGGTGCATTGTCAAACATCGAAACCCTAGAGGTCAATTGCACCAACAGTATCGACACTGTCCTGGTGCCCAGAACCCTTCCAGGCACCTGAACTGAAAAGTTTATCTCAAAGCCACCTGTTACAATCCAATACGATGTAGATAAAATTCTATCCATGTCCAGGTGCTTGGAACTCTTCCAAGCGCCTCGATCAAGACTATAAATGCATCCCTGATCCAGTAGCTAAACAAAACACTTGTAAACAACTCTCTTTCTGTTTGGTTTTGTAACTGAGTGCTTTAACTACTGTAAGAGGTTTCTCCGCCTGAAGGAGATTGGATAGTGAGCATTCAACGTCTTGGATTAGCAATTCCCTGATTGTAAACCAAGTAAACCTCTCCGCGCCTCTTCTTTCTCTTTTAATTAGTTTCTTTTTGTACAAGTGTTATTTTAATCAAGCTACAAAGATTGAGAAAGGTTTGAGTTTATTTGTATAGGTCAATTCATCCTTTTTTGCTAACCGCAAGGGACCAACAAGTGGTATCAGAGGAAGGTTGTTTCAGAAGGATTAACCGTCGATAAAACCACAAGAGATGGCCAGACTGAGCATCTATCCGCCTAAGTTCAAGGGAGAGTTCACGATTTGGAAAAGAAAGATGGAGGTATTCTTCAAAATAGACTTCAATTTATTACTCATTTTAAAGTATGGTTTTGTAGCACCGAAGGATAAAGAAGAATATCAACGAACCAAGAAGGAGCAAGTAGATTTTGTAGCCAATGGATGAGTCAAATTTCATCTATTGAGCATCCTACCTCCGCAAGAAGTCAATAGAATCGGCGTCTACGAATCAACAAAGGAACTTTGGGAGAAGTTCCTGGGGCTACACGAAGGTATGCCCGAAGCCAAACTCGCAAGATGAGACCTACTTTTGAACCAGATCTGCAACCTCCGGTTAGAAGAAGGAGAAATCGTCGCACACCTCCACTCAAGAATCAAGGAACTCATCACCGGACTCACGAATCTTGGAGAAAAGGTAACCAACTAAAATTCACTAAGGTATGCACTTAATGCATTTCCTAGTACTCCTGAATGGTCAACCCTAGTAGATGCTTATTTCATCTCTAGGGACTTAGAGGTAAGTGATTTAGATGAGTTATTTTCAACATTTGAAATTCACAAATCTAGAAATGTAGATCTAAAACAAAGATGAAGCATAACATTTCTCTAAAGGCAAAAATAGATGAACCAGAATCTGAAACCTCTCTCGATAATGACGAAATGACGATCATAGTAAGGAAATTTAAAAAGTTATTTAAAACTAATAAGTTTAATCAAGTGTAGGGTAAAAGAAGGAAAAGAAAGGTACAATACTACCACTGTAATAAAGAGGGGCATGTGAAAGGCAACTGCCCAAAATTGAAGAATAAAGACAAGGACGACAAGAGCACAGACAAAAGACCAACCCAGAAAAGGTACAAGAACCTAAAAGCAATATGGGACAAAACATTATCAGAGTCAGAAATCGAAGCCTACGTCGTACTTGCATGGATGGCAAGTCATAAAGAAGAAGATGAAGCAAGCTCATCCGCAATGAGTATCGATGAAGGAGGAGCATTGTCAGAAGGAAGCATCACTACAGGGGGAGCTTCATATCAAGAGATCGACGAGGTAAGTCAGGTACAAACTCTACTTCCTGATAAGTTATTTAAGTTTATAAAAATCCTGTCTAAAATTTTCTATAAATTAGAAATTTAGAATAAAAAATTATTAAAAGAAAATAATGATTAAAAAGAACCCTACCAACATCTTGCCGATTGGAAGATTTTAACAAACTAAAAATAGAAAATAAAAATTTAAAAGAATAAATACAAAATTTTAAAAATTATGCATGTTCAACTTTTATTCTTTCAAATCTTAGAAATAATTCAGGACTTAATTGGTATTTTAGATATCACAAGGGCCATGTTAGAAAGTTATCACCACAATATATCCTTAGAAAATTTCTAATTAATCCAGTAGGAACGAATCTATTTTGGGTTTCAAAATCATGCTTAAATTAAATTTTTATGCATGTCATACTTTTAATTGATTTAATTTTTATTGTTTACTTAGAATTATCAAATAAATTGTTTTGCATAATTTATGTTAGAAATTAATTAGAATTTAATTTTTCTAGGAAAGAGGATTTCATTACTCATTTATAGAATTTTTTTCTGAAATTTTTAACCATTGGTGAATTTTCTATAAATTATTTATCTAAATATAAATTTTTAATATTAAAAATTCTCAAAAAGTTATTTTTTAAAAATTTATTTTCTCTGCAAACTACTTTCTATAATACATACTTAAAAAAATTTCAAGATTTTTTAAACTTAAAAACTATTTTTAAGATTTTTTTTTCAAAATTTAACTTTTGTAGAAGATAATTTATTATTGCTTAAATTAAATTCATAATTTCATGAAAATTTTATTACAACCTTGATTATGTTTGTTTAACCACTATACAAATATTTAGAATTTCTAAACTTTTTTTTTCCAAGTTATTTTCATGACATACTCCAATTTTTAATGTGATAAAAAATGGAGACTTAGAGGTTAGGTCTAAGGGGAGAGTACATTTTTTATTTTTACATATTTTTTATTAAATGCAAATATGTACTTGCTAGTTTTCTATTATTTGTTTTTTATTTACCTTAACTTAACTTGGGTTTGCTCACATCAAAAAGGGGGAGATTGTAAGTATCTCGTGGTAGTTTTGATGTAAACAACTAAGTCAATTTAGGTCCTAATGTCTTTTAATGTCTTGTGTCTAAGTGTGCAGGAACTTAGAAGCACAGAAGGTCGAGCGAAAGATGCAGCTAGCGAGAAGGATGACACCGGAGAGAGTCGACGGACTCGGTGCGTCCGAGCGACAAGGCATTGCTAAAGAGTACGCTGACAGACGAGAATGAAGTGCACGACTATTCCGAGGGATGAGAAGCCGGAGCGGAAGGTTGTTCGAGAAGGCCGGTAAATGAGTTCGGGTGAGCTCTATTCCGGATGGCTAAAATCACCCAAGCGAACGAAGCCGGATCAGGGAGAAATCAGACAGCCAACGAAATGTTGACTGTCCGTGCCGTTTGGACCAAGTCCAAGAGCTTGGACGGTTCGGGCGGCTGGATCCCCTGGTGCCCCCAGGGCACCTCACCCCAGGGTGGCCGTATCAACACCGTCCGGGTGCCCAGAACCCTTCCAGGCGCCCGGATCGAAAAGTTTATCGCAAAACCACCTGTTGCGATCCAATACAACGTGGATAAAATTCTATCCATGTTCAGGTGCCTAGAACCCTTCTAGGCGTCCTGATCAGGGTTATAAATATAGCCCTGATTCCAGTAGCTAAACAGAACATTTGTAAACAACTCTCTTTCTGTTTGATTTTGTAACTGAGTGCTTTAACTGCTATAAGAGGCTTCTTCATCTGAAGGAGATTGGATAGTGAGGCTTCAACGTCTTGGATTAGCAATCCCCTGATTGCAAACCAAGTAAACTTCTTCGTGCCTCTTCTTTCTCTTTTAATTAGTTTCTTTTTGTACAAGTATTATTTTAATCAAGCTACAAAGATCGAGAAAGGTTTGAGTTTATTTGTGCAAGATAATTCACCCCCTCTTACCGACCACAAGGGATTAATAGATTAAAGGCCATTGATTGCCATTACCGTTCAGATCAAAATGTTAATGCATCCGTTATACACTTGAGCATGTAACAAAAATGTATTCATTATTGGTTATTTTACTTGGGAAAAATTTATCCCAATTGGTCAAGTATTTGACGAGCGCAGGTAATGCTCGTACACGAGTCAACATGGTTTATTACAAATATGAGCCCCTAGATTTGCAGCTCTGTCAGCCCATGTGTGAGAGAAAGTCTCTCCTCATATACCCAATGGGGCAATGTAAAGAGAGATATGAGGGAAGAAAAATTGACCTATAGAAAATAGTTTTAATTTTTGAGTATTGCTCATACTTTTATTTATTTTAGTGGGACAAGACTCTAATATTTTTATAATTTTATACTGTTAGGACCGATGATCGCGGCTAGAGAGGGGGGGTGTGAATAGCCGTCCCAAATTCTTCGTTTCTTCCTACGATTAGGGTTAGCGCAGCAGAAATAAAACGAATAGAAACGAAAAAGGAGAAGCAAACCTCAACACGAAGATGACGATGTAACGAGGTTCAGAGATGAAACTCCTACTCCTCGGCATGTCCGTAAGGTGGACGAGCCCTATCAATCCGTCGGTGGATGAGTCCCTGGAGAACCGACTAATATAAACTCCTTGTGGGTGGAGAAACCTCGCCACAATAGCTTGCAACAGCAATATGGAAATACAAAGAAGAGCAAGAACAAAATACACAATGAATGTACAAATACTCGCTTGCCTTCTCGTCGACTGAAGTCCCGGATGAAGCACCAACTTCACGGACGAATGCCAACAAGCAACTCAGTCAAAGAAGCTCCCCCGAAGCTTCGGAGCTCAGCAAAGCTCAAGCACAGCTTTCAGAAGAACAGCAGCTCGAGGAGGAAGAAGAAGAGTAGTAGTCAGCAGCCCTCGATCTCTTCTTATAACCTCTGATATCCTGAGCCAACTGCGAACTGCAAGCAAAAAGCGAACACGAAGCCGAAATAACCTAGCGTTGTCACTACGGCTAGTCTGACCGATCAGCTCCAACTGATCGGTCCATCTGATCGGTCTTGGGGACCGATCGGGCTAAGCCTGGACTGCTGTCTCGGAGGAGTCTGATCGGTCCTTGGACCGATCAGCCTTTCTCCTTCTTCTCTTCTGTTTGCTTCCTGATCGGTCTTCAGACCGATCAGATAATCCACAGAAGCATTCTGTTTGATTACTGACCGGTCACCAGACCGATCAGCCGTATCACTGGATCGGTCCCCAGATCGATCCAGAGCTTGGTTTTTGCCCAAACTAAGTCCCAAACCTTCCAAACCAACATCCGGTCAACCTTGACCTGTTGGTACATCATGCTTAGCATCCGGTCACTCCCTTGACCTGCTAAGACTCCCCACCAAGTGTCCGGTCAATCCCTTTGACCCACTTGGACTTTTCTCTTCGTGTCAAGTATCCGGTCACTCCCTTTGACCCACTTGGACTTTTCCCTTGCCCGGCTTCACTCACCAGGACTTTCACCTAGCTTCACTCACTAGGGTTTTCACCTGGCTTCACTCACCAGGATTTCCAATCTGCCCGGCTTCACTCACCAGGACTTTCCCACTGTCTGACTTCATTCACCAGGACTTTCCAACTGCATGGCTTCACTCACTAGGACTTTCCCACTGCCTGGCTTCACTCACCAGGACTTTCACCTAGCTTCACTCACTAGGGTTTATCCGTCTGCCTGGCTTCACTCACCAGGACTTTCCACATCCGGTCCAGAGAACGAGCTACCGAGCCCTCTCTGACCACAGTTCGGAGAACGAGCTACAGAGCCCTCTCCGACTTCCATCCGGTCCAGAGAACGAGCTTCCGAGCCCTCTCTGACCACAGTCCGGAGAACGAGCTACCGAGCCCTCTCTGACTTCCCATGTGCCAAGCTTCCATACTTGGAGTTCTCCATGCCAAGTCTCCATACTTGGACTTTTCCCGTGCCAAGCTCCCTGCTTGGACTTTTCACTAGAGCCGTCAATTTGGGTTGGGCCTGTCGGGTTGGCTCATCCCAACAAACAATTTAAGCGGGTTGGGTTGGAATTTTATCAACCCAAGTCCGCCGTGGGCCGACCCGCCTAGGCCCGCGACCCGCGCGGGTCGGCCCGCTCGGGCTTGGGTTGGCCCGCGGGTTGAAAAACACATGTAAACTAAGTTTTAAGTCAATTTATTATCTTTCTTTGTTATAATTTTCAAATAAAAATAGTACTTTTCATCCAACATAAGTACTCGTTTGTATTCATTTATATTTAAAATACATGTTTATGTATACATTTAATTGTAGAAAACTTTTTCGAAGTAAAAGGTTGAAGATATAAAATATTTTTTATTTTTTTTAAAAATTTTTGATGGGCCCGCGGGTTGGCCCGCCAAACCCGCAACCCGCCTTAGAATGGGTTGGGTTGGAAATTTCCCAACCCGCCAAGTTGGCGGGTTGGCCCGCCCCGCCCCGCTAAATGGTTAGCCCGCCATGGGCCGACCCGCCCCGTCACGGGTTGGCCCGTCTGACAGCTCTACTTTTCACCATGCCAAACTCCCTGCTTGGACTTTTCCCATGCCAAGCTCTCTGCTTGGACTTTTCCCGTGCCAAGCTCCCTGCTTGGACTTTTCCGAGTCAGGTCAACTCACCTCGGGTCAACCAGGTCAGCCTTGACCACGGGTTGCACCCACAATCTCCCAAGCTTGTATCCTTGTAAAACATCAAGGTACAAACATTGTCAAACATCAAAACACAACTCGAGTCAAGTCAACTCGAGTTTGGTCAACCAGGTCAACCTTGACCTAAGGTTGCACCAACATATACATCTCTAGGAGTACTTACAAAAAATTGAGGTGGGACAACTGTTCCACCAACTATACTTAATCTTAGCCAAAAGGCTGCCTATAAATTGGGTAAGGGTGCGCTAGACTCATGTAATAGTGCAATGCTAGGGTGATATTCGAGAATTTCAACAACAAGCTACTTATTGTAATGGACTCTTCCTTATAAAAAATTAATTTAATATCATACTTGATCTTAGCCAAAAAGTCGAGAAAAATATACTTTCTAATATCGCTGACCCAAGGTATTTATAGAAGCTTTTCTACTCACAGTGTTGTTAATTCTAAGATGTGGAACTAAAGAAAATTCTAGATTTCTAATTGATTAATAAGAAAAATATGCTACAACTAAATTTCGAACTCTAGATCTCTGATTGATTAATGAGAAAAATTCTTAATAATATACCGTTGTTGATGGATTTATGAAAATTACTAATAAATTTTAAAATTATTTTTACATGAAAAGAAAAAAAAAGATAATAATATAATTTTATTTTAAACTTTACCAAAATTAAATAATAAAGAGAACATATTCTTAATAAAATATTAAAATAATACAATATAAACTAACAAACTTATATTGAAACTTTTAATATAGACCTAAAGTTCGCCGTCCACGACTTTATTTTTATTCATCTTTCCAACCATTACAACTGTAATAAGAAATTAAAATTATTTTTTAACTCAATCAAAATTAGTACACATTAAATATTATTATATTAAAATATCTTCTATTATCTTATTAAATTAAATAAATAACCTTGAATATACATTCAATTTATTAACGTTTATAAACATAAATTTATAAAAATTAATCGTAAATAATTTTCTTGTTAAATTTATAAATAAATAAAAATCTCACATTTGAATTTGATCCATCAAACAAATTCAGAAAAATACTATAACTTCTCACATCATACCAAAAATTTAGGTGCGTCTCGTTAGGAAATAAGTTTAAATATTATAAAATTAGACTCCGTTTGATTTATTACAACCTTACACAGAGTATCCACATTAATTATCTTATTCAAAAATTTTATTCTAAATTTTGGATAAGTTGAATAGTGATTTTCTATCTAAAAGTAAAATAATATATTTTTTTAATTTCTCTTCTTCCACTCAATCTCTCTCATTCAACTCATTTCATAAATATAATAATAAAAAATAAAAAAATAATAATAAAAAATTAAGGATCATTTATTTAAATTTATTATAGTGTATAGTAAAAAGTGATTATTTAAATTTAATAAAATAAATTATTTATTTTAAATTTTAAATATAATAATAAAAAAATTGATGTGAATATTCTAATACATTTTCGTATTCGTATTCGCATGAGCATCAGCATGAGCATTAGTGTAATTTATAAAAAAAATATATCAGATTATAAAATTGTCAATAAAGAAGTTTGCATGCAAAACACGCGAGAGGCAGCTGTAGCTGATCCAGCCTTGACCCGAGTCGCACCGCATAAAACGGCTCCGACGGTGAGATGTTAACCCCCGTCCGTTTCGCTACCCTTCTCTTCCCCGCATCTCTCTCCCTTCTTCCTTCCTCTGCTTCTCAATTCCCCTACGCCGCCGTCGTCGCCGCCTTCGCGATCTCGTCCCTTTTTTTTGCCCTTTACTGCTTAACTCGACTTGTCGATTGCTGGGGCGCCGGCTTGCCCCTTTTAGGACCGATCTCGCCTTTCCCACGGCTGTTTGTTTGGGAGAATCTTTCGCCGTTTTACTTATTGTAGGTATAATCGTGTATTTTTTTTATTTTTTATTACATGCCTCGCTCGTTACATGATTTTTTCTTCTTCTGATAGTGTTCTTACGTTTCACGGAGCCGAAAATTTGGAAGCTGTAGCGACGGGCTGTGGGATTGAAAGGGAGGACTCATGGCCGATTGGGGTTAGTCGTCTTCCAATTGTCGAATAGATATGAACCAATTCCAATCAATTGATTTAAGTTATGGTTGGTCGAGAAAAGGATTAGTCCTTTCCTTACCCAATGAATTTTGAACGATGTCTGCAGAAGCTATCCTTGGTTATTCTTTTGATATCTGGGGCTGCCTAATAACTAATTAGATGCGAATTAACTATATATTTTATCTCTTTTCCCTAACATTTATCATCTCAATTGTTTTTTTTTTTCGTTTTCTATTTTTCCTTCTTAATTTGTTCTTAAATTAATTGATTTAAGGTTCAAGAAATTATACCTTTTGTGTTGCAAAAAGTAGTAAATATTGCAACTCATTGGACTCATCAGTTTACGCTTTAGCTACTGGCTTTAGACAACGTGGACTATTTGTTACATGATCAGTTAATAAATTACGTTTAAGTTTGTTTCTTAGAGACTGGCTGGTACACAGAGCATCAAGTATAGGATCAGTCGCAAGCAACAAAACTTCCCTAAGCAAATGTGTTGAATCAAATCTGGAATGCATTGAGCTGGTGGACAAACAATTGGCTTTTATTTTGTTTAAAAGAATATTAGATGTTCTTAAAATATTTTTCTACGATCTTCAACACAATGACACTAAGCAAAATTGTGTTGTTATATATAACATGTTTCAAATTATATGGTTCGTGTATTCTTTTACATTGAATTATAGATTGCATATTGTAGGTTATATTTGCGATAAGCATTTATATCAATACTAATTATTTCTAATTCCTCTAATATGATTTGCATATGTCTACATATACTTGCCATGCCGTCGGCTGACCACATATTGCATGTATGCATCTAATATGTAACTTTTCAAGCATATCTTTCCAAAAAAAAAAAAAAAAAAATTATGTTGAAGCATATATCTACAAAACTGTCTTAAATTGTAGTAAATTTATGAGTTTAATGGATTTAGAATGCACACTTTCAAATCCAGAAATAGTGCTAACCACTTTTGAAGATGGCAAGTTGAGTCACACATGTAATGAAATGATGCAAAAAAGGCATTGGTGGAGTAATAAGTGAAACTATATGATGCATATGACCTCAGTAATGACGATCAGTTTGATTTCTGATTTCTTTATCCTTAAAGTAACTCAAAACCGAATGATTATTTTCTTTTTAAAAAAATCTTCTCTAAATATCACCTTGTATGTACGTTGTAGTAATAAGTTATCCATCTACATCATCATTGGTAAATTTTAGTGAGTTGGGGATTATTTATTCTTGATGTATAATTATCGTTGTTCATTGATTCTTGTGAGCCATCAGCTAATTGGTTAAGTTAGGATATCAGTTCAGTTGCCTCTTTCCTCAACATTAAATTGCCAATCCAAAGGAGTACCCAGATCACTCTTCCCTTTAAGTTTTGACTCTCATCCTTTTTGTAAGTTTTAATACAGGATTGCTATCTTATACATTAAAGTCAAGTTATGGATACTTGCACTATGTTCTGCAATTTTATTAAAGAAAGACTAGTAAAAACATAAATAAATCAGCTCCAAATTCTGCTTGGGATAAAAACTCAAATTTGATAAAGACTTGATATATTTTTCATGTTTCTTGCCATCTTGCTTGCACTTTTTATTATGCAAGTGTAAGTTACCTTATTAGTTCAGAACATATTACAATTAAGTCTAGTAATAGAACCACCCATGTTCATATTTCCTTCAGATCATCCACCCTCTAGTTCTTAGTATCAACTATCAAGCTAGTGCCCACTGGTTATAGATGGGTAATGTTTAGTTTCGTATATTTTGGTCAGCAAAGGGCGCATTAAAGTTCTTGTGAGGCTTGCAGGATTATAATTTACTTAAAAACCTAACCCATTAGTAGGAGAGTATACAGGTACCATGTTCATAGCTACCTCATCCCTATCCAATAGAGGACCCTTTCTGGCTCCCCTTTCAAATAACTATCATACACATGCAATAGTCATAGTCATTGAATATATTCTCTACTTATTGTATAGATTTGAAAACGCATTGTTCATGTTGGATTTTCTTCATTCCACTAAATATTTGATTTTTTTTAGACAAGAAGTGATATTTTTTACATTGAACAGTTCTTATTTTGAACTATAAAAGGAGTGAGGATCCTATGTAATGGAGTTTCTTGAGTTTAATAATATTTTCATCTTCATGAGTAGTGAGATTGAGATTTTTAACAATACAATTATTTGGTGCTACGCCAATTGATATCAAATCCAAACTCCTAGTTGGGTCATTGGTGTAAATATCTTTTGAGTTTCTATTGCCTTATATCATCTCCTTCCTTCACCACCCACACATGTGACTGCTATTGCCTATCACTCGCCCCATCAATCAAGGTAACAACGATCAAAGAGCACACTAACTACTTGTCGGGAGTTGAGTTCACCTTGGTCAAATTCACCTTGGTTAAAGAGAATGAAGTAGCATATGGTTTTGTTTTATTTGTTGTTTTGAATAAAAGGTTCTTTATATTTATTTGGAATTTTTGGGACAACCAAGTCGTATGCTTACAGAGAATAACTCTTATTTCGAATCTATAGAGGGGGTTAAATCCCATGTATTAGGGTATTTCAAGCTTAATAATATTTTCCTCTGTGAGTTTGAGTTTTTTTTGTGGTACGATTAGTTCACACTGCATCCGATTTCTTGCTAAATTTGTATGCAATTAAATATAATGAGCAGAAGTCATGTATTGTTTTCAAATTATATCTTGTAGTTACAGTGCTACACATACTAAAATCTTCCTTTTTCCAAGTCTGCCATTAGTCGTGTCTGCTAATATGCTCTTGGATACTTCGTTTTCATTTGCTTCTCTCAGATGAAGAAGATTTTGAACCAGCAGTTCCAGGTTTAGCCACTAATCAGCCAAAGACCCAGTGGGACGATGAGGATGTGGAAGATGCACATGTTAAAGAATCCTGGGAGGATGAAGAAGATAGTGTAGAGGTAAGAGGAATTTTTTTTATTGAATGGACTAATCATGGGTTTCATTCTCAGGAAATGAAATTGTGTTTAACTCCAAGCATTTTGGATACACTGAAAAGGAAACAGTCACCATCGGTTCTCGATCTAGGAATTGATTTTTATCTTATGGACTTGATATTAACGATTAAATTTATGCTATTCAAGAGGCATGCCCACATGATGCTTAATGCAGCTACTACTGGCAGTTTTATGAAGTTAATATTTGAAAGCATACAAATGACACGTATGAATTGTTTTTTTTTGGGGTGGGGCGATGTTTTTGAAAATGATATTTTGGATTTATGCAGGCACCAAAGCCAGAACAAGAGGCAAAAACTACTGCTTCAAAGGCAGGCCCCAAAAGTGCAGGGAAGAAAGACAAATTGCCTGAAGCTAAGACATCTAATGTAGCTGATGATGTTCTAGCAGATCCTGTTGCTGAGAAACTTCGCCAACAAAGGTTATGTTTATGATTCTTTGCTACTAAGATAGTTTAGTGGATTGGGTTCGTGTGAAAATTTCCTTGCTAGCAGTCATCACGTAATCTTTTCTGTGTAACCCGCACTAACATGCAACTAATTGTAGCAGACTTGTTGAAGAATCTGATTACAAGTCAACTGCAGAGTTGTTTGCCAGGAAAGGTGATCAGAAGACCCTAGACAACTTTATTCCTAAGTCGGAGAATGATTTTCTAGAATACGCCGAGCTGCTTTCTTATAAAATTTGCCCTCATGAGGTAAAACTTATAGTTCTTCATTGGATCTCCTATAGTTGTATGGTACCAACTATCTTTACTCCCCATTCCCTTCAGAAAAGTTTTCATTACATTGGCCTTCTTAAAGCAATCTTGAGGCTTTCTATGACTTCACTAAAAGCAGCAGACGCGAAAGAAGTAGCGGCCTCAGCTTCTGCAATTGCAAACGAGAAGCTCAAGGCAGAAAAGGAAGCCAATGCAGGAAAGAAAAAGCAAGGTGAGTGTATATCATGCACTTAAAATGTGTTTTCTTCAGTACTTTTGGACGAGGGAAATGATGGACAGGTTGTTATGATCCAACAGGTGCAAAGAAAAAACAGCTTCACGTAGACAAGGCTGATGATGACTACAGTGCTACTGATGGTTATGATGGTGTGGATGATTATGATTTCATGTGAGAAGTCTAGTGCGTTCCGTGTACTATTCGATGTGTTTACTCGAGTCGGAGTGGGAAAAAACAAGCGCATCTCCATTTAAATGGGCCTAGGCTTTTCGAGTTGCGCCTAAGTTGCATTAGTATTTGTTGCCTGATAAAGCTATAAAAAGTTCCATGATTGAGATTATTTTGACCTTGGGTCGAACTATTCACATGTTACGTTGCTATTCAATGGAGAAGAAAAAGAGTTTAATTGTTCATTTTGTGAAGATGTATGCTTTCTTCTGAGAGACACGCCTTCATGTTTAAGATTTCTTTTAGTAATATGAGTTTAATTGTGTGGACATGCCAAAATGTTCCGACAGAGATATCTTTACATTGTTTTTTGTAAGAGATGCCCATGTCGAACTCTGAGCAAGTGAGATATAATATTTGCTGCTATTTAGAATTTTGATCCTAAAACGATTGAAAGTGAAATGGAAAGAAAAAAGGTAAAAATTAAAATGTCACAAATTATGACGTACCAGCAGATATTTTATATTCAAAATATTCTTATTTTCAGTATTGTTGTAACTCGATAGCCATTATCACAAAAAAATTAACTACTTTATTTTAATTAAAATTATTATGTATAAAATTATTTAAATTTTACCAAAATCACTTTTAAGTCAGCTAAAATCATTTAAACAATTTTAAAATAGCTGTTGCAGTTATTTAGATGGTTGTTATATTGTTATAACTAAATCTTAAGCTTTAAATCTTAAAATTTTAAATAAAAAAAATTCTAAATCTTGATTACTATTATATCAAAATACTTTTTACCAGGGTCAAAATTATTAAAATCACTTTAAAATTATCAAAATTACTTTAAAATAGTTATACCAGTTATTTAGGTAGTTGCTACACAGTTGTATATATAGCATGTTCTAAGGGCATTCATACCGTAAACCTCTTGAGGAGGTTTATATTCCGCCACATCATTACCATATCAAAAATTAAAAATCACACTCATTTTAAAAACCTCTCTCCACTATCATAAACCTCTCCGATGACTTTTTATAACCCCACTATCAATGTATTTACTTTTATTTTTATTTTTATTTTTCACATATCTGTATTTATAATCTCATTTACTCTATATATAATAATAATTAATATATTAATTTAATTTATAATTTTATTAGTATTTTAATTTTTTTTACATTTATTTATGTAAAAATAATAATTTGATAAAAAAAAATTATTGATCACGTAATAAAGAGAAATGGTGCAAGATTAAGGGGATGTTTGGTTGATGAGTTTGGGAATGAGGGAATGGAATGATAGTAAAAGATAGTGTTTGGATTGTGGGTTTGGGAATAACATTTTGGGAATGATTACTAGATTTATGGGAATTAACCAAACCCATATAACTTGATGGGTTTTATTTCCATTCCTATTCCCATTCCACCCTACTATCAAACTCATACCCATAGTCATTCCCATCATTTAACCAAACACCCCTTAAGAGTTTTATGATGTATTACAAAATATTGTATAAAATAAAACATTAGATAATTAAGTGCTTCAAAATTAATAAATTACTCTTTATTCATCGCAGCCATAGTGTGTCCATATGTGCTCAACTAAGTCGGCTCGAAACTGATGATGCACTTGATTATCACGTAGCTCGCAATTTTTCCTTATGTACTCTCGGAATTCTTCTGTCGAACCTTGATTTATCTGTGCAAGAGGATCATTACCATATTCATCTGACCAATTTCTTACTGCATCCCCCTCGTCCTCAACTATCATGTTATGGAAAATTATACACGTAAGCATGATATCCTTCAAGTTACTCTTGTACCAAAATCGACAAGGACCTCTGACTATTGCCCAACGAGATTGGAGCACCCCAAATGCCCGCTCGACATCTTTTCTTGCAGCCTCTTGTCTTTCCTTGAACTTCTTTCTCTTGGGATCCTAGGGGCAGGGAAAGCTCTTAACGAAAGTAGCCCATTGCGGATAGATCCCGTCTGTTAGATAATATCCTTTCGTATATTGTGTGTCATTTATTGTAAAATTAACCTCTGGTGCATTTTCTTGTAATATATTGTTGAATAAAGGTGATTCGTTAAGCACGTTGATATCATTTCGCGATCCTGCGACTCCAAAAAAAGCATACCATATCCACAAGTCTGCCGATGCAACTGCTTCAAGAACAATTGTTAGGACTCCATGATCGCCTTGAGTAAACTAACCTTTCCAAGCAACCAGACAATTTTTCCATTCCCAATGCATACAATCAAGGCTACCTAACATACTAGGGAAACCGTGTCTCTGTTCATACATTTCGAGCAAACGTTGAATGTCAGTAGCATTGGGTCTTCTCAAGTATCGTGCCCCAAATACATCAATTACACATCGGCAGAAGTTGAACAAGCATTCGATGGAAGTTTTTTCAGCAACTCGTAGGTACTCATCATAATGGCCGGTAGGGGCTCCATACGCCAATTGACGGATAGCAGCTGTACATTTTTGAAGTGGTGATAAACCTTTTTTGCCAGTTGCATCGACCCTCAACTGGAAATATTCAGAATGATTTTGCAAAGCTTCGACTATGCGAAGGAAACTCTCTTCGCATGCGGAATCGCCGCCGGAATACTTCACTATGAAATATCGGTGCATCAGTGAAGTAATCATCAACAAGACGAGCATATCCGGCTTCACGATCTCGATCCAAATACCTTCTTTTATGTCTTCCGTTGAAAGTACTTTGAGCTAACTCGAGTAGCATTTGTTGTTGTTCAAGTATCAACAGCATCATTTTCTGATCCGTACCATCCATCAACTCTTCTTCAAAGAGTTCATTGATCTTATTGCTGTTGAAGTGATTTGGATCTTCAGACATATTGTAACAGAGAATGAAAAAAAATGAAGGCCATAAAATTATTAGAGAGAAATGAGTACAATTGATAATAAAAATGAGGGGTTGAAGCTTGTATTTAAAGGGGAAAAAATATAACGGCTATATAAAATACTAATTATTATTTTACTAGTCGTTTGAAAACAACGGCTATATAATTAATTCCATGGCCATGCAATAACAGATAATTTAAAAGTCAATTTAATGAAAACTAAATTACATAATTTGATAAAATAACATTACATAAGATAATGCAATTAAAAAATAACATACAAAATAAAAATATAAGTCTACTCCAGACCCCATTTATTTTTAATCATTTGACAAGCATAACTATGTATACGAAGCTGCTCCTCCGTCATTCTTATGATATCTTTCATAAGAATTTCATACTCATGTTGGAAGACTTCCGATTTCTTATTTTCATTAGCAGTATCCAAAGTCTCTAACTTTCGTTGATTGTACTTTGTAAATTTTTCCAATGTTTTCTCCATCTTTTCTTTAAGATCTTCGAATATTGTAGATTTGGTTTTACCCTTCCTCTTAGATTCCTTTTGGCCATTTGGACGAGTGCGGGCTTCGTAGTCTTCCACATCAATACTCGTATTTGGATTAGAAGATGATGTGTATGCTCCTGATTCAGATGTCCTTACCTTTTTTCCATAACGATTGTCACTTGATTGTGGAGCATACTTTTCGCATTCTCTAAAAATTCTCCACACATGTTCGTACTTGAAAGACTTGTTCTTTTTATTACTCATCCACTCTTTGTGTGCCTTTGTTAGTATGTCATCGTCACTCCAACCGCTTGCACGGTTACTATGCCACTTATTATAGATTCCACTAAACTCACTCACCAACCTTTGGAAGTTAAAGAAATGTGATTTTACCTGCTTCAATTGTCTCTCCACAGTACTAGCAGGCCGATGTCCATTGTACTCCTCTGTGATACGTTTCCAGAAAGCTTCCTCCTTCTGTGCATTGCCAATCACTGGATCGGTGCTTACAGAGATCCATGACCTTGCAAGCACCTTGTCCTCTTCTAGTGACCAAGCTATCTTCTTCTTCTTCGCATCATCGTCATAGCCTGTCTATGTATCCTTATCGATGGTAATGTTTTCTAGCCCAAAAGGCGATGAATGTGGCAGAAACAAAGACTCTGGTACAGAAGACGTTGCAGGATCCTTGTCGCTGTTGACCTTTCTTGATTCGTCTAAAGGGAATGTGGCTCCATTTGGACGATGAAATCCATAAGGAGAGGGCGGCATGAAAAATTGATTGCCCATCATCGAAATATATTCATGAGGATACATATAAAATTGAGCTCGAGGGATATTTTGAGGACGTTGTGGTACGTATGGAGTATTTGAGAAATTTTTAACGTATTGCGTAAGACGAACAGTGGAATTTTGAGAAGACGATCTTCCTTCAATATTTGAAGAATTCAAATAATTCATAAAAGAGTTATTGTAATTTTCATCCATTTTAGATAAAAATTACGATGATAGGATCAAAATAAAAGAAGAGGAGAAGAGGTGGATTACTACTGTTGATGGAAAAAAAATGAAACATTGCAAGCTAATTTATGGGTAAAAAAATAGCCGTTATTTCGAAAATAGACGTTGTAAAAAATTAATTAAAAAAAATAATTAGAGGATAAGATTGACATGTAATTTTTTTATTTTTTTATAAGGTATAAACCGGTCCCAAGATTTTGGGACCGGTTTATAAAAAAAATATAAACCCCACTCATGTAGTGGGGATTGTTGGTGCAACCTTAGGTCAAGGTTGACCTGGTTGACCCGACTCGAAGTGACTTGACTCGAGTTGTATTTTGATGTTTGACTTGGAAAGATTGTCGGTGCAACCTTAGGTCTAGGTTAACCTAGTTGAGTTGCATGTTGATGTTTGACACTCGTGAGAGAGTTCTATTCTTGATGTTTGACAAGAATAAGTGTTTGGGAGATTGTAGGTGCAACCTTAGGTCAAGGTTGACCTGGTTGACCTGATTCGGGAAAAGTCCAAGCAGGGAGCTTGGCACGCGAGAAGTCCAAGTATGGAGACTTGGCACGGGAAAAGTCCAAGTATGGAGACTTGGCACTAGAAAAGTCCAAGTATGGAGACTTGGCACGGAGAAGTCCAAGCAGGGAGCTTGGCACGAGGGAAAAACCTAACTGGGATGTTAGGCAGGTGGAAAAGTCCTGGTGAGTGAAGCCAGGCAGTGGGAAAGTCCTAACTGGGATGTTAGGCAGTTGGAAAGTCCTGGTGAGTGAAGCCAGGCAGTGAGAAAGTCCTAACTGGGATGTTAGGCAGTGTGGAAATCCTGGTGAGTGAAGCCAGGTGGAAAGTCCTGGTGAGTGAAGCCAGGCAAGGGAAAATCCAGATAGATCAAGGGTGATCGAACATCTGGTGTTGAGAAGTCCAAGTGAGTGAAGCTTGGCATATGGAGTCGGAGAGGGCTCGGTAGCTCGTTCTCCGAACTAGGTTAGAGAGGGCACTCTAAACCTAGGAGTTGGATCGGTCTGCAGACCGATCCTCAGGGTTTCTGATCGGTCCGGTGACCGATCAGATTCCGAACATCTTTGTGGAGTCTGATCGGTCCTCGAACCGATCGAGCGTCGTGAAAGAAGAGCTCTGATCGGTCCGTGGACCGATCGGTGTATGCCTGATCGGTCTCCACGACCGATCAGGACGATCACTACCGATCAGGAGCTGCGATCGGTCCGGGACCGATCAGGCCTGATCGGTCCCCACGACCGATCAGATCAGCCCCAGAAGCCTGATCGGTCCAGGTTCTAGCCGTTGCGTTGCAACGGCTAGTTTCTTCGCTGTCTTCTTCGCAGGTATAAAGGGGTCGAGGGCTGCTGCTGCACGGCTCTCCTTCTTCTTCCTCACTACTGCGATTAGAGCTTTGCTGAGCTCTCATTGTGCTGAAGCTCTGCGTGAGTTTCCTGCTGGTTTTCTAGCTAAGTTTGGATCCTAGAAGCTGCTGTTTCATCTGGGTTCCAATCGACAACAAGAGGCAAGCAAGTGTTTTTACATTCCTGTTGTTCTTGTGTTCTTGTTCTTCTTGTACTCCTTATTGCTGTTGCAAAGATTGTGGTGAGGTTTCTCCACCCCGAAGGAGTTTATATTAGCCGGTTCTCCGGGGACTCATCCACCGACGGATTGATAGGGCTCGTCCACCTTACGGACACGCCGAGGAGTAGGAGTATCATCTCCGAACCTCGTTACATCCTTGCGTTAAGGTTTGATTTCTTCTCCTGTTTTCTTTCTGCATTTAGTTTCCGTTGCGCTAACCCTAGTTTGTAGAAAGAAACGCGAGCAATTGGGGTCGGCTATTCACACCCCCCTCTCTAGCCGTACGAAGGATCCTATCAGGGATGAGGTTTATAATGAAAGGTTTATAATATAAATCCTATGCTCTAAAACCTCCATTACAAATGCCCTAAAGCATGAAACTAAATCATACATCTATTGATGACAGCGGGCAAATCGTGTTCTTCATGCTTTACTGATGAAAAAGCAATCACAGATGAACCGAAGAGCCCTTCAAGCTTTCACAAATCAAATCTTGATTTTGAATCACACTGTGTTCTTGCTCATCCGATCCTCTTATAACTTGGATGTTAAATGCGTTATTTGTGTGCAATAAAAGGCTCTAATACGTTACTGCTGCAATAGTAATTTCATGGAGGCGAGCTTGGCGAGAAGCATTTCAAGTACAAGGTAACGCCAACATCTCCCACTCGTCCAACTTAAATCATAAAGGTCATTTAGTTACAAAGATCATGGAAGAACATTCAATTCATACTTCACGGAAAATGGTTCGTGTGACAAGTACACTGAGCAATTACTGCTAAAAAGTTGTTACAATTGACTTAGCTGCTCTATAGAACGAATCTAAGACATCAAGAACTTGCCTTTACCCCAGATTAATTATTTACATCAATATGAACATCTTCAATCCTTGATAATGACTATTATGTTGAGAACACGCTCCACATCTCCAATCAATACAATTATTCACAATCACATTTTAAGTACTCAATAAAAAATATAACTAGTCGACCAATAAATAAATGTCAAAGATGTAAATCAGTATTGATATGAGTTATGATAGGTCGGCCTGTCGGGTGACGTAGAAGTCATGGTCGAGAAAGAAAGGAGAGGCTCGTAGTTGGGTGAATATACGATTAATAAGATAATGGCCGACCAAATAGAAGGTTTTCCACAGACGCTCGGTCAAGTTAAGCCCGACCGAGCGTAAAGGCACTTAGCCTTATACAACTTTTAGTATATTACTGGCCGAGTGAAGACCGAGCGAGCACCAATGTGTTTATATGCTCGACTGGACAAAGCCTGATCGAGTGTAAAAGCACTTAGCCTAATACAATTTTTTATATATTACTAGCCGAGTGAAGGCCGAGCGAGCACCAATGTGTTTATATGCGCTTAGCCGAACAAAACCTGACCGAGCATAAAGGCACTTAGCCTTATACAACTTTTAGTATATTACCGACCGAGTAAAGGTCGAGCGAGCATCAATGTACTTATATGCGCTCGGCCGGACAAAGCCCGACTGAGCATAAAGGCACTTAGCCTTATGCAGCTTTTAGTATATTACCAGCCGAGTGAAGGCCGAGCGAGCACCAATGTGCTTATAGGCTCTTGGCCGGACAAAGCCTGACCGAGCGTAAAGGCGCTCAGCCTTTTAAAGCTTATAGTACATTCTCGACCGAAATATGCTTAACAGAAGGTATTTTCAATATATACACGGCCGACTTGATTGATCAGCCGAAACATACTTAATAGAAGGTATTCTCAATATATACACGACTGGCTTTATCGACCGACTGAAACATGCTTAACAGAAGGTATTCTCACTATATACATGACCGACTTGAATAACCGGCCAAAACTTGTTTAACAGGGAATGTTGTATAATTAGTAAATAGTTTTATGACAACTTGGTGAATTTGGTGGGAAACATTCTCTAGAAGCTTCTTCAGTTATGGGAACATACGCCTATTCATACTTCATCAAGAATATGAGTCATAAACGACAAAAGAGGTACATCTAGGGTATAAAAAATATTCCTTAAAAGATTATTGCATGAAGCTTAAAGTGTGACTTCATCTTCTAACAAATTCTAACAAACCGGTGACCACCTCATGACTACAGAGGTTATATGAGGTAGCATAAAAGGGGGATCTTCTCCATTGACAAGGTACGCAAACTCTAGCATTCAAAACTCTTTTTCTAAGTACTTTCATTACTATACTTTACTATACTTCATCTTTTTCTTCTTCTTCTTCCACCTTCGAGAGAGGAACTGACTTGAGCGTCGGAGGACCTAGCTAGAGATTCCCACTCCGGTCTTAGGCCACTAACGCTTTGTTGGTTTGTCTCACTGTGCGCAGGATCATTAAGGAGCTCTTTCGGATCTTCAAGAGTTCATCGTCTTTGAAACCCCTGTTCATCGGAGCTAATGCACCACCTCGCAGATTTCAGACATGATTAAATATTAATCTTCTTTTTTAGTTAGAATCTATTTATTCTAATCAGACCCTTTCCTAGTTATGCTCCATAGACTGAATCATCCATAGTCAATAAGAAACATGCTAAAGTAGCAGACACTGATTAGAACTTCAAGTAGAGAGCTAAATAATCACTTAGGGTAAGATTGAGATTAACTTATAATTTTAGGGATCTCATATAGTAGAGAAGTAAGAATCCATTCTCCTACTACCCTTATTGTTGCCATAATACATGTGGTATGAATCACATGCTATGATATTTTTCTCTTTACCAAAAAGAGTGCATATTTTTCTTAAAATTAACATCGTATATATTTTGATCTAGATATACCTAATGTTTAATCCTGAATTCAACATATGAATTCCATTATGGCCTTAAGAAAATTTGTGTTACAGTACATTGTAATAGGACTCCCACTATTCTCAGCAATCTTCAAATACTTCAGGAACCTTCTTAACTAGACAGCCTCTTGCACAGCCACTGCACAAGTCACATACTCAGCTTCCATTGTCGACAGTGCTACATAAGCATGTTTCTTGCTATTCCATGAGATGACACCACCATTTAACAAAAATGTATAGGTAGATGTTGTTGGTGCGGTTAGCACTAACGATTTAACCCAGGTTTTGATGAATGACAAATAGGTTAAGTTAGTCTTGTTGTTGTCTGACACTTTGATTGAGTGTGCAGGAGAAGTCCAGACAGGTCGACGGGCTGACCGGATGTCTGGCACGAAGTCCAGCTAGGTCGACGGGCTGACCGGATAGCTGGCGAGAAGTCCAAGCGGGTCGACGGGCTGACCGGACGCTTGGCGAGAAGTCCAGCTAGGTCGACGGGCTGACCGGATAGCTGGCGAGAAGTCCAAGCGGGTCGACGGGCTGACCGGACGCTTGGCGAGAAGTCCGGCAGGTAAGTGAGGTAAGTCACTGGAGGGGAGTGACTGTGAGGACGCGTTCCCGGGAAGGGGACATTAGGCGTCGATCCGGCTTAGATCCATTTCGGATGTCTAAGTCGAGATCGTGACTAGATTCCGGTCTCGGAAAGACAGAATCTAAGTCATACTCTTTTTATCCATCTGTTGAACTTTAACTGTGCTAACAATTTGTTTTACAGGATGTATATTTGCCTCGGACTAACTTTGTTTTGCAGGAAAAAGGAGTTTTTCTGGAACAAGGTGGTCCGGGCGCCCGGAAGGGATCCGGGCGCCCGGAAGGGATCCGGGCGCCCGGAAGGCGAATTCTATCCAGCCAAGTCGTCGCCACGTGGAGCATCTTGGTTTGAGCAGTTACGTCACATTCCAGGCGCCCGGAACAGCATATAAAAGAAGCCCCAGGCAGGAGCTTCAGAATCAATCAAGCTGAGAACTCTTCTACTGCTGGTCTTGCTGCTCGACGTTCAGTGCGACGCCAACAAAGCTCCGACACTACGCTCCATTCTTTTCCCTTTTTGTCGGTATTTGTTTTTCAGTTTTCATTAGCATTCCCTGTACGGTTCTCTTGTAATCATTATTCCGAATTGCTAGTGATTGCCCAACGAAAGTGGTCAAGGACCACGGGCCTTCGAGTAGGAGTCGTCACAGGCTCCGAACGAAGTAAAACCATTGTGTCTATTTTACTTTTCCGCTGCGTTTAAACTCTTGTTTTTCGAATCGATATTCACCCCCTCTCTATCGAATCTAACGGTCCTACAGATGTGGATTTTCTATTATCAAGGTCCCCTTCTCAATCTACATCTGTATAGCCACTTAGGTTCATATTTGATCCTTGAAAATAGATATAATAATCTGCTATCCCTTTGAGATATCTGAATATCCTCTTTACCACTTTTCAATATCTCAATCTTGGGTTTGACTAGAAATGACTAACTAAACCAACAACATAACTTATATTATGACAAGTACATAGCATAGTGTATATTAAACTACCAATAGCATTGACATATGATTTTTTTTCTTCATTTCGGCTATTTCTTCAGGAGTCTTGAGATACATACTTTTTGCTCAGAATAGTACCTTTTACTGCAAGTGTTTGCTCAATATTGCAATCTAATATATTGAAGTATGGTAGCATCTTAGTGATATAAGCCTCTTAAGACAAACCCAAAAACCTTTTTGATCAATCTCTAATGATCTTTA
Organism: Zingiber officinale; assembly: GCF_018446385.1. Lineage (NCBI taxonomy): Eukaryota > Viridiplantae > Streptophyta > Magnoliopsida > Zingiberales > Zingiberaceae > Zingiber > Zingiber officinale. Next base: position 109,807,666 of record NC_055989.1, on the reverse strand, counting down.
TGTTGGTTGCTACTCGGAATACCGTTCTAGTTCCCCTGTACAAAAATTTGTACAAGCATAGAACTATCCTAGCTACCCATGTGCTCTATTGAAGTTAAATTTGGATTGCAAATGATGCTTAACATTATTAATCTAAATTGTCCTTCAGAAGTTAAACTTGGATTGAAAATGATACTTAACATTTTTACTTCAAGTTTAACCGATGTGTTCTTCATAAGTTAAACCATATTACAGAAGTTAATTAAATATCTATTTCAAAGATCGACTTCTAGGTTAAACATGGCGAGGCACCAGGCCTTCTTGGGTATGGGATCATCCACCACTTCCTAGACAAAACCTTTCAAAGAAATCAGATATTTAACTTCTTACAGTAAATTAGGTTTAACTACAGAGACCTCAATAGAAGCACAATATCGAAACATGAAATCGAAAAATAAAATTGATAACCAAATGATAACCTAAAACCGATAGCCTCTTGTGTTTGGTTTTTCAAGATCTATACAAAAGGATGAACTAGTTATGATGCGGAAACAAATAACTAGTTATACCTTTTTATAGCTTATAGACCTCTTGATCTTCTGGTATTCCTCTCCTTCTCTTAGACGTCGTGTGGGCGACGATCTACCAAGATGAAATCCACCCAAGCCTTCCTTTGCTTCCTTAACTTTCGGCCACCAACAACCTCCAAGGGATGCTTCCTTTCTCTTCTTCTTCTTCTTCTCCAAGCAACCGACTACCAAGATGAAAACCCTTCTTCAAGTGCCGCCGGCCTCAAGGTATGAAAACAAGAGGAGAAGAGAAAAGGATGAGGGTCGACCACCAATGGATTGGAAGAGAGGAATAGAAGATGTTATCTCACGAGGCACCCCCTCCCTCTCTTTTATAATCCTTGGTCTTGGCAAAAAAGGAAAGTTTTAAACATAATTAAAACTTCCTTATTTTCCTTGCCAATGACTAAAAAGGAAAGTTTTAAAATAAAAAATTAAAACTTCCTTTTAATGGTTGTCATGGCCGGCCCTATCCAAGTGCTCCAAACAAGGAAAGTTTTAAACATAAAATTAAAACTTCCTTATTTGTTTCCGGTAAGAAATTTTAATAAAAAATTTCTCTTTTAAATCCCTTGTTGGTTATAAAAGGAAAATTTTATAAATTAAAATATCTCTTTTAAAAAACATGTGGATGGTTACAAAAAAGGAAAGCTTTATCAAAAATTAAAATATTTCTTTTAAACATTATAGATAACTACAAATAAGGAAAGATTTCAAATCTCTCTCTTAATTCTTTGTAGAAAGCTATAAAAGGAAAGATTTTAAAATTTAAAAACTCTTTTTTAAAACCATAGCTTTCACAAAAGGAAAGATTTTTGAAATTTAAAATACCCTTTTAATTTTATGTGGTCGCCTACCTAGCTTGGGCTCCAAGCTTGGCCGACCACAACTTAGCTCCACTCTTTGGCTTGGTCGACCCTAGCTTGGGCTCCAAGCTTGGCTTGGCCGACCATATCAAGAAGGGTAAGAAGCTGGGCTTTAGGTGGATATAAGGCTTTATAAATAAGATGCTACAACAGGGACAGAGAGGAGGAATTAGTTTTGGTCTCTCGATGAGCTTGAGCTTCCCGTGTTCGCCCCGAACACCCAACTCAAGTTCATCAATAATAACTCATACCACTAAAAAGTTATTATTGCACCACCGCACCAATCCCATATTACAATATGAGCTCCTTCTTATCATGAGTGCGTTAGTCTCCCTGTGTTTAAGATATCGAATGCCCACTAATTAAATGAGTTACTGGCAACTCACTTAATTAATATTTAGCTCCAAGAGTAGTACCACTCAACCTTATTGTCATGTCGGACTAAGTCTACCTGCAGGGTTTACATGACAATCCTTAGCTCCTCAAGGGGACATCACCAACCTAGATCACTAGGACACAATTTCATTCTATAATCAACAACAAACGATATAAATAATATCATTTCCCAACTTATCGGGCCTATTGATTTAACGAACTAAATCTCACCCTTTGATAAATTAAAGAAATAAATATTAAGTATACGTGCTTGTTATTATATCATGATTACGAGTACACACTTCCATAATAACAGATGTCCTGTTTCTTTTTATAGTCAGTATAAAAAGAACAACTTCAAATGGTCCTGCTCAATATACTCAGAGTGTACTAGTGTAATTTTATAGTCAAGATAAACTAATACCAAATTACTGTTGGACTATGACGGCCGGCTAGAAGGGGGTTGAATAGCCTAAAAATAAAAATGCAAACCCTTCTCAAACTCTTAAACTAACACTTGTAAAATAATGAAAGCATAAAGTAAATTAGAAAAGACGAGGCACACCGAATTTGATTTGGTTACAACCGGGGAGGTTGTTAATCCAAGGAAGATGATTGCACTACTATCTCCTTCAGGCGGAGAAGCCTCTTACAGCAATGAAGCACACAAAAAGAAGCTAAACTACAGACGAAGTACAAGTGTTGAAAGAATTGCTTGAGTTCTGATTGATGAAAAGCTTCTAGACCAAGGCTATATTTATAGCCTTGGTCGGGGCGCCCTGAGGGTTTCGGGCGCCCTGGGGGGATAAACTTTATCCCCCAACGTTCAGATCGAGTCAAAACTCGATCCTGTGAAAAGTCGACTCCGGGCACCCGGAAGGGTTCCGGGCGCCTCGGACAGCTCCGTGCGCCCCGGCTGGAAAAGTCAACCCCGTTGACTTTTTCCAGCCCAGGTCTTTTGCTCCGGCTCCGTTCGCCTCAGACCGAGTCTTCCGCTCGCTTGGGTGATTTCTACCATCCGGAATAGGGCTCACCCGAACCCAACTTCCGGTCTTCTCGAGCAGGCTTCTGCTATGGCTTCTCGTCCCTCGGAATCGCCGCGTGCTTCCTTCTCGTCCGCCAGCGTACTCATCCGTAGTCTTCGTCCCTCGGTCGCACCCCGTGCCAACCTTCTCGCTAGCAGCGTCTCTTGCTCCTCGAGTAGTCTTCCGCTCCGACTTCTCGTCCCTCGAAACCACCGCACGCTTCCTTCTCGTCCGCCGGCATACTCTTTCGCAACGCCTCATCCCTCGAACGCACCACGTGCCGTCCTTCTCGTTAGCTGCGTCTTCCGCTCGACTACCTGTATTCCTAAGTTCCTACACACTTAGACACCAGGTTAAAAACACACAGGACCTAACTTAACTTGTTGATCACACCAAAATAACCTTGGGGTTCCAACAATCTCCCCCTTTTTGATGTGAGCAACCAAGTTAAGCTAGGGTAAAATAGACATGAAAATAAACTAACTAAATTTTGCAATTAAGTGCAAAAAGATAGAAAATTGTACCTCCCTTAGACTTATACTTTTCCTTCTCCCCCTTTGATCACAAAAAATGGGCTTCCGAAAAAAATCTAAGGGTTTAAAAAAATATTCTAACTTTCTAAAAAAAATTCTAAGTTTGAAAAAACTCTAAGTTAGAGAATTTGCAAAAAAAATATTCTTTGGAAAAAAATTTTCTAACTTAAAAAAAAATTCTAAAAAAATTCTGACTTTAAGAAATTTTGTAAAAAAAATTTCTAAGCATAAATTTCTAATTTCAGAGGATCTTTTAACTTAGGCAACTAGTTTTAAAAAAATTCAAAAAAAATTTAAAAAAATGTTTAAAAGACTTTTTAATGCATTATTAAATTTTAATTTTAATGCTTTACCAGAAAGTTAATTAAACATTTAATTTTAGTATTTTGGCTTCTAGGTCGTGGCGAGGCACTAGACCTTCTTGGTTATTGGAGCAACAACTACTTCCTTAAACAAAGCCTCATAAAGAAATTTACTGTTTAATTTTCTCGCTGAAAGCGCTAATTTCGATTAAAATTTAGGCTAAGCAAGATTTAGGAACCCAATATAGGTTCCAGCCTACTGGATTAACCAAAAATTTCTTAGGGACATATTTTCTTGAAATATTCCTAATTTGTCCCTGATGATATCTATAATACCAATTTAAATTATTAAACTTTTTAAAATTTGTATTAGATAGGAATGCACGATTTTTTAAGTTATCTACTTGAATTTTTAGATTTTCATTTTCTGATTTCAATTTCTCATTTTCTAATTTAACTTTATCTAATTCTTCCAAAGGACAAGATTTAGCTAATATTATTTTTAAATTCTTAATTTTTTTTCTTACTTGCAGCAGTCTTTAGTTAGCAACTTAACAAACTTAAAAAGTTTATCGGGAGGAAGAGATCGTACCTCACTTACCTTGTCAATCTCGTTGTCCGTGTCTCTCCCTGAACTGTTTCTTTCTTCTGACGTAGCTCCCCCTTCATCGATGCTCTCGATGCTCATCTCGGAAGAGTTTGAATCGCATTCGTCGTCTTGATGACTTGCCATTAATGCGAGTTCGGAGAATGCCTCGACTTCCGATTCAGACGACGTATCGTCCCATGTCGCCTTTAGGACCTTGCGCTTTTGGACAGACTCTTTACCTTTATCCTTGTCCTTGTTCCTCAGCTTGGGGCAGTTGCCCTTGACGTGCCCTTCTTCGTCGCAGTGGTAGCAGCGGATGGTTCTTTCTTTCTGCCCTGCGGATGGTTAGTAGTTCTAGATTTACAAAGCTTTTTAAACCATCTTACGATCATTACCATTTCCTCGTCGTCGAGAGAAGATTCCGACTCAAGTTCGTCTCTCGATGCTTTGAGGGCGACGTTGTTCTTGGGCTCCTTCGTACCTGCACATCTTGATTCGTGCACTTCAAATGTCAAGAAAAATTCTTATAGTGTAATTTTTTCTAAATTTTTTGAAATGTAAAAGGCATCTACTAGTGATGCCCATTTTAAATTTCTCAGAAAAGAATTTAAAGCGTACCTTAGCAAATCTCGGTTACTTATATTTTCTCTGAGATTCAACAGTTCGGTGATGATCTCTTTGATTCTTGAGTGTAGATGCGCAATTGTCTCGTCTTCCCCAAGTCGCAGGCTGGTGAGCTGATTGCGAAGTAGATCCTGTCTAGCAAGTTTGGCTTCGGACGTTCCTTCGTGCAACTCAAGGAACTTCTCCCAAAGTTCCTTTGCCGAGTCGTAGTTCCCGATCTGGTTGACTTCTTTTGGCAGAAGAATGCTTAACAGATGGTATTCTGCTTTGCTGTTCGTCACGTAGTCGACCTGTTCCTTTTTCGTCCATTGATTTTTTTCTTTGCCCTCTGGAGCTACATAGCCAAATTCTATTATTAAAATTAATTCAAAATCGGTTGTAAAGAATACCTACATTCGCTTTTTCTAGGTAGCGAAATCCCCTTCGAATTTCGGCGGGTAGATGCTTGATCCGACCATTATCTTTGCTTCGATTGGTGGTTAGTCCTCCTGAAGCACCTTAGCTTTGATACCACTTGTTGGACTATGGCGGTCGACTAGAAGGGGGGTTGAATAGTCTGAAAATAAAAACGCAAACCCTTCTCGAACTCTTAAACTAACACTTGTAAAATAATGAAAGCAGAAAGTAAATCAGAAAAGACGAGGCACACTGGATTTGACTTGGTTACAACCGGGGAGGTTGTTAATCCAAGGAAGATGATCGCACTACTATCTCCTTCAAGCAGAGAAGCCTCTTACAGCAATGAAGCGCACAAAAAGAAGCTAAACTACAGACGAAGTACAAGTGTTGAAAGAATTGCTTGAGTTCTGATTGATGAAAAGCTTCTGGACCAAGACTATATTTATAGCCTTGGTTGGGGCGCCCTAAGGGTTTCGAGTACCCTGGGGGGATAAACTTTATCCCCCAATATTCAGATCGAGTCAAAACTCGATCCTGTGAAAAAGTCAACTCCGGGCGCCCCGATTGGAAAAGTCAACCCTGTTGACTTTTTCCAGCCTGGGTCTTCTGCTCCGGCTCCGTTCGCCTCAGACCGAGTCTTCCACTCGCTTGGGTGATTTCTATCATCCGGAATAGGGCTCACCCGAACCGAACTTCCGGTCTTCTCGAGCAGGCTTCCGCTCCGGCTTCTCGTCCCTCGGAATCGCTGCGTGCTTCCTTTTCGTTCGCCAGCGTACTCATCCGCAGTCTTCGTCCCTCGGTCGCACCTAGTGCCGACTTTCTCGCTAGCTGCGTCTCTTGCTCCTCGAGCAGTCTTTCGCTCCGGCTTCTCGTCCCTCGGAACCACCACACGCTTCCTTCTCGTCCGCCGACGTACTTTTCCGCAGCTCCTCGTCCCTCGGACACACCGTGTGCCGTCCTTCTCGCTAGCTGTGTCTTCCGCTCGACTACCTATGTTCCTAAGTTCCTGCATACTTAGACACCAGGTTAAAAACACACAGGACCTAACTTAACTTGTTGATCACACCAAAACAACCTTGGGGTTCCAACAATTACACTACAACCATTCTAATGGTTTGTCCCATTCTATCTTGGTTGTGAGCAACTATTTATAATTTATAAGGAACTGATAACATGATCTTCTGTGTGATACCACATACCATGTTATCTTCAATATAAATTAAATGAACAACTACATTTAGCATATAAATGTAGACATTTGACCACTACAAGAATTTTTGCATTCAACAACACCGAATAGACAACGCTTTTTAATAAAAACGTTGTCGTTCTTTGTTTTACAACGCTTTTAGTGAAAAGCGTTGTCTATGGTATTTACTTTTTACTAAAGACAACGGTTTTTAATGAAGTGTTGTCTTTAGTGTTGTTGTTTATGGTCAAAGACAACATTTTTTTAAAAAACGTTTTTTAAAGTGTTGTGTATGTTTCCCCTAAACTCACTTAAAATAAATTCGCAGCCCTCGCTTTGCTAAACTCTAAACCCTCAACGCGCGCGCGCCTTCTCCTCACCACTCCTCTCCACGAGTGCCTTCTCCTCTCCACGAGTGCCTTCTCCTCTCCTTCTCCTCTCCACGAGCGCCTTCTCCTCTCCACTCCTCTCCACGAGCGCCTTCTCCTCTCCACGAGCGCCTTCTCCTCTCCTTGCCGCGTGATCTCCTCTGAACCCTAATCTCGACCCAAACTCCTCACGCAAAACTCCTCACGCCGGCCCAACTCCTCCAAGTCGAGATCCCTAATCTCACATTTCCCCATCTCCTCAATCAAAGTCAGCTTACCCTTCCTAATCTTCTCACGGCGGAGGCGACGGAGCCGAGATCCCTCAATTTCTTCTACTATCCGACGGAGCCGTAGCACTGCCACGCGGTTCTTCGATCCGGCTCCTCGATATCTTTGCTCTTGCCCTCACTGTTCCTCCCTCTCTCTGCTCTTCCTTACCTTCACTGCTCGTTCTCGACTTCGCTCTCTCATCCCTTCGTAATGGCGTCTCCACGAGTGCCTTCTCCTCTCCTTCTCCTCTCCACGAGCGCCTTCTCCTCTCCACTCCTCTCCACGAGCGCCTTCTCCTCTCCACGAGCGCCTTCTCCTCTCCTTGCCGCGTGATCTCCTCTGAACCCTAATCTCGACCCAAACTCCTCACGCAAAACTCCTCACGCCGGCCCAACTCCTCCAAGTCGAGATCCCTAATCTCGCATTTCCCCATCTCCTCAATCAAAGTCAGCTTATCCTTCCTAATCTTCTCACGGCTCCTCAACTCCTCTGAACCCTTCGATCTTAGTTCCTTCCTCGCAGAGCAGATTCGAGAGTAGGAGGAACGGAAGAAAGAAAGGTAAAATTTCTTCCATCCCTCTAGAATAAGATTTTGTTTATTTTTGATTATTTTCCGAACTAGCTATTTTGCCGGATTCATCTGCATCAATTTTCCCCTCCCCTGATTGTATTTTCTCATTATTTAATCTGGAATTTTTAAACGTTTAGCTATAGACTTTGGCAGTAGGTATTAATCCTTAAAAATAGCATGAAGCATATAACATGCTATCCTTTTTTCTCAAATTCAATGTGAAGCTGTTGGCCAAGTTGCAGATATTATTCACATTCCAGCCTTTCTTTGTCGTCAGGTATAATGTGCAGCTTGAAATTAATCAATCTCTAGTGTTATTCTACTATTATTTTTATTGTGTACCCTTAATGCGCAGAGAATATCTCTCATTTTTATTGTATCTAAAACTTGTGTTCTGCATTATCTCATCTTAATTCTGGGCAGTGACTTGTGCCTACTCAGTTTGTTGAATTTATATCAACTACTATTGTTATATTTATGTCACATGCCTTCTAAGAGCTTAATGGCTTAAGTATGATTTAATACATCATGCACTATTGCATTGAGTTGCTTATGTTGATGTCCCTTTGAGGAAGTTGCAGATTCTCAAGTGCTAAAGAAACAAAGTTGCTTATTATAAGTTATAATTCAAGCATTTTCCTGGAATGGTTTCATTTTTCAACTAAAGGTTAACATGTTTCAATAGAGAATATGTTTTGGTGAATGCTCCAATATTATATGACTCTACAATTTATACCAAGGCAAAAGTACCTAACTACCTATACGTAGACTCTAACAAACATGTACATATGGATAATATAGATAACTAGGTTATCTCCCCAAGTGAGAAAATTGCTATTGGGATTGCATTTTGATGAGAAACCTGTATGGTCAAAAATTTTCAGGTAGAAATACAATTTTGATTAATTGTTTAAATATTTTGTTATAGTTTCACACTATTGTTTGTGTTAATATTTTTAGGTATTAGCTCATTGTTGATTGATTAGTTATAAAGAATGGACAAAGATTGGATGTCAAAGGATAGACTATCACGTGAATATGAGAATGGAGTTGAGTCTTTCTTGCAATTTGCAATGGAAAACACTAATGATCCGAATATGGGAATATCTTGCCCATGTGCAAAATGTGGCAATCTAAAGAAGAAAAATATACAAACTATCAGGGCACATCTGTATTGTAACGGTATAGATATGACATATCATACATGGATATGGCACGGCGAAAGATCTACGATAGGGATTTCACAAAATGAAAGTGACCAAGTAGGGCCAAATGAATATGTTCGTGAGGAACCAATAAATATGGTTCATGATGCATATGATAGTTATGCTGAGAATCCAACCCAATTCAATAAGCTTCTTGAAGATGCCGAGACACCTTTATATCCGGGATGCACTAAATTTACAAGGTTATCTGCAATTGTGAAATTATTCAACTTGAAGGCCAAATATAGTTGGAGTGATAAAAGTTTCACTGACCTACTCAGTTTGTTAGGAGAAATACTTCCAGATGACAATAAATTGCCTTTATCTCTGTATGATGCAAAGAAAAGCTTATCTGCATTAGGGATGGATTATGTAAAAATTCACGCTTGTCCTAATGATTGTATCTTATACCGGAAGGAGTATGAGGATTTAACTAATTGCCCTACTTGCGGGATGTCAAGGTGGAAGTTGGGAAAAAAAATATGATAAATGAAGGAATTCCTGCCAAGGTTTTGTGGTACTTCCCCCCTATTCCAAGATTTCAAAGAATGTTTCGGAATAAAGAGATATCTAAGGAGTTGACTTGGCATGCCGAAAAAAGACTTTGTGATGGATATTTACGCCATCCAGCTGATACACCTTCTTGGAAAATAGTTGATCGCAAATGGCCAGATTTTGGTATTGAGGCAAGAAATCTCAGATTGGCTATATCAGCTGATGGGATGAATCCTCATGGTTTAATGAGTTCTGCATATAGTTGTTGGCCAGTTTTAATGATTACTTATAATCTTCCTCCATGGTTGTGTATGAAGAGAAAATTTATGATGCTCACATTGTTAATTTCTGGTCCCAAACAGCCAGGAAATGATATTGATGTTTACTTAGCACCTCTAATTGATGACTTAAAATGCTTATGGGATATAGGTGTCAAAGCATATGATGCATATCGCCAAGAAACTTTTATGCTTAGGGCTATCTTATTATGGACGATCAATGATTTTCCTGCATATGGGAACATGTCAGGATGCATTGTGAAAGGATATCATGCATGTCCTATTTGTGGTGAAGATACCTATTCAACAAGGTTGAAGCATAGTAGGAAAATGTCTTATACAGGTCATAGAAGGTTTCTACCTGCAACTCATCCTTATCGAAGGCAACGGAAGGCATTTAATGGGAACCAAGAATTTAACCCTGCTCCAAAACCATTAAGTGGCGATGAAGTTTTTGAAAGAGTTGAAAGAATTAATTGTCATTGGGGAAAAATGAGTAGAAAGTCTCAGTCGAATGATGATGTAAAATCATGCTGGAAAAAAAAATCAATTTTCTTTGAACTTCAGTATTGGAAACATCTATACATTCGACATGTTCTTGATGTGATGCACATTGAAAAGAATATTTGTGAAAGTCTTATCGGAACGTTACTTGATATTCCAGGAAAAACAAAGGATGGAGTAGCAGCGAGATTAGACCTTTTGGAAATGAATGTCAGGACAGATTTGGCACCAAGGATGGGGGAGAAGAAAACATTTTTGCCAGCAGCCTGTTATACACTTAGTAAGGATGAGAAAAGGAAAATTTTGAATTCTTTGTTTGGAATACAACTTCCATCATGTTACTCATCTAATGTTAAAAACCTCGTGTCGTTGAAGGACTTAAAACTTATTGGCCTTAAGTCACACGACTACCACGCTTTAATGCAACAATTGCTTCCTGTTGCGATACGTGGTGTTTTGCCCAAACATGTTAGAGACACTATCACTCGCTTGTGTTTCTTCTTCAATGTGTTATGTAATAAAGTGATAGATGTTTCAAGGATGGATGATATGCAAAGAGAGATTGTGACAATATTGTGTTTACTTGAAAAGTATTTCCCCCCTTCATTTTTTGATATAATGATTCATTTAAGTGTTCATCTTGTGCGGGAGGTGAAACTGTGTGGACCGGTTTGGTATAGGTATATGTATCCATTTGAAAGATACATGAAGATTTTGAAAGGTTATGTGCGAAATCACAATCGACCTGAAGGGTGTATGGCTGAATCTTATATTGCTGAAGAGGCTGTTGAATTTTGCTCAGACTATCTGTCTAGTGTGCACACAATTGGGATCCCATCAAGTCATCGACAAATAGAACTTACTAAGCCTTTATCAGGTGCAGTAGTCTACTCCACTACTCACGATGAGTTGACGCAAGCACATCGTTATGTATTGGCAAATGATGCTGAGATTGATCTCTATATCGAGTAATGTATCTAACTTATTAATATTTTAATGTGGTTTGCTTACATTCTGTTGGTTTATTTATACCAAATAATTTGATTAGGGAACACATGACGTATTTGAATGCAAGATTTCCTCGTAAGGCTAAGTCCAAGAAGTGGTTACAAGATGAGCATAATCGAACGTTTATTACTTGGTTGCGTGATCGTGTAAGTTTCTTTAGTATTACATATTGGCATACATTCATTTTCATATTTATGCATAATTAAATATTTATTGCATAAAAAATTTAGGTTGTTGATGTAGTTGACCATTCCACTCATCAAGTTTCAGAAAGATTGATGTGGATAGCTCATGGGCCTAACAAGCAAGTACTAAAATACTCTAGCTATTTGATTGATGGGGTTACTTATGCTACAAAAGAGCGTGATGCTATACGAGTTGTTCAAAACTCCGAGTCAACTTAGTTGCAAAGACAATGCAAGTTGCAAGTGCAAAGGATAAAAATCCTATTGTGTCAGATATGGTTTTTTATGGAGTTAAAGAAGAAATATGGGTAGTTGATTACCATAAATTTCAACTTCCAATGTTTAAATGTAATTGGGTGGAGCATAATAACGGCATTAAAGTAGATGATCTTGGTTTCACATTGGTAAACCTCAATAGACTTGGATTCAAATCTGACGCTTTATCCCGGCAAGCCAAGCAAAGCAAGTATTTTACATTGAAGATCCCGAAGATCCTTTATGGAGTGTTGTACTTGCAACACCAAACAGAGACTACTTTGAATACCTAAAGGGCGAAGAGTTAGAGGACACTGCTATCCACTATCAATGTTTTAGTAGGGGTTACCATCAATGGATATTGACGGAGAAGATGATAATGAACCACCATGTATTCGTGAAGACTGTGATGGAAGTTGGATTGACAATATTTAATTGCTGAATTTTTGCTTTTGATTATAAGTGTGTAAACAATTTACCTATGAGGATGAATTTGTGGACAATATTAATATGTTATATTCCTCACTTTAATTCGAATCAGATATGTTGTGATGTTATTGCAAGTTTCTGCTTTTATCTTTTTTTTTTTTTCATACTGTTGTGAATTTGTTGGTGTAAATATATCATCTTGCTGTGAGTTTATGCATGTTTCTAACTAAACTTATGTTGATCAGTCTAAGTTGTTACAGATCAATGGATTCTACTAGAAAGAGTAAGAGAATAGGGCAACTTGCAAAGTTGGACAAGGGTAAAGAAGTCATTACAGCTGCCCGTGAAGAGAGTTGCGAGGGTGATAAAGTGTTGGATTCCAAAGACACTATCTCCTCAAGAACTTCTAGAGGTCGCACACAGTTGGATAAGATTACAAAGCAAAGAATGCAAGGTATTAGAAATGAGGTGTCATTCAATAATTTTGGACAACCGATAGGACCAGCTGGTGTAGCCATGCAAAGTTACATTGGTGTCTTGGCTCGGCAAAAGGTTAATATTAAATACAAGACATGGAAGCAAGTCCCAATTGCTGTCAAAGAATTAATATGGGAATCAGTCAATGTAAGCAAGTTAGCATGTTTTAACAATTATAATATTTCACTACTAATGATAGATATATTTTATGTTTGTCTTAATTAATCTTATTAATGTTTTCCACTTATTTGATGTACAGTTGATTTATAATGTTGACTCAAAGTGGAAAAAGGGATGTTTGAGGTCTGCAAACAGTAAGTGGAGGCAATACAAGACCCATCTCACCCAAAAATTTATTTTAAGTAGGCGTGACAAACCTGAGGAGTTGAATGAGCCACCTATTGGCTTTGAAATTACAAGAGAAGATTGGCGTGCGTTTGTCATTAGTCGCATTTCTGAAGATTTCATTGTAAGATTCTAAATTTTTTCTTTTGAAACTATTCGATCATAATTCATTATGTATTATTCAAATTTGATATGTCGTCTGTTTGAAATAACTAGAAACTCAGTGATCAACAAAAAGAGCGAAGGAAAAAAAATAGATATCCTCATCGACTCTCACGCAAAGGGTATGCACGCTTTGCTGAAGAAATTGTAAGTATTTTTAAAATATATTTCCTCTAAGAACCCTCTAATTGATTCACATTAAATTATTTCACATTTGTTATTTGATTTTTCTTTGTTGTAGGGACTGAATTATGTGATGATAATGACATCAATAGAGCTATTATGTGGAAGAAAGGACGCGCCAACAAAGGAGGAGAGTTTGAAGGTGAAGATTTGGTGGACACAGTACACAAGATTGTAAGTAAATTTTCATGTTCTTCTGATAATGACTTCAATATATCTTCTAGTTTTCGAGAGTAAAGTTGCATGCATGCATACCCTTTGCGTGAGGAAGCCAAGGCAAGCAGTACTGAGGATTTAACACCATTCCTTGCATAGCTTGAATTCTCAATACTAGAGCATGTATTGAGGAAGTAAATGGTGAATGAATGCATTGAGAGCTTAGAGGTGACGGGTTTATATAGAATAGATGTGGATTTACTAGGTATCTAGGTTTGAAATGTTCTTACTTGGAGAAGAGATCAAGTCGAAAAGTCTATTACATGCAGTGGTTTCCTTTTGTGCAATCAATTAATGGTGAATGCATTGAGAACTTAGAGGTGATAGCTAGAGTTTCTATAGAATAGATGCAGATAAATCAACCAGGTTTGAAACGTTCTTGGCAGTAAGAAATTTGTAAGCTTCAGTAACCCAAGGGCCAGTAAAGTTGTTCCCCAGACCACTGCTCTGAAGCTTCTATTATGTTTTCCCACTTAGGAAATAAAGATTAAAGAATATATAACAACCATTGCTAAATGTGTATAACTTTTATAATTTCACATCGTTTATTTATTAATTGTTTACGTACATATTTTCATCTTAAATTTATTTTTCAGTTTTTTCTTGATAAGTATAACTTTGATTATTCTCATGTCTTATATTTTTCATTGTCATATGTCCACATATTCATCCTAATATTCTCATCTACATTTCCTTATAAATAACTCATTATCTCCTATTTTAATACCGATCTTATTATTATATTATATGCTTATAGAAAATGGAAGGTGTGATACGCATGCACTTACATTACATTTCACAAAAAGCTAATTCTATAAGCAAAAATTAGATCCAGAAGAAGAAACAAAATTGAGATAAGATAAAGGACTGAAGGAGAAGTTTGTTTGGTCTACCGGCCCGCCTAACATTACAAAATTGAGATAAGATAAAGGACTTAAGATAAACAAAATTTGTTTGTTTGGACTTACATTACATTTCATGCATGTCCGATACTTCCCTAACTTCTCCTACTGGCCCGCCAGTTAACTACAGGTAACAGCAACAAAAGAACAAACAGTGCTTTTCATTCACATTCATTGTTAATTGTATAAAAGAAAGAGAGGGAGCTTCAGAGAACTAACTCACCTCCTTTAGCATCAAAGACTTCGGAATAACACTGCATACAAGGACATAAGTGCATGAGGCACAACTCAATTAATAAGTTAATAAGAAACGATATATTAAAATGAACTCTTTAATTTGTATACACATTTAGCAGGTTTACTTTTGATTATTCTTTCCTGCAACTCCAGACAATTAGCTTCAATTATGTGGTGGTCCTCTCTTTATGGGTTTGTGTAGTGAAAATTTATTAAAATTTTGTCATTTTATTAAACTTGTAGTCAATTGCTCAATCAAATATGTGCCTTTTTTAGAACTGTGCAGAAGTAAATATATGATTGAATGCCAAAAAAGGAAAAAATATTTCAAAGTCAACTTCATATTTGTTCAATATGACTTACTAAGCACTTGACTTGAGCTATCACGGGAAGAACCGGCCTGGACATCAGTAATTTTTAAACCAATATTGCATATCCTTGGTAATTATCCTTGGTAAAGTACTGATAATTCTTTTTAATGTTGCATTACAGGATGAATATATACAGCAAAAGAGGGAGGGTAAGTTGCAATGCGAAGGAGCAAAAGAGGATATTCTTACCAAGGCACTTGAAACTCAGGAATATTCTAGGCGTGTCCGGGGTATCGGAGGTCATATCAACCCAACAATCTATTTCAATGTTGGTAGAACAAGGAAGAAATATGATGTTACCCTAGATATAATCGCTGAGCATAAAAGGGAGCTGAAGGAGGCGAAGATGCAAATTTTAGAACAAGATGTACGCATCCAAAAACTTGAAGCATTAATGCATAAAAGGGGTGCATGGGACAATTCAATTGATGACAAAGGCAGTTGCTCGGTGAAGTTTCATCAGAAGAATATTGAAGAAGATGACGTACAGATTGTGGGTAAAGACGAAGTTTTACAGGTAAAATACAAGTTATAGTGATATTCATTATTATTATAGCATTATAAACTAAATATAATCAACATGTTTTTTTAATATTTTAGGGTCAATCAGTTGCATTGACATTGGAATCTTGCTCAAATATTGCTGCATATGGTACAATTGTTTGTTTCAATGGCATGGAAAAAATGCTTCATGGTATTCCATTTCCCAAGAATTGCATTCGAGTCTCCATTGATCAAGCAGTGGACAAATCCGCTCCTTTGCCATATCCAATTCCAAGTGAATGTGAAGTAATTGGTGATGCCATAGGAACTAGATTGTGAAGCAAGATGAGGTATATGAGATATTATATTTCTAATTATATTGTCACTTTATTATTATATTTCTAATTATATTGCCACTTTATTATTATTCAACCTAGCTATCTAACTTGTTTATATTTGAAATTATTAGAAGCCTAGAAGGAAGAAGTTTGAACGAAAAAAATCAAAACCTACTTTGTCAACAAGTGTCCCAAGATCATTACATATGTTATATTGTTACAGTAAGCATGCTCTAGATGGAGGAAAATGTATATCAATGTGCTTAGATAATGAAGTGTTTGATGAAGATTGTGAACTTTTTCTTGACCTTGAGGACATCAATTCTTTGTATCATTTGGAGGCAATTTCAGGAAATTTGATCGTTGCCTACATATGGTAAGTAAGTTTATTTAAGCAATTTCAGCAACTTTTTCATCACATGTTTGCTTCCCAATTTTAGCAACTTATTATGGTTTATTGTTACAATTTCACCAACTTATTATGAGTGATCATTATTTTTTAATCCACATGATTGTTTTGTTAGTAAATTTTATTATTTAGTATCTAAATATTATTTTCTCAGTTGCAACTGCATTGCTTTACTTATGCTGGGAAATTACTGCATTGCTTTATGTTTGCTGGGAAATTCTAATATCTAGCAAGACAGAAAATCCCTGATTTGAACTGCAAGAAGTTTACTAATATTGTTGTGTGAACAAGTTTACTCTTGAAAAATTCAACTTCTAGTAATTTTCTCATACCATGTTATTCTCATTAAGTTAATAGTTCATCATTTCTATTGAGAGGTTTACTAATATCAATTGATGTGGTACACTTTACATAAATATAGCTCATTCATTTTCAACCGGCCCTTAATGTTTGCCTTCTGCCATTTGTTCTTCTAGACAGGAAGTACTTTGCTCATATCTTTTTCTTGTATATTTTTAAGTATCTTAAATGTGCTTGTCCTCAAGAAATAAAAGAATTTGCATGTATACATTTCTGGTATGTTTAATATGCAAGACTGTTCATAGTAAGTTCTCATGTATGGATGTTACTATCATCAGCCATAACTTAGTGTTATGAGTGATCATTATTTTTTCCAACTTATTATGAGTGTTTTGTATCTAAATTTTATTATTTAGTATCTAAATATTTTTTTTCTTTGCAATGATAGGTGTCTGTATAAAAAGATGGTGAAAGATACCAAGACAAAGAAATTCAGATTTATGAATCCTCACAAACTCCCATATCTGGCAAAAACGGCACAAGACAAATCAGTTAAGCTTGAAACCCTGAATCAAAGGGCAACTCTTTTAGCAGATAAGCTGACAAGTGCATCAACAGATCAACTAGTGTTAGTGCCATGTAATGTCGGGTAAGCAAGAAGTAAAACATCACTTTCAATTGCTTCCTTTCGATAATTTATTCAATTTTATGATCTAATCCTATGTATTTGCCTAGTTTCCATTGGAATCTTAGTGTTATTGAACCTTACAAGGATGCTATTTACCTACTGGATTCCCTAAGTTGCCGCATTCGCGATGATGATTCAAAATACGTAATGGAAATGTGAGTTCAGATTTCTTTTAGTAAATATTTATTATAATAAAAATCTTATTTAACAAATATTCTTAACGTATGAAGGGCCTTAAAATTGTTTAATTCAACCAAGGGAAGGAAAGGTAGGAAAAATGTTAAGTGGGAAGTAGTTAAGGTATGTGTACTTTTGTTTAACATATATTGTAATGTGTATAATTTTCATTAACAATTTGACTCTAATTACTATATATAGGCTCCTCAACAACCGGATGCGAAACAATGTGGTTTTTTTGTGATGCGCTTTATGAGAGAAATTATTGAAGAAGTTGAGACTATTGAGAGAGATTCGCTGCAATCAATAGTAACATTATTTAGCTTATCTCAAATTATTTGACATAAACTATTTAAAATTGCAAAGTGATCAGTGTTGATTATTTTTCCATTAACATAAATTGTGTATGCTCACAGTTCACAAAAGGGTACTCTCGTGAACAAATTGATGAGGTTCGGTCCGAGTTGGCGGAGTGCATACAAGATCATATTTATGAATAGGTATGGAATGATAGTTGCCATAATTCTATTTAGATTTAAGTTCATGGAATGGTGGTTTTTTTTGGTGGAATCATAGTTAATGCCAATTTTTTTGATGCAGTGCATAGTTACCAGATCGACCTTGAGCAGTTGACCCCAAAGAAAAGTTGTCACTGAAGTTTAAAAACTTGTGAAAATTTTTAGTGAATGATGATGTTTTGTGAATGATGATGTTTTGGAAAAATTGTCACTTAGGTGAAAGGATGTTTTCTGGATTAATATGCAAGTACAAAGCACTGTATTATATGTTATTCTGTAAAGTTCTGTCAGTGTAAATTATCTAGTTTCTTTATCAAGCTTTTGTTCCACTATTGGGTTTGTTTTTCTAATAATTACTCGTGCAGCAATATACTGAGCAAGAAGCTGTAGATCTTATAATCAGGTAAAGTAGAAAAAGTTAACTACTTCATTATGCTTTCATCTTAGTATTTGTATATTTGATTTGTCTTCTTTGAACCAGCTTCAAGTCAAAAAGCCAGATCCTCTAGATAGCTGTTAAAAATAAGGTATTATTTGGTTTGTCGCTGATCTTAATATTTGGTAATATTTGGTCTTTGATGCTCACGACAGAGTTCCAACGCTGCATGATTACCTTGTTCAAGCATATTGCTCGCTGCCTCAGTAGCTCGCATTTTCAGGTTTGTTTCATCATTGATATTCCTTCTTTTTAGTGTTCTATATTAAAAGGAAATACTAACTGTCGATGAGATTGTTATCCTCTTGCTTGAACATGAACCAAAGTATTAGTGTTCAAGCAGATTGTTCTATATTCCTTGCTTGATGTGTTTAAGGCATTCAAAGCTATTGGCCTCATCCGGTGGGTGGCTGTTCAGAAGACTGCTCGTGAGGGGATGCAGTGGGTTTCAATTGGCAATGAGGTGACATAGTAGGTTTCAACCGACAAAGAGGAACACATGAGGTGTTAAAGGCGGCAAGCGGTGGTGCAGTTCATAGGAGCATACCAGTAGTTTTGTTCTTTTTCGTGTGCCAGTTGGCAGATGGAATGAATTTTTTTTCCCTGTGCCAACCAGCATGGACAAAATTTAAAACTTCGAGGCTTCTAAAGTTGTTGGTCTCTTCCTGATCAATACTTTTAATCTTCCATCTTAACTAAGGTAATATTTCTTCGCCATTTCGTGTTCTGGTGTTTGGATTGCTATGGATGGAGAAGTTGTGCAATAATTCAGAGTGATGCCACCGTTGGGATTCGAGGTGATAAGTTGCAAATTTCTAGGCTAACCAAAACAATGTGGGTGCTTCTCATGTGGTGTGGTAGGATGTCTTAAAAAGAATAGGACAGTAAGATGAGTAATTTACTTTTTTTGATTGCTTGATCAGATGGCCTTTGGACAAATGCATAACCATAAAAGATGGATAATTCAGAATATTGGTTATTAGGGAGAAAGGTGATAGAGATCTCATTTACGATGAGCCACACAATCTTTTCAAGAAAATAAAGTTCTTATGTGCTTTATATTAACTTGGTTTTTCTCTAATGATTTCTATCTGTTTGTATTGCAGGTTCTAAAATATAGTAAGCATTGTAGAGTCTGTGACAAATGCGTTGATGGCTTTGATCATCATTGCAGGGTGAGGGTTTTCTCCATTCACAACCTTATATGTTTTGTTATCTTGTAGTAATATGCAGTATTCATCTTTCCTTGTAGTGGATCAATAACTGCATAGGAAGAAAAAATTACAAAAGGTTCTTCATCCTCATGGTGTTTGCTCTTCTCTTGGTAAGCACAAATATTTCCTACCATTCCAATAGTTGTATTCATTAATCATGCATAGTGATTGACACTATTTTCTTAGTGTAGATTTATCATCTGTGTGCATCAACTTAGAAGATACTATTTTCTTAGTACGTGAAGGACCTGATACATAGAATGCATTTTATGTCAGGTCCTTTTCATTCTGATTGACTATTGATTGGTCTCCATGCTTTGTGCACCTTGGGCCAGCTTATTCTGCAGTGGGCTGTTGGGATGCTTGTGCTGATACTGTGTTTTGTTGAGAGAAGGAGATTTTCTGCTGAAATTGTTTCAAAGCTGGGTAGTAGCTTTTCCTTGGCACCCTTTATCATTGTGGTGGTGAGTACTCAGAAGAGAAAATGAATGAAAATCACACATCATAATGAGGATTTTTCAAGGTTCTGATACTAATTTGATAATGTCTCTATACTGCAGGCTGTGTGCACTTTATTAGCCATGGTTGCTACTCTTCCAGTTGCACAACTTTTCTTCTTCCATATTCTTTTAATAAAAAAGGTACACTACTTTCATATTTCTACTTGTGACACAGCAAACACTACCAGTTACACAGCTCCTACATTTATATAAAACAAACCTATGTATCCGGTCAAATATCTCTATTTCAAGGAATATATCTTTTATATTTTCAAATTCTTTGCATTCATCCATACACTGAGCATTACTGAAACTTATTATCCAACTGAACTATTACAGCTTGTTATTTAACTGATAGATTTTCCATAGTGGAAAACAAATAGTAGAATTTGAACGATATGGTGTTGTTTATTCATCAATTCTGGAGAAAATTGACACTTTAACTAGCTCATGCTACTCTACATGGATGCGCTTACAGGGAATCAGCACCTATGATTACATTATTGCTTTGAGGAAGCAAGATCAGGAGCAGGAGCAACTTGCTGTTGGTGGGCAGCAAAGTCCGCAAATGTCCTAAGTGAGCTCTTTTATTGGACTAAGCAGCACCAGTTCTTGCAATCAATTCCATCGGTGTGCATGGTGTACTCCGCCAAGATTATTCCTTGAGGATCAGGTATCATACTTTCATTATTTAGAAAGTTATTGTGAATGTAATTTACCATGGTTAAGATTATTTTTGAAAAACCTTTTAATAAGATTTTTTTTACTGTATGAGGCAAATCCATTTAATTAAAAGTTTTTTTTTGGTAAAAAAGCCTAGTTGTAAATCTTTATCAACACTTCATTCATTTCTCCTTATTCATCATTATCGTATTTTTGAATAAAAATTGAAATAACAAATGTAATCCACTTGCTTATTGTACACTTGGTTCAATGGTTAGCGAACTTAGGTGTGTGCTGTTTGAATTTTGTTTTCATGCATTGACCTCTTTAGATGATTTGTTTCTTGTGAACCTATTTTGAAAGATGCAATATATCTTTTAATATGGGTAGTTAATGTTGTTATAATTAACCCGTTTTTATGGAATTTCGTGAACTAAGAATCTTGTACACTGCATGCGATTTCTTATTCAAGCTCTCGCTGGAAAGCTAACCAAAATCAACTTAGTTGATCATTAGCTATTCATAAATTGAACTGCATTCACATTTCCATTGCCAACTTCTGACTTCTGAGAATTTGATAGTAGGATAATGTCTACAGTTTGTTAATATATATATTTCCATGACGCATGGGTGTTGGAAGGGAATAGAATGTCGTCCTCGATTTTGGGACTGTGAATGTGTCATGTCAAGTTGAACTTTTACCTTGCTTCAGCTCAATTGTGTAAATAATTGTCAATCTCATGGTATAACTTAAGTTAGATTCTATTACAGAAATTCTAGTTCAAAATTAATTCTAGTTCAAAATTAATGTCAATAGCACTCGTTGCTTTTTCACGTTCGTTTAAAAACAATTGAGTAAAATGCAGCAGAATATAAGTTAAGTAAAAACAATTGCTAACACAGTTTATTTTTACTTGGTTCGGAGTCTACAGCACTCCCGCTTGGTTAATATATATGCTTAGAACTTGTAAAGACAGGTCAAACATTAATATGCTTGGTTAATATATCCATCTACAGCACTCCCGCTTTTTCCTTTAAATATGATTTTCATTTAGCACAGAACTAATGCCAATTTTTTTATTTTGATGCAGTGTTTAAAGAGCTTGAGTAGAAGTTGGCCCTAAAGAAAACTTGTCAGTTACGATATAAACACACTTACGGTATGAATTACATGTATATATAACATTGACATATTATTTAGTACGAGATTTACATGTATGAAAGTTTTCATACAAAATTTCTTGATTGCCTACAACCCCAGGTGTGTTGATGACAAGTTGAAGAAGATGGCTCTAAGAGTGATAGTGAAAGCCTTTCAGAAGAAGAGATTGTTGGACTTAAAGAAGCAATTCCATGCGATGGACACCAACAACAGGGGTTAGTCAATGATGAGGTTTTGTAAAACTTGTGTGTTTGAAAAATTATTGTCATGAAGTTAAGGATAACTTGTATGATACAAATTTAATTTGTGGATCAATATGTATACATTTTGTTTGTATAATATAAAGTTTTATTTATTTGTTAAATAGTCTTCTTATAAAAATGATTGTGGTTGTGGATATTCAATTATATGTAAATTTTGAGTATTTTTTATAATTTTTGCTATTTAATTAAGAAAAACACTATTTTTTATAAATTTAAAAAGACAACGTTTTTAAGTAATAAAAGACAACGCTTAAAAAATAATGTCTTTGAGACCAACCACAACGCTTTTAAAGCGTTGTCTTTGATATGAGCATTTTTACAACAGCATCTTTAACAACGCTTTTTAAGAACGAATAGACAACGCTTAAAAAGCGTTGTCTTTGTGACCAACCACAACGCTTTTAAAGCATTGTCTTTGATATGTGCATTTTTACAACAGCATCTATAACAACGCTTTTTAAGAACGAAAAGACAACGCTTAAAAAGCGTTGTCTTTGTGACCAACCACAACGCTTTTAAAGCGTTGTCTTTGATATGACTTTCTACAACACCATCTACAACATCACTTTTTAAGTACATACGACAACGCCAAAAAAGCGTTGTTGTTTAGCTTTTTTCTTGTAGTGGACCAATGTGATTCTTATTTCAAAATAAATGTTTATACAAAAAGCTAGACTTTAGTATACATTCTAACACTTTATTTCTAAGATATACTCAGCTTCTCCCATATCTATTATGTCAAATTGTGATAAAAGCCACGATTTAACTTCTACCACATAATTTATGTCACTTCCAGTTATTAGCATATCATTAATATACAATGATAAGATGATAAATTTTTCTTTTTTTTTTCCTTTCTTAAGTAAACATAATGATCCTCATTGATCATTTCGAACCATAAGATAAAATGACTCTATTTAATATTATGTTCCATTGTCTTGACACTTGCTTTAGTCATATATGAACTTTTTAAGTCTACATACTTTATTCTCTTGGCCTTCAGCAATGTAACCTTTTGGTTATGCCATATAGATTTCCTTGTCAAAATTACCATTAAGAAGAGCCATTTTTACATCCATCTGATGTAGTTCCTGTTGGGACACTTTGGAGCTAGAGGGGGAGGGGGGGGGGTGAATATCTCTCTCGCTTCGCTTCGATGATGATATACAGCGGAATAGACTTGAAGCAATGCTAACGCCTTGATTTACTTGATATCCACCTCAAGCGAGATGACTAATCCAAGGATCCGGCCCTCCCTCACACAACCACTATGAAAGAGCTCCTTCTCGAAAATATCCAGAGGTAGAGAAGCCTCGTACAACCTCACACACAGAAATACAAGAAGAATAACAAGAAGAAACTAATACAATAAGAAATCTTATAAGATTTATAGCAAATGAACCCTACCTTCTTTCTTCTTTCTTGTAGACACCTCATGATGAACTTGGAAGTACAGTAACACTTCACTCTAAGCCTCCAAGAACTGGTATGAAGTTGGAGAGAAATGTGGACGAGAGCTCAGGTAAAACAGTACATGAAAAAACCTTTTCTAGGGTTACCGTGTTGGTGCAATATCCCTAGGTCAAGGTTGACCTGGTTGACTCACCTGAGTTGGCTTAACCTTGAGTCTTGATGTTTGAGTTTCGATGTTTGACAATATATGGAGATTGCAGATGCAATCATCCGTTTGGGGAGATTGTTGATACAATTTTCCTCTGGTCAAGGTTGACCAGTTAGATGTGAAGAAGAGTCAAGTAGGTTAAAGAGTTGACCGAATACTTGATTGGGAAAGTCCTAGCTGGAGGTTAGGCAGTTGAAAGTCTTGGTGAGTGAAGCCAGGCAGTTGGGAAATCCTGGTGAGTGAAGCCAGGTGAAAGACCTAGTGAGTGAAGCTAGGCAGTCAGAAAATCCTAGTGAGTGAAGTTAGGTGAAAGTCCTGGTGAGTGAAGCCAGGCAGGTGAAAGTCTCGGTGAGTGAAGTCGGACAGTGGGAAATCCTAGTGAGTGAAGCCAGGCAGATGGGAAGTCCTAGTAAGTGAAGCTAGGCAGATGGAAAGACCTGGTGAGTGAAGCCAGACACGTGGAAATCTAGGTGGGTCAAGGTTGACCGGACACTTGGTATTGTGAAGTCCAAGTAAGTCAAAGGATTAACCAGATACTTGACACAAGGAAATCCAGATGGGTCAAGGGTGACAGGACATCTGGTGGAAGGAAGTCTAAGTGGGTAATGGAGGATCGGACACTTGGCATGAGATGGTAAATCTAAGTGGGTCGAGGAGGACCGCACTTGGTGATCAAAAGTACAACAAAAAGTTGGCAAAGATAAAGTCCAGATGAGTCAAAAGTTGACCAAACACTTAGCGGTCGTAAGTCTAATAGGGAGTTGGCATGGAACTAGGAAGTTCGGATATAGTAAACTTTCAAAAATCATAACTTTTGACTCGGATATCGGAATGAGGTGATCTCAGATGTAAAACGAAGCTCGTTTCAAGCTTTACACATTTTTATACTTTCCAATCGATTGGGGGGGGGGGGGGGGTCAATCGATCAGCCAATTGATTGGTTGACGTAATTTGGTGGTGAAATTGTCTTGATCGATTGGGTAATCGATCAAAACTTCCCCAATCGATTGGGAGAGTTTCTGAGCGAATAGTGAGCTTTTGAATCGATCAGTTGATCGATTGAAAGCTGTCAATCAATTAGCCGATCGATTGGGATCAGTTTTTATCATGAGAACGCGAGGCAGACGGAATCGATTGGTCAATCGATTTCGGATTTTCTGCAAAGAGCACAGAGGTGCTCTGAATCGATCGGTCGATTGATTCAGGCCTCCCCAATCGATCAGCCGATTGATTGGGATTCGACCGTTGCATAGGAAGCGAGCGATGGATGGTTGGGATGGTGCAGAATTGACGTGGTAATCGATTGGGAGAATGCCCAATCGATTGGGAGCCCTAGGAGCACGAGGTATATAGCCGTTGGCGAGCTTCTTCTCCGCATCTCTTCTGTCGATCTACACACGACTTCTCCGACTACTCACCACTAGTTTTTGGAAACTCTTGGAGATAAGTGCATGCTGTTGCACTTCCAAGGTTCAAGAGGCATCTACAAGCATCAAATGAGCAAGAAGAAATATTTTTTAGTTGTATTTTTTGTATTTCCTTCTTGTGTTGAGTTGTATGGTTGGGTGAGTCTTGTACGAGGTTTCTCCACCTCTGGTAGTTACCGAGAAGGAGTGTTTTTGTTAGTGGAGTGTGTGTCGCGTGTGGATCCTTGGATTAGTCACCTCTTTTTGAGGTGGATACCAAGTAAATCCTACTTGTTAGCATTGTATTGTGTTTCGTGTTCTTTCCGCTGCACATCATCGTCACGAAGCAAGCAACGAACATGCGATGAGCTATTTACCCTGCCTCTAGCACCAAACGACCCTATCAAATGGTATCAGAGCGAGGCCGCTCTTCACTGGAATCATCGTTGGAAGGGGAAACAAGGCTAGAGGGTGAAGAAGTTGATGCACCGAAATTCAACAAGTCAAAGATTTCATCAAGGCTCAACTTCAAATGGAATTCGGAGATGGATTCGGATTCGACACGAGGGTGCTTCCACCATTCACATCCACAAGCTTCGATTCTTGGAAATCAAAAATAAAAAATTTCCTTATGATGGAGATAGAGCAATGGTTTGCTCTAATGGAAGGTTTTGAAGCTCTAACAAATTTAAAGGGCAAAATTCTCAAGAGGAGCAAGTGGAGCCAAGAGAAAATCCAAAGATATGAGGCCAATGATAAAATGACCAAGCTATTGGTCAATTTATTGTCGAGCAACATCTTGGAGCAAATTGGAGAATTCAAGGATGCCAAGGAGCTTTGGAACAAATTGGCCAAGCTTCATGAAGAACCCTCCACTACACCAAACCAAGAGAAATCCAAAGAGGGCAACTCATTGGAGCAAGACCAAAAGGAGGAGGACACCGAGGTTGAGAGATGCTCAACATCGGAATAAGAAGAAGCTTCATTCTCAATGGAGTGCAACGAGAAGGGCAAAGAGGAAGCATACTCTTTGTTCCATGTAGAGGATGAAGATGAAGAGGCCTCCACCTCAAGGATTGAGGGGAAGCGACCTTCATTGACATTAGATCAAGAAGAAGGAGAAGTTTCTACATTCGGGTCAAGTGGAGAAGAAGATGATGCAACCTCTAAAAGGCATGAAGAATCAAATGGAGGATCGAGTGCCATCCCTACACATGAAGGTGTAATTAGTTCAATTAAAAATAAAAATCATATTATATGTTTTGAGTGTAGGGAACATGGGCATTATAAGAATAAGTGCCTAAATCGACCAAGAAAAAGGGTCAAGTGGCACTTAAGGGCAAAGAGAAGTCCAAAGAGACTGCCCCTACAACAAAGAAGAGTAAGGAGCACATTATGTGCTTTTCTTGCAACCAAAAAGGACATTATCGGAGTCAATGTCCTAAGGGAAAGAAAGTCGTCAAAGTCAAAGGAGGAAGCACGAGTCAAGGGGGAGCTTCCAAGGTAAAATCCAAGGTACCATTTATTGAGCCTATCCCTTTAAATCATGATAAAAATCATGCTAGTTCTAACTTATATCATTTTAATGCTATTTATCATAAAAATAGGAGGCATAATAGAATTAATGAAAATCATATGACTTTTCATGCTAAGACTACCTCACCTAAGGTTAAGAAGGCAGATAAACTAGGCAAGAACACTAAGGATCTTAGTTATAAGCCTAGAAATAAAAATGCTCAAGGACTAAATGAAAAACTAAAATCTAGGGATTTATGGAAAGAAAATCAAGTCTTGAGGTCAAGGCTTGATAAAATGGAAAAGACCCTAAAAAGGATGGATAATATCCTAAAAGGGCAAAATGAGCATAACCTAGGCCTGGTAGTACAAAAACTATCCAATGACCATAGAGATTTGAGATTCAAACCTAAGGCTAAGAAGGATGTGACTTCTTACCATAGGGTTCTATATTACTAGAGAACCAACTCTAGGTCTAGGGGTCAAGTCAAGGATATAAGGGAAGTTATCTCTAGGAGTATTTTTGCAATGACAAATGTGACTAAGACTTCTAAGAAGTCTAAGCAAGTCACTAGGAAGGTCACAAGGGAAGCAATCTCTAGAGTTGACCTAGAGGAGGTGACCAAGGCTTCTAAGAAGCCTAGGAAGGTCATTAGGAAGGTAACTAGGGAGGTTATCCCTAATGAGTACCTAGAGAACCCAAGGAGTACCAATAGATTTTGAGTTCCTAAGAGCATTTTCTCTACCCCTTAGATGAGTTAGAGAGGGTAGTTAATCCAACCTTGATGAAGTTGATACTTGGAGAGCATTTTTAAGGTTATTATTAACCTTTGAAAATGAAGTGGATTATTGATTTACTCTTTGTAAGAGTAAAATGTGCCATAATTTGAGAAATTTAATGTAATTTTAATTGGCACAACAAATCAAGAGTAAAAGAAATGCTAAGTTGAGATTTTGGTATTTTCTTAAGGAGTTAAGGGCAAAATTTAGACTTTAATTTAAGATGTTTACTCTTGTAAGAGTAAAATGTGCCAAACCTTGAGGAATTATGCTTAATTTAAATTGGCAAAAAATTAAGAAAAGTAAAAGAAATGTCAAAATTGCGAGTTTGATATTTTCTTGAGAAAAAGTGGGCAAACTAGGATTTAATGTTAGGTTTAGCTAAGGATTAAGGATACTTAGATAGATAATCTAGGTATATTTTATTTATGTGAAAACTTGCCATGATTGTTTGCCCATTATATGCCATGGCATCATATTCAGTATTCATTTTTATTATGAAAAACACAAAAAAATACCGTGGCATGTCATACATACATCATGTAGCAATAATGTAATTTCTTTTGAAAATTATTTCTTTTTGATGTATGTTATAACCCATCATACATTATTTTAATTTCCTTGAAATTAAGGACAATGACATTTGCTAACAAGTGACATCCGAGGTGTATGTTCATAATATCTAAAATACCTAGATAGATGTGCATGATCCCTAGTTTAGGTTAAAACCAAATCTACATCTCACAAAGGACCATAAGGTGACTTATATGTATTTTAGTACACATTAGATAGAAGTGAAATGTTAGGATGATGAAAAAGACTCAAGATGTTGATTTAGTGCATCTATTTGAGTCTTGATTTCATCAAAATACATAGTTATGTGTACTCCAATCATTGGGAAAGCTAATGTAAAAGCCATATATATTGAGCCCAAAGAACATGGTTGGAAATTGATTTTGAAAATAATTTCAAAATGCTTTTGGAAAACCTTGGTGAAGACTATCTTTTAATAGTAATCATCATTGAAAAATTAGACACAAATTAGAAGAAAATATTGAAATTTTTATAAGTTTTCAAGTTTCTATCAATCTTTAAAAATTGGAAGTATTTTCATAGAAAATCATTTTTCCATGATAGTATATACTCTAAATAATGTCTACATGAATTTTCATGATTTTTAAAATTTTATAGAATTTTTAGGGCATCTATGAATTTCGCTAAAATTGGATTTCAGGAAATCAGAAATCCAATCGATTGGAAGATTTTAATCGATCAGTCGATCGATTGAGAATGCATTTTCCGTGACCAGAGCATCGCAGAATCGATTAGTTGATCGATTGACCTAGGCTGGATTGATCAGCCGATCAATTCAAGGGTAATTTCTGCGAACAGAATCTCACGGAATCGATCAATGAATCAATTGAAATGGTTTCAATCGATTGAGACCCAACTTCAATCGATTAGGAGTGCTAATTTTGGATGGGAAAAGCCTAATTTCAGCATTTAAAACTATTTTTAGTGTAGGTAACCATTCCTAACCCCTTGCCACATATTTGTATACATTTAGGGGAAGTTTTCATGATGAAAACAAGGATGGATTGGTTAAAGAAGACTAAGTAGAATTTTAGGTTGAGGTTTAGTTTTAATATTGAATTTTTGAACCTCAAAACTTCTAATTTTAGATTTTCTAAAGGTTTAGAGATTCCAAGTCATTGTTGATGTAATGATAGAAGTTTGAGGCATGTTTTTAGGGGGGGCTACTCTTTAAAAACATGAAAATATTTTTCTGAAACCATTGAAGGTGGTAAATCCTTCATTTGGAAAAATGCTCAAGGTTGAGCATTGAAAAATAATGGAGAGTGTATATCTTCATTATTGAGTTATGGATGCTCTAGGATAAGCATTATAATGTGGATTAATGCTCAAGGGTGAGCATTTGATACAGTGAAGGGTATGAGACCTTTATTTTTGGAATGATGAATGCGTTAGGATAAGAATTGTGAAGAGGATTAATACTCAAGGGTGAGCATTTGATACAATGAAGGGTATGAGACCTTCATTGTGGTGTTGTGAACAACGAGTGAAGTTGTGAACAACGGTGAGTAATTTTTCAGGGGGAGAGTTTTTGATGTCTGCCAAAAGGGGGAGAATGTAGGGTTAAGTTAGGCCTTCATTACCCAAATAGGGAGTTTGCCCTTTAGGAAAGGGGGAAATAAAGGAAACCCTCATTTATACTTTAGTATGAAAGGAAGTTGAGGTTATGGGATTAACCAAACTTAAAGTTATTGTCAAATATCAAAAAGGGAGAGATTATTGGTGCAATATCCCTAGGTCAAGGTTGACCTGGTTGACTAAGCTTTAGTTGGCTCAAGCTTGAGTCTTAATGTTTGAGTTTCGATATTTGACAATACATGGAGATTGTAGATGCAATCATCCTTTTGGGGAGATTATTGATACAATTCTCCTCTGATCAAGGTTGACCAGTTAGATGTGAAGAAGAGTCAAGTAGGTCAAAGGGTTGACCAGATACTTGACTGGGAAAGTCTTAACTGGAGGTTAGGCAGTTGAAAGTCTTGGTGAGTAAAGCCAGGCAGTTGGGAAATCCTGGTGAGTGAAGCCAAGTGAAAGACCTAGTGAGTGAAGCTAGACAGTTGGAAAATCCTAGTGAGTGAAGCTAGGTGAAAGTCTTGGTAAGTGAAGCTAGGCAGGTGAAAGTCCCGGTGAGTGAAGCCGGGCAGTGGCAAATCTTGGTGAGTGAAGCCAGGCAGATGAGAAGTCCTAGTAAGTGAAGCTAGGCAGATGAAAAGACCTGGTGAGTGAAGCCAGATACATGAAAATCCAGGTAGATAAAGGTTGATCGGACATCTGGTATTGAGAAGTCCAAGTGGGTCAAAGGATTGACCAAATACTTGGCACAAGAAAACACAGATGGGTCAAGGGTGATCGGACATCTGGCGGAAAGAAGTCTAAGTGGGTCATAGAGGACCGGACACTTGGCACGAGACAGTAAATCTAAGTGGGTCAAGGAGGACCACACTTGGTGATCAGAAGTCCAATGAGAAGTGTTGGATCGAGACCACGCTAGAGGGGGGGGTGAATAATGCTCGTGGCTTTCACACATTTCGGATTCGTAAAACGATCGAGAATTAAGCACAGCGGAAATAAATAAACAACCACACACAGAAGACCAAGGTATTTACTTGGTTTGGAGCCTAGGACGACTCCTACTCCAAGGCCCACGCTCTTTGAGTGTTTACTTTGGGCAACAACTATATCGCACAAAAGTCTACACAAGTATTACAACTTAATAGTAATTAAAAACTATACTGACAACAAGAATAGTAGATTCTGAAGCTCCGGGTCGTCGGGGAATTGTAACAGCACTTCTAGGCGTCTCTTGGGTAGCAAACAATGGCTAGATCACTTGTGAATTGATGATTTGAACATGCTGTTTGAGACCCCTTATAAAGGTCATTGGAGTTGCCTTAAACCTCTTCCAAGGCGCCTCAATGTTGCCGAGTTAGTTGCGTGGATAAGAGCTGAAATTGTCATCGTTAATCCTCTTGAAGGCGTCTCCATGCCAGTCCAAGGCGCCTCCAAGCAGCAGTCTAAGGCGTCTCAGATTCTCTCAAGGCGCCTCCAACTCCACTTCGCAGCCAGTTTATCCCTTGCACCCGAGGCACCTCCAAGCTCCATGAAGGTGCCTCGGATATTATTCATCCGAGGGAAAGCCTTGTTCTTTTGTACCTGCAAGACATGTTAGTCCCAAAACATAAACATATCCTGCAAAACAAAGTTAGCACATATAAATACATGAAGTGTTTGACAGTCTTTAGACTGTTCGGTTCTGACTTCGGATTTTCGACCGGAAACCCTAGGTCGAACCGATGCCTACTGTTCCCTCTTCCGGGGAACGCGTCCTCACCTACTCCACTCAAGAGAGCATACCTGATGCTAGTTCGGTCCTCCAAACCGACTGGACTTTTCACCTAGGGTTACCACCCCCTAGGACCTAGGGTTACCACCCCCTAGGATTTTTCTCCACCTAGGGTTACCCCCCCTAAGACCTAAGGTTACCCCCTCTTAGAATTTCTCCTCCACCTAGGGTTACCACCCTCTAGGGTTTTTCTCCACCTAGGGTTACCACCCCCTAGGACCTAGGGTTACCACCCCCTAAGGTTTTTCTCCTGCCTAACCGCAGTTAGGACTTTCCTGCAAACTTGTTTAAGCTCGTTAGATAACAATTAACCTTAACTTTGAATCCCTTTTGCCATTATCAATACTAAGGTTTGATTGTCGGATGCTTCCCGCACCAACAATCTCCCCCTTTTTGATTATGACAACTGAAATTAAAAGTTAAGTAAAAAGATAATAAAGATGTTATAAGCACAAGCATAAATTTGATAAGCACAAATAAAGCTCCCCCTTAATGAAATCGTACAAAAACTCCCCCTTAATAAAAGCTCCCCTTAAATCTTAAAAATTAATTTTCTTTGAATTGAATTTCTCTATACTCTCCCCCTTTGCCATATATCAAAACAATTAAGGGCGCATAAGAAAATGATAAATTGCCTTAGTTAGTTTTGAGTGTAATTTTTATCTTATTTTCCAAAAATAGGGTGTTAAATAAACACTTAGCTTTTAAAGAGAGAATGAAAAATTTAAGAAACATAACAACTTTTAAGTAGAGGATTAAACATACTTTGGAAAACACTTAATTTTCTTGTAAAACTTTTTAGCTAAGTGAATTATTTTGGCTTTAAAAAGTAACTTAGCTAATTTTAGAAGTACTTTGCCAAATTTAACAAGCTTTTGAATGACACTTAGCATAAAATTTTAGAAATCACTTTAAACGCTAAGTTTGAAACATAGAAACTTAGTCAAGTTTGAAAATAATTTTTAGAAAATAATACTTGAAAAATGGTTAACTTGAAAAAGCTTGTAACATTTTAACCAAGGTCATTTTTACTCTAGAAAAAAAAATCCTAAAGTCCAAGCATGAGTAATTGAAATTCCTTGGCCACATTTCTAACCATTAGTTACTAGCTGATTACCTAGAGGGCAACAACTTTCACTTGGCTAGTCAAGTTAAGTTAGTGATCCAGTTATATTTGACTAAGTCTGGATAACTTAACCTGATTACTGTTATTTTGGTATTTATTGTCCAGACTTACTACGATCCATAGAAATAAGCATTCTGAAGTCTAGATTGTACCCTATGCATCTCACCCCATTCTAAGTGTTTCAAACATAAGCAAGTTATGCCTAGTGTGCTTGTGAGGTGCTCTGGCTGAAACCTAGGGGAACATGATTTCTAGGGTTAGTGCCTAGGCTAAGTCCAAAATTTAAAAATCTAAGAAATTGGGATTTTGAAAATATTATTTTTCCTAGAGTTTTCAAAACAAATTCAACATCAAACTGATTTAAAGAAAAAAAAAAATTAATTGAAGATAAGTCCTATTCTACTAAGCACATCCCTATTTATCTTCTAAGTGCACTGAACTCAAGTTCAGGTAAGAGCTTTGTGAATATATCAGTCAGGTTTGATTTGGACTCAACATAGTTAAGTACAATATCACCCTTGGCTACGTGATCCCTTACAAAATGGTGTTTTACTTTAATATGTTTGGTCCTAGAGTGGTGAATTGGGTTTTTGTTTAAATGGATTGAACTTATGTTATCAATTGAAATTTTAGTATTATGATATTCTAATTGATAGTCTTTTAGGGTATGCATCATCCATAATAATTGAGATGCACATTCTCCTAGGACTATGTATTCAGCTTCAATGGTAGATAAGGCAACACAGTGTTGTTTTCTGCTTGACCAACTTACTAGGCACTGACCTAGAAATTGACAGCTACCACTTATGTTTTTTCTATCTAGTTTGCACCCGGCATAGTCTGAGTCAGAATAGTCGGTTAGGTCAAGGGTGCAAGACCTAGGGTACCATAGTCCTACATGTAGTGTTCCCTTAATATACCTAAGGATTCTTTTGACAAAGGTTAAGTGAGACTCTGTTGCACAAGATTGGTATCTTGCACACATACCTACTACGAAAAGAATGTCTGGTCGACTCGCAGTTAGGTACAGTAGACTCTCTATCGCACTTCGATAGTATTTCAAGTCTACTGGTTTACCTTTTAAGTCTGAATAAATTTTAATATTAGTAGCCATTGGTGTATTAATATTTTTTGAGTTTTCCATTCCAAATTTTCTAACTAATTCCTTAGCATATTTAGTTTGATAAATATAAATTCTATTTTTGGTTTATTTAATTTGTAAACCTAAAAAGAAGTTAAGTTCACTTAATTACCAGACTCATTTCAAATTCATTTTCCTTTAGTTTGGTGAATTCTTTTAAAAATTTGGAGTTGATTGATCTAAAAATTATATCATCTACGTAAATTTGGGCTATAAAAATATCTTTTTCTAAGGTTTTTACAAAAAGGGTTGGATCTATTTGACCTTGGTTGAACCCTTTTGATATTAGATAATTGGACAAACATTCACACCAAGCCCTAGGTGTTTGTTTTAGTCCATATAGGACCTTTTTTAGTCTAAAGACATGATTTGGTTGTTCTAAGTTCTCAAATCCTGGGGGTTGACCTACATATACCTCTTCTTTAATAAAGCCATTTAAAAATGCACATTTTACATCCATTTAATATAGCTTGAATCCCTTGTGTGCTGCATAGGTCAGCAGCATCCTAATGGATTCAAGTCTGGCTACAGGGGCATAGGTCTCATCATAGTCTAGCCCTTCTACTTGATTGAACCCTTTAGCTACTAACCTAGCTTTGTTTCTAACTATTTCACCTTGATCATTTAATTTGTTTCTAAAAACCCATTTAGTATCAATTATGGTCTTGTTAATGGGTTTAGGCACTAATTCTCAGACCTGATTTTTTTCAAATTGGGCCAACTCTTCTTGCATTGCTAAGGTCCAGTCTGGGTCTAGTAGGGCTTCATTTATAGTTTTGGGTTCAATTTTGGAAATAAGGGCTATTTGGCTTAGGTTCCTATAAGATGACCTAGTTCTGACTCCTTGAGTTGGGTCACCCAAAATTTGGTCAGATGTGTGATTGGTGCTTATTCTTGTTGGTCTTATACTTGGGTTAGTAATTGGTTCTTCAGATTCATTAAGTTCAAGTTGAATTTCATCATCATCTTCTGTATTTCTTGAGTTAACATTTTCTGTATTATTATTTTCATTTATTATATTGGGTGGTTTATTTTCTTCATCAAATATTACATTTGTTGTTTCTTCAACTTTTAGGGTATTTTTGTTGTAAACTCTATATGCCCTACTGGTTGTTGAGTACCCTAAAAATGTTCCTGGGGTTGTTTTTGATGAAAATTTCCCTAAGTATTCTTTAGTGTTTAAGATAAATACTTTACACCCAAATACCTTTAAATAGTTTAAGTTAGGAATTTTATTATAGTATATTTCATAGGGTGTTTTATTTTGACATTTGTTAATTAAAATTCTATTTTGTATATAACATGCTGTGTTAATTGCTTCAGCCCAGAATTGATTAGATAATTTGTATTCGTTTAATATGGTCCTAGCGGCTTCTTGTAGGATTCTATTTTTACGTTCTACTAGACCATTTTGTTGGGGAGTCCTAGGGCAAGAATATTCATGCTTATATCCATTCATTTCACAAAATTCAATAAAGTTATGATTTTCAAATTCTCCCTCATGGTCACTTCTAATTCTTTTTATCTGAGTATCTTTTTCATTTTCAATAAATTTGCAAAAAATTTTAAATACTTCAAAGGTTTCATCTTTAGTTTTTAAAAATTTTACCCAAGTAAATCTTGAGTAGTAATCGATTATTACTAAGCAATATTGATTTTTACTTAGTGACTTGGCTCCATGTGAATCAAACAAGTCTAGATAAAGGAGCTCAAGTATTGAAGTTGTTCTGTTTAGGTTGGTTAATTTGTGGTTTGACTTGGTTTGTTTACCTTATTGACAAGCATCACAAGTTAAATGTTCAATAAATTTTAATTTGGGCAGACATCTAACTAGACCATTTTGACTCATTTTTGAAATGAGTCTAGTATGAGTGTGACCCAGTCTCCTGTGCCACAACTCAGTTTCCTCTTGTTGTGTTAATAAACACTCTAGTGAGGAAGTTGGTAGGTCTATCTATGGTGTAAATATTTTTTTTCCTAAAACCCTTAAGTGTGATTTCAGGATTGTTGATATTCTTAATTCTACATCCAGTTTTTGAAAATGTGACTAAATATCCTGAGTCACATAACTGGCTAATACTAAGTAAATTGAGGCTAAAATTTTCAACCAATAACACTTTTCGAATATAAAAATCAGAATTTAATTGGATATTACCTATTCCGATTACCTTAAGGGTTCCATCGTTGCCGAACGCGACAGACCTTAGGTTCTTGAGTTTCAACTTAGTGAATTTCAGTCTGTCTCCAGTCATGTGTCTGGAGCATCCACTACAAGAAAATTCTCATTCAACAACACTCAAACGATAACGGTTTTATACCAAATTGTTGTTTTTATTCCTTTCAACAACGGTTTTAACAAAAATCGTAGCTTTTAGCAATTTTTTTGGCCTACGACAACGATTTTTAAAAACCGTTGTCTATTTATACTTTTTTGGGACTACGACAATGGTTTTTAAAGGCTATGGCAACAGTTTTTGAAAACTGTTGTCTATGTGCGCTTTTTTTGGGATTACGACAACGGTTTTTGAAAACCGTGGTCTATTAAGTGTTGTTGAATACCGTTGTTTTTTTTTTCTTTCGCTGCTTTTTCCCCTTCGTAATTTTTTGCTGTTGCGTTTTGTCTTTCCCTCTCTCTGAAATTTTTTTCCGCCGCATTCCGCCCTTTTACCTTCTTGATCCCTAAAACCTCTCACTTGCTCTCTCATTTTCTATGGTGATGGTGAGCGCGCGGCTGTGGGATTGGAGTAGAATGGAAGGATAGAAGAAGGCTTAGAGGTTTTCAATGCTCGGCGATCTCTGTCGAGGCATCCTAAACCTCATCGTGTACCTCTGATCTGCAGCCACGGATCGTACCAACGGCAACCTCGACAACCTTGGAAGACCGCCACATCCTCCAATCATCCCTAGCGCGACGTCTCCCATAGAGAAGGAAACTCCTTTCTGGTATATCGATTCCTCCTTCATTATTGTCTGATCACTTTTCTCATGAGATATTTTCCGGTTAAATTGAATAATTTATGGGTATGTAGCCACTTCACGGCACTTGGATGATACCGAATGGATTTTTTTTTTGCTACGATGATCGTTATCGACGATTCTTTGGTGATGAGTTTAGTAATGATTTGTTTGTTTTGATTATTTTTTTTTGAGATACCAGGTGGCTTTCCTTTTGAGATCCAAGATGAGAAGGGAATGAACACTGTTACTCTGAAGAGAAACTATCATGGAGAGAGAGTATCGAGGTCATAGTTTCCATGCCTAGCCTATGAAGAGAAACTATCATGGCTTGCCTATGAAGGACCTAATTTCAGGTTTATATTATTTTCCTTCATTTTGTTATTTTGTATGATTATGTTAAGGAACAACAATACAACATTTTTTTTGTACAGTGATCTGGATGAGAATCTGCAGGAATCCTTTCACAAGTATCTAGAGATAAGAGGAATTTCCCCTTTGACAGCCAATTTCCTACATGAGTACATGATAAATAAAGACAGTCGTGAGTATTTGCTATGATTGAAGAATTTGAAGCAGTTTATCCAAAAATAGAATGTTTCAAAAAATTTCAATAGATTTTCATTTAATATAGTCTTATCCCGAACTCATGATTCTTTATTAAGTTTTACTACCAATGTGATGTATGAGTTGTTTCTGGATGGTTCAGTGTAGGGAAAGATGATACTTGACAATTGTATGCATTTGCCACTTCTTGACATGTGCATGTCCTTGTAGATGAGGTAATAGGGTGATCTACAATACTTTAGACTAGCTCTTTGTGTAGTATGCAAACCAAACACCAAAGATGCTGCAGCAATTCTATATTTAAACGTGACCAACCAGCCGTCTAGTTGAATTAACTCTCTAGCTTGATTGGTTAGGAGTTATATATATATATATAAGCTCATCTTATTACTTCATATCTTGTTATCTTGTTCTAAACTTTGTAGAAAATGGTAAATGGTGGGAGAGTGAATAGTTGGACATGTATCAATTTTGCAAAGAATGTGCAAGATAATTTGGCTAGGGGATTTTGTCATGAGCTTGCTCAGATGTGCCAGATATCAGGAATGGTATGGCTTCAACATTTTTACTATAACATATGATTTACTACATGCAACTTAATTCTTAATTATCTTATATGAAGAAGAACCACATAGATCATTATTTTTATCTACATATTTTATAGGAATTTTCTCTAGATACTGTGCTTCATCCTCTAACTGCTCGGTCTGATCATGTTGAAAGAGCGCTTTCAACACGCTACCATGATGCAATGACTATACTCCAATCTCAGGGAAAGGAGCTTGATTTGCTCATTGTAATATTGCATGATAATGATGGTTCTCTTTATGGTATGATGTCTTTCTTGCACTTGATCTTGTTCGACACAACTTGATATTTTTGCTTGTTGACAAATATCAATTGGTTGAACCTTTTAGCTTTAATTTTTTCTCTTTCCTTGTTCGCTTTATTATTATATTCCATAGATATTACAGGTGATCAAAAGCAGATATGTGAGACTGACCTTGGTTTAGTTTCACAATGTTGCTTGACAATGCATGTTTTCAGGATGAGTAAATAATACCTTGCCAATGTTGGCCTCTAGATCAATGGAAAGGTGAGTACGTGGAAGGTGGATCTATTTTTCTTGTTCTTCTTTGTGTTACTAAGGTTTGATTCATAGGTTGGAGGAAGGGACGCAATTCTTGTCGATGCATTGTCAAGGTGCATTCCTCTTGTTAATGACCGACCAACTATAATATTTGGTGCTGACGTAACACATTCTCATCCTAGGGAAGATTCTAGCCCTTCTATCGCAGTTGTAAGTAATTTTGTCAATCTTTATTTCTTAGTCTATGTATAGTTGCCTTGATGTATCCTTACTATCACATGCAATGTATTAATATTTCATTTAGACAAGAGATTGCTAGAATCAATATAAAAATTCTGTTAGGTTAATGTAAAGTTTGTTCTTTATAATCAAATTTAATTGCATGATTTATTATCCTTTCTCTTTTTTATCAAATACAATTACTTAAATGAGGGTTAGTTTACATTGTTTAAAGTTCAGACATGTCTGTATTGTAATGCTACATAGTAGAATAAAAAACCTAACTAGTTGAGGGGATAATGACCTTGTTTTGGATATTTTTATCTTCTAATATATGTTTATATTTTGCAGGTTCTATTGATAAAGTTTCCTAGCGTGCCACCAATGTTCCAAGTAATATCAAATGTTGTCCAGGATTTGACAATTACAAGTAATATTCACTCAACAATCTATATTTCTTTATCTATTTTTTTCATAATTAATTAAATGCATTAGTTGAACATAACAATTAAAATAGACTTATATGAAACATGTTGGTCTATGTTCCCATATGAATTGCAGTTTTATTTGAAGCAGAAATTCTTATGCGTATGTTGATCCTTGTTACTAGTGTTGTCAAGCACTAACATTGTAAAATAGTGTGACAACTGACAATCAAGACTACATGGAATAGTATCATCCTCAAAGGTACACGCACTTGCTGTATAAGGTTTATACACGCACTTGCTGTATAAGGTTTATACACGCACTTGCTGTAAAATTTTAGTATGAAAATAAGCTTGTTATAATTTTTCATACAGATTGAACTTCCTTAATTAGTATTACTCCAAAAAAGACATATTTGCATTCTCTGCATAAATGCAGCAGATTCATGTCTACAAAAATGATTTGCTCCTATTTATATAAAATAGGACCATGTTAGTTGCAACTCGCAAGAATTGATTCTACTTTCATTGGATTATAATTTCTTTAGTGGGATTGGCCATATGTGATACACGTTCATGTTTGCAAATTTCATACTTCTTCTTAATGTATTTATTGGACTGCTACTCCAGATGCTTCCAAATCTTATTTCTGCCATGAAGGGAAGTCGTGCACAACATGGTGTTGGAGGATCTTGCGGCCGGCTAGAAGGGGAGTTGAATGGACGGCGCCCCCAATTACTCGCTTCCTACGTATTCGTTAGTGCGCAAGCAGAAATACAAATACTAATTACGAATACAAAAGCTAATGACAAAGAAAAGAACAAGCAAACTAATGCACGTCAATGTAACGTGGTTCGGAGATGATGCTCCTACTCCACGGCTGTCCGTAAGGTGGACGATCCCGATCCTTCGGTGGATTAGCCCCCGGCAAACTCCAGCTACTCAAGCAACTCCGTATGGGTGGAGAAACCTCACCACAACACCAACCAAGAATACTTGGACACAAGAGACCTTGAGCACTTTGGTGACTACTAATTAGGCTTTAACCAAGTCTAATTTCGTCAACCTTTGCTGGCCATCCCAAGCTCCTTCTTATAGAGCTTGAGGAAATCAGGCTTGCTGATTTGCCCGTTACCAGTCGACTGGTCCTTGCACCAGTCGACTGGTGCCAGCCCAACGGCACTCCAACGGCTATCTATCAGTCGACTGGTCCCAGCCGTTTTGGGCACAGAAGCTCTCTGTGCTCACTATGAGTCGACTGGTCCTAATACCAGTCGACTGGTACAACCCTAAACCTAGGGTTCCCATCCCGAGTACATTTCTCTCAGCACTCGGACCCTCACGACTCACTTGACTCTTCTTTGCAGCTTTGACCTCTTGCCTTCAAGCCTACTTACTTTGGCTCTCGTCCCTCGGATGCATCCAAGCCCGCGGCTCGTCCCCAATGCCATCCTTCGCGTATACCTCAAAGTCGCTTCCATCGGCCCTTGTCCTTGCTGCCTTGTCCACGGTCCCTCGGATGCTCCATCCTTCACCGGACCCGAAGCCGTCAACCTAAGTCACATGTGTCACCTGCAGTCCTGCACAACTCAAGTACACATATCAAATAATGAGGGTAAACCTAACTTAAACCCTTTGCCCAAACACCAAAACACATGGTCCCGTGGACCATTGGGATTGCTCCAACAATCTCCCCCTTTTTGATGTTTGACAATACGTTTAAGTTAGGGAAAACAAATAGCAAATAAACATGCTAAAAACAAACAATGGACTTACGTTGCTAAGGCTACACACTTGAACTTACACTACCGAATGGACTTACGTTGCCAAGGCTACACACTTGGACTTACACCGCCGAATGAACTTACGTTGCCAAGGCTACACACTTGGCAACCGCCGAATGGACTTACGTTGCCAAGGCTACACACTTGGACTTACACCGCCGAAACAAAATGCAACATGCATTGGAACCTATCCCAAGGCTCCCCCTACACCTGAGCTCCCCAATGAGCTAGGATTTTCCCACAGGGATATTTAAGAACCTATCCCAAGGCTCCCCCTACG
This sequence comes from Zingiber officinale, assembly GCF_018446385.1. Classification (NCBI taxonomy): domain Eukaryota; kingdom Viridiplantae; phylum Streptophyta; class Magnoliopsida; order Zingiberales; family Zingiberaceae; genus Zingiber; species Zingiber officinale. The sequence continues at coordinate 109,766,758 of NC_055989.1, read as the reverse complement.
CAAAGGCACTTAAGGTTTTCCCAACTAAACCTTACTTCTCCCCCTTTGCCTAACATCTAAAAAGTTCTACAACAATATCCCAATTGTTGAAAACTTATCATCCAAACTGACCCAAACTCATGTATTTATCCCCCATGGATCCCATACATTTAAACGAGTTGACAGCACTGAAAAACAATATCAGGCTGGTATCAGTCGACTACCCCTGAGTGCCAGTCGATTGCCCCCTTCGACAGAACCTTACAGAAGCATTCTGTGGCCGAAAAACATTGTTACCAATCGACTGGTCTCGGCACCAGTCAACTGCCCTCATAAAAATGAGCTTACAGAGACATTCTGTGCTAAAAAACATTGTTACTAGTCGACTGGTATCTGTATCAGTCGACTGGTACCTTATTTAGGAAAAAATCAACCTTTTTAGGCCAACTTCAGAAATGCACCAAAAATTTCCTAGACCTCCAAAAATCTCCAAATTTTGTGGAGAGGTCTATTGTACCCTTGTCTACTTGGGAAAAATACATTACAAAATGTATCTATCACCAATCCCAAGATTGACACAAAATCCAAAACTAGCTAAATGGTTCAATTGAACCTTGACCTAAAGTCCTAGTTTTGGCTTCCTCTTGATGTATTTACCCATACCAACCCATAATGCATCCCTAGCATTGGTTTATATGACATCTATACATCTAAAACCAATTATCATGCTATATGACCACAAATATCATATTTCTTGCATGAAACACAAACCATGTGTGCCAAATCCCTAGGTTTAAGACTCAAGTCCGTCTCCAAACTATTTGGCACACTCCATGGCTCCTCTAGACTCCCAAGTAGTACCCACTTGAGATCCATTGGACATGGGTCCCAATTTGACTCTTTGAGCTCCCCCTAGAGCCCTTAGCCTTAGCCACCTCCCTAGGTGACTCATCCACAATGGCTAGGCCACATCGGTGCACCTCCGGTGACACTTGGCCTACAAACCTAACTTTCTTAACCTTAGACACCTTGTCCTTGGTTAATTTTTCCTTACCTTTAAATGGCTTTCCCTTGCCATTTATTGGTTTCTCCTTGCTATAGTCATATGCAACCCTAGCATAAGACTTTCCTTTAGCATTGGAAACACTAGATCGGTATCCCAAACCCGATCTATCATTGTTGGGTCTTTGACTACCCAACACCATACCTAAACTCTTAGATCCAAGATTGAATCTTTCTAGGGTTTTCTCCAACTTATCAAGCTTTGCCTTCAAAGCTTGATTTTCCCTTTTTAGGTTCCTAAACCTAGAGTCAACATGTCCACCATGGACATTCTTAGACCTACCCTTTCTAGGCATATGTCTCCCCTTTTTGGGATTAATGCCTTGGGTCTCCTTAGGTCTACCATTTCTAAATTTATCATGCATAGATTTCCTAGGGTTATGATCCACATTTACCCTACTCCTATCATGATATCTAAATCCAAAATTTTGCATGGGCATATAATGATTAACATTATTTTTCCTAGCATGCAAGGAGGAATGAAAATTTGAATTGCATTTCAAATTAGGGTATACCTCCCTTACCCTTGAAGCTCCCCCTTGACTCAAGCTCCTCTTCTTCTTCTCCCATTTCTTTAAATGTGCAAGCTTCTTGATTTCCCTCTTCTTGGGGCATTTGGTGTGGTAGTGTCCCTTCTCCCCACACGTGAAGCATGTAATGCACATTCTCCTCCTTTGGGCTTCTTCATTCCTACAACCCATGTTAGTATTCAAAATAACTTGATTGGGTTTAGGAGTTACCTTCTTCTTACCCAATAGACACCTACTCTTGTAGTGTCCCTTCTCATTACAACCGAAGCAAATTATGTTATTCTTTGACTTCACTTCGGTGGAGGTGCTTGCTATGTTGACTTCCAAGACTTCTTCTTCTTCACTTGTCTTGGAATCTTCTTCAATTCTTGAGGATGTAGATGATGCCTCATCTTCCTTCTCCTCCTCGGATGTTGAGCGTGACTCAACTTCCGTTTGCTCCACCTCCTCTTCTTGAGCTACTAAGCCCATCTCCTTGGGCTCCACATCCGATTGGTCCTTCTTCTCCTTTTGGACCACTTCATCACTTTCTTCGGATTTTTCTTCTTCTTCTTGTGTAGGCAAAAATTCTTCCCATGGAAATTTTTCACTTTGCTCCATAATTCATGGGTATTCTCATATTTACCTACACGACTCACAACATCATTAGGCAACATATCAATTAAAATTGATATTACCTTTGAATTTGCCTTCGATCGTGTGGTTTGCTCTTCCGTCCAATGTCGTGGTCGGAGTTTCTTCCCTTTCTTATCCTTCGGGACTTCGAACGGTTCATTTACCACCATCATGGTGTCCCAATCCGTGTCGAAAAAGATCTCCATCTTCATCATCCAATAGGTGATGTCCCCAAGGCTTCCTCCTTCAAACTTTGGAGGTTCAATCAAGCCGGTCATCTTCTTGTATTTGCTCTTCTCGGCGATTAGTCCGATGAAGTGCGACCTTTGCTCTGATACCACTTATTGGAGGATCTTGCGGCCGGCTAGAAGGGGGGTTGAATGGACGGCGCCCCCAATTACTCGCTTCCTACGTATTCGTTAGTGCGCAAGAGGAAATACAAATACTAATTACGAATACAAAAGCTAATGACAAAGAAAAGAACAAGCAAACCAATGCACGTCAATGCAACGTGGTTCGGAGATGATGCTCCTACTCCACGGCTGTCTGTAAGGTGGACGATCCCGATCCTTCGGTGGATTAGCCCCCGACAAACTCCGGCTACTCAAGCAACTCCTTCTGGGTGGAGAAACCTCACCACAACACCAACCAAGAATACTTGGACACAAGAGACCTTGAGCACTTTGGTGACTACTAATTAGGCTTTAACCAAGTCTAATTTCATCAACCTTTGCTGGCCATCCCAAGTTCCTTCTTATAGAGCTTGAGTAAATCAGCCTTGCTGATTTGCCCGTTACCAGTCGACTGGTCCTTGTACCAGTAGACTGATGCCAGCCCAACGACACTCCAACGACTATCTATCAGTCGACTAGTCCCAGCCGTTTTGGGCAAAGAAGCTCTCTGTGCTCACCATCAGTCGACTGGTTCTAATACCAATCGACTGGTACAACCCTAAACCTAGGGTTCCCATCCCGAGTACATTTCTCTCAGCACTCGGACCATCACGACTCACTTGACTCTTCTTTGCAGCTTTGATCTCTTACCTTCAAGCCTACTTCCTTTGGCTCTCTTCCCTCGGATGCATCCAAGCCCACGGCTCGTCCCCAATGCCATCCTTCGCGTATGCCTCGAAGTGGCTTCCATCGACCCTTGTCCTTGCTGCCTTGTCCACGGTCCCTCGGATGCTCCATCCTTCACCAGACCCGAAGCCGTCAACCTGAGTCACATGTGTCACCTGCAGTCCTGCACAACTCAAGTGCACATATCAAATCACGAGGGTAAACCTAACTTAAACCCTTTGCCCAAACACCAAAGCACATGGTCCCGCGGACCATTGGGATTGCTCCAACACATGGTTCACCGTCAAACTTCAAGTTACATGTGAAATGGGCTCCTGATGTCTATGATCCACCATGCACCTTACTATCACACACTGTGAAGAAGAATCACCATCAACTTCCCAAAGCAAGGAGAAATTATTACAACAAGCATAGGACCAAGTCAACTCAAGGAAGTAACAATGATAGAAGAACTGCAAATAGGAGCTTGACCAACTATAAGACTGAGTCCTTCAACGCAAGGTTTACAACAAGCACAGGACCAAGTCAGCTCGAGGAAGTAACCGTTGTCTTTTCATAGTATTGGGATAAATTTTATTTGAACATGAGATATGTTTCTTCTTTTGTGATTGTAATTCTTATATAACTAACATATTGAATGATATTGATGTGGGGAATATTCTTTCTTAATTATGATTCTTTATTATATATTTAAATTGAAATCTGATATATTGGTATTAAAAGAAAATAATTTAAAAGACAACGGTTTAAAACCGTTATTGCTGTCTATCACCCTCATAGGCAACGGTTAAAAACGGTTGTCGTAGTCCCAAAAACGATTATAACTAGCAGTATTATTAAAAATGCTCTAAATAACAATGATTTTCAACCGTTGCCTTTTCATTCAAAGACAACGGTTTAAAATCGTTGCGAAACTGTTGTCTTTTCATTCAAAGACAACGGTTTAAAATTGTTGTCGTAGCCCCTATTTTTAACAACACTGCCAATTACAACGGTTTTAAAGGGCTTACGACAACGATTTTTAATCGTTGTCTTTTAATGTTTTTGTTGTAGTGATCCACTATCTAGCATCCATTAATCTAAATCTTTATGATCCTATATAAAGTATTTGATTTGGGTCAATTTACTAGATTTTAGAAGGTAGTTTGACTGGAATCAATTTAATTTTCCATCTCACCCAATCTAAATGATTCAAAACATGGTATCCCTATGGGTGATTGTGAGATGGTATATTAAATTAGTTAAGGTTAACTTAATTAAATTGAATTTGTTTGAGTTTGATTGAATTAAATTGGATTTATTTTGATTAAATTGAATTTGATTAAATTTTGAATTTATTGAATTAAACTGTATTTATTTTGATTAAATTAAATTTGATTAAATTGAATTTATTTTGATTAAACTGAATTTTATTAAATTAAATTGTATTTATTTTGATTAAATTGAGTTTATTTTGATTGAATTTGATTAAATTAAATTTATTTTGATTAAATTGAATTCGATTAAATTAAATTGAATTTGATTAAATTGAATTTATTTTGATTAAATTGAATTTGATTAAATTGAATTTATTTTGATTAAATTGAAGTTATTTGTTAGACTAAGTTCAACCTAGATCCAACTCACCCGATTCTAAGTTATCAATCAGGTAATCTTAAGTAATTTCGTGAGATGGTTATTTTTAATTTATGTTTATTCTAAGGATTAATTTACATTTGAGTTAAACTTAGGTTTTCCAATTAGTCAATTAAATATGTATTTCAAAGATTGGTTCCCAGGTCATGGTGAGACATTAGACCTTCTTGGGTATGAGATCATCTACCACTTCCTAGACAGGACCGCTCAAAGAAATGACATATTTAATTTTCTTTTTGAAATCCCTAGGTTTAACTGAACAAGTGTAAATTATGCCTAGGTCCTTAATCTATCCTACTATCCTAATCTAAACATACATATTAACAAGAAAGTAAATAAACAATCATCAAATAATTCTATTTATTTATTAAGATAATTTTTCTATTGGCTCCCCCTGAATCATAGTCTCAAGTTTTTCAGGCTGGAATTCTCTTCCTCAAGTTTTGGACTTGAGTTGAGGTTCCAGTCTGAACAGGGTCAGGCAAGGATTCGGTATTAGTCACTTCTTTAAGGGATGTTACCTCCTTTAGAAGCGACTTGATCCGAACATTGGATTTTGCTAACTTATGCATTAAATAATTAATTAAATTATATAGATGATTTGTACTTACAGAGGGGTTTGACCCTTCGGAAACGGATGCGGATCCGTGGCTTCTCTCGGACTCTGCTTCCTATTCGTCCTCGCTTTCGGATTCGTTGACGTAGTCCCGGGCCGTCATCGTGAGAAAACTCGTCTGCTCAAGTTCTTCATCATCAGACTCTTCTGAGGATGACTCATCCCAGGTTGCCTTCAGAGCTTTCTTCCTTCTTGACTTCTTTACATCCTTCTGATTTGGGCAGTTTGCCTTGATGTGCCCCTTCTGATTGCATCCGTAGAATGTCACATTGAACTTTACCTTTGTTTGGGCCTCCTTCGACTGAATTACCTTTTTAACATCCTTTTTGTTGAAGCCTTTCTTCTTTCTGTAGAGTTTCTTCACTAGGTTGACGAGTTCGGTTGTGAGTTCATCGTCGTCGTCAGAGTCCGATTCTGGTTCGGTTCTGCACTTTGTTTTTGCTTCCCTGGTTCTGTTTGTACCTGCAACCAAAGCAACACCTTTCTCGGCCGGACGTAAGTTTACCTGTTCATGTAATTCAAACTCTGCGAATAATTCATCTAACTTAATGGAAGAGAGATCCTTGGAAACCTTGTAAGCGTCTACCATGGATGCCCATAAGGTATTCCTTGGAAAAGCGTTTAAGGTATACCTCAAGATGTCCCAGTTCTCTACTTTTTGTCCGATTGCATGTAGAACGTTGAGTAGATCTTGTATCCGGGTGTGAAGCTGGCACCTTCCTGCATTTTAATATTATACAAATTATTAAATAATAAATCCCTCTTACTTACCTTGGTGTCAGACGTTCCTTCATGAAGCTCGATCAGCTTCTCCCAAAGTTCTTTGGCGCTTGTGAACGGGCCGACGCGGTTCAGCTCCTCCTTCGTTAGTCTGCATTGGAGGGTGCAGGTCACTTTAGCGTTGGCTTCTACCTTTTTGATAAGGGTTGCATCCCAGTTTTCGTACGGTAGTGGCTTGCTGACACCGTCAATTGGTATTTCCAGCCCGGTTTTGATGATCACCTAGACTTCAAAGTGAGTCTGAAGATACGCCTCCATCCGACCCTTCCAGTACCCGAAATCATCTCCAGAAAAGAGCGGTGGGCGAGCAGTGCTGAACCCTTCTTGGAAAGCCATTTTAGATCTAGCACAAGGAAAACGAACAAAAAGAATGTCTCAAGTCTTGATCCTGGATTAGCAGTGCAGTATCAAAATAAGAGTAAATTACGTTCTTGAGTGGTGTTGCACCAACTTCGAGAAAAGAGTATGATTATGAAAAAATAAGATCAGAAGATAGCAAGAATATCGATTCCGATCGACTTCGAAAAACTGAAATCACCACGAAAAGAATGCTTGATTGGTGGTTGCACCAAATCGAAGCTACCTAGCTCTGATACCAATTGTTGGATCGAGACCGCGCTAGAGGGGGGGTGAATAGCACTCGTGGCTTTCACACATTTCGGATTCGTAAAACGATCAAGAATTAAGCACAACGGAAATAAATAAACAACCACACACAGAAAACCAAGGTATTTACTTGGTTCGGAGCCTAGGGTGACTCCTACTCCAAGGCTCACGCTCTTTGAGCGTTTACTTTGGGAAACAACTATATCGCGCAAAAGTTTACACAAGTATTACAACTTAATAGTAATTAAAAACTATATTGACAACAAGAATAGAAGATTCTGAAGCTCCGGGTCGTCGGGGACTTGTAACAATACTTATGGGCGTCTCTTGGGCAGCAAACAATGGTTAGATCACTTGTGAATTGATGATTTGAACATGCTATTCGAGACCCCTTATAAAGGTTATTGGAGGTGCCTCAAACCTCTTCCAAGGCGCCTCAATGTTGTCGAGTCAGCCGCGTGGATGAGAGCTGAAATCGTCGTCACTGATCCTCTTGAAGGCGTCTCCATGCAAGTCCAAGGCGCCTCCAAGCAGCGGTCCAAGGCGCCTTAGATTCCCTCAAGGCGTCTCCATCTCTACTTCGCAGCCAGCTTACTCCTTTCACCCTAGGCGCCTCCAAGCTCCATGGAGGCGCCTCGGATACTGTTCATCAGAGGGAAAGCCTTGTTCTTTTGTACTGCAAGACATGTTAGTCCCAAAATACAAACATATCCTGCAAAACAAAGTTAGCATATATAAATACATGAAGTGTTTGACAGTCTCTAGACTGTCCGGTTCTGACTTCGGATTTCCGACCGGAAATCCTAGGTCGAACCGACGCCTACTGTTCCCTCTTCCGGGGAATGCGTCCTCACCTACTGCACTCAGGATAGCATACCTGATGCCAGTTCAGTCCTCCAGACTGACTGGACTTTTTGCCTAGGGTTACCACCCCCTAGGACCTAGGGTTACCACCCCCTAGGGTTTTTCTCCACCTAGGGTTACCTCCCCCTAGGACCTAAGGTTACCCCCCCTTAGGATTTCTCCTCCACCTAGGGTTATCACCCCCTAGGACCTAGGGTTACCACCCCCTAGGGTTTTTCTCCACCTAGGGTTACCACCCCCTAGGACATAGGGTTACCACCCTCTAGGGATTTTCTCCTGCCTAACCGCAGTTAGGACTTTCCTGCAAACTTGTTTAAGTTTGTTAGATAACAATTAACCTTAACTTTGAATCCATTTTGCCATTATCAAAACTAAGGTTTGATCGTCGGATGCTTCCCGCACCAACAAGAAGTTGGCAAAGAGAAAGTCCAAATGAGTCAAAAGTTGACCGAACACTTAGCGGTCGTAAGTCCAATAGGGAGTTGACATGGAACTAGGAAGTTCGGACGTAGTAAATTTTCGAAGGCCATAACTTTTGACTCGGATATCGAAATGAGGTGATCTCAGATGCAAAACGAAGCTTATTTCAAGATCTACACATTTTTCTACTTGCCAATCGATTGTCCAATCAATTAGGGGAGTAAATCGATCAGTCAATCGATTGGTTGACGTGATTTGGTGCAAAAACTGTCTTGATTGATTGGGTAATCGATCAAAACTTTCCCAATTGATTGGTCAATCGATTGGGAGAGTTTCTGAGTGAATAGTGAGCTTTTGAATCGATTAGTTGATCAATTGAAAGTTTCCAATTGATTAGTCGATCGATTGGGCTCAGTTTTTGTCGTGAGAATGCGAGGCAGATGGAATCGATTGGTCAATCGTTTCTGGATTTTCTGCAAAGAGCACAGAGGCACTCTGAATCGATCAGCCGATCGATTTAGGCCTCCCCAATCGATCAACCTATCGATTGGGATTCAACCGTTGTGCAGGAAGCGAGCGATGGACGGTTGGGATGTCAGAAATCTGATGTGGTAATCGATTGGGAGCATGCCCAATTGATTGGGAGCCCTAGGAGCGTGAGGTATATAGCTGTTGGCGAGCTTCTTCTCCGTATCTCTTCTCCTGATCTACACATGACTTCTCCGACTACTCGCTACCAGTTCTTGGAAGCTCTTGCAGACAAGTGTTGTTGCACTTCCAAGGTTCAAGAGGCATCTACAAGTATCAAGTGAGCAAGAAGAAAGGTTTTTCAGTTGTATTCTTTGTATTTTCTTCTTGTGTTGAGTTGTATGCTTGGGTGATTCTCGTATGAGGTTTCTCCACCTCCGGTAGTTACTGAGAAGGAGTGTTTTCGTTAGTGGAGTGTGTGTCAGGTGTGGATCCTTGGATTAGTCACCTCTTTTTGAGGTGGATACCAAGTAAATCCTACTTGTTAGCGTTGTATTGTGTTTCGTGTTCTTTCCACTGCACATCATTGTCACGAAGCAAGCAACAAACGTGCGATGAGCTATTCACCCCCCCTCTAGCACAAAACAACCCTAACATATCGTTGGCGCCTTAATTGATTAAGAATATCCTTAATCGCTTACCACATCAGCAACCTGCATAATGACTATTTTTCTAAAGCTTAATCGATTATCCTAATCGATTAAGTCTTCCTAATCGATTAGCCTAATTAATTAGGAAGCTTTCTATTCATGCATGAATTAGCTTAAGCGATTAAGCTTCCTTGCTTAATCGCTTACCGTAACTACAGTTTCCCACAAAATTAGCCTTAATCTATTAATGCTTGTCGAATCGACTACCCTAATCAATTCAACTGCATTTTGTTTTCACGATCAAACGACTTAAGCAATTAGGGCAATCACTTAAGCTATGGTAATCAATTAGCCTAATCGATTACCAAACCCTAACTTCCAAAACTAAGTCTAGGGTTCTCCTTGTCCAACATCTGGTCAACCATGACCTGTTGGGACTTCTCATTACCTAAAATTTAGTCACCCTTGACCTGCTGGGACTTCTTCACCAAGTGTTCAGTCAATCCTTTAACCCACTTGGACTTTTCTCCTCGTGCCAAGTGTCTGGTCAACCTTGACCCACTTGGACTTACTATCTCGAGCCAAGTGTCCAGTCAGCCTTGATCTACTTGGACTTCCATTCACCAGATGTTCGATCAATCCTTTGATCCACCTGGATTTTCAACTGCCTGGTTTCACTTACCAAGATTTTTATCACCTAGCTTCACTTACTAGGATTTCCATCTGCCTAGCTTTACTCATTAGGACTTTTCATCTTGCTTTACTCACTAGGATTTTCCAACTACCTAGCTTCACTCACTAGAGATTTTTACTTGGCTTTACTCACCATAATTTTCCTCTGCCTAGTTTCACTTGACTTTACTCACCAAGATTTTTCATCTGTCTTTCTTCATTCACTACGGATTTTTAACTATCTGGCTTCACTCACCAGGACTTTCACACCAAGTGTCTAGTCAACATTAACCCGTTTGAATTTTCTTCTTCTACTAACCTTCCCATTGGTCTTACCCTTGCCTAACATCTAGTTAGGACTTTCTAGTCAAGTATTTGATCAATCTTAACCTACTTGACTATTATTCATATCAAACCGACCAAACCTTGACCAGAGGGAAATTACACTAACAATTTCTCCAAACAAACAATTGCACTTGTAGTCTCTATATATTATCAAACATCAAAACTCAAACATCAAGACTCAAGCTTGAGCCAACTCAAACTTAGTCAAACTGGTCAATCTTGATCTAGGAAAATTACACCAACAATCTCCCATTTTTGATGTTTGACAATACGTTTAAGCTACGCTAATCCCATAGCCTCAGCTTCTTCTTCATGCTAAAGCATGAATGAGGATATCTTTCATTCTGTCCCTTAACATAGGGGTTTCACAATCTCCCCCTGTGAACATAGAGAAATTCCTAACTTAAACCCTACATTCTCTCCTTTTGACACACATCAAAAACTCTTCTCCTTAAGAGCTATCTCATGTTGTTTACAACCTTATTTGTTGTTCATAACACCATAATGAAGGTTCCATATTCTTCATTGTTCCCAATGCTCACCCTTGAGCATTAATCATATACTCATCCTAGAGCATTCATAATAATGAAGGTTTTCAACTTCCAATTGTTTAGTAAAAAAAAAAAAAATGTAAGTCATGTCTTTAAGGAGTAGTTCCCCCTCAAAACATCCTCTAACCTTCTGTCATTGCACCAACAATGACTTAGAGTTTCTAAACCTTTAGAAAATCTAAATTTGAAATTTTAAAGTTCAAAATTCAACTTTGAAACTAAATCTCATCATAAACTTTAACTTAGTCTTCTTTTAACCAATCCCTTCTTGTTTCAACAAGAAAACTACCTTTAATTGTTTATAAATGAATTTCTTAGAGTTAAGAATGGTTAACATGACTAAACATGATTTAATCAACTTAAATAAACTTATTTAAGTTGAAATCAGGGCCTTAAGCAATTAAATAAAGTTCTTAATCTCTTAAAACCAGCCTTAATCGATTAGCACATGCTGCTAATAGATTCAACCATCCCTTAATCAATTAAAGTTGAGATTTAATCAATTACCGAGTGTTAATAGATTGCTCTAATCGATTAAGACCTTTAATCGATCATAGTGATCGATTCAGTGAACCACTGTGCTCATGAGAATTCACCTTAATCGATTGACCTAATCGATTAAGGAGTTGTAATCGATTGCCCTAATCAATTATGATTTCTGAATTTCTAAAATCAATTTAAGTTGAATTTCAAAAATATATAAATAATTCTATACAACAATAACAACAACAACAACAACAACAACAACAACAACAATAAACCAAGACTTTTCCACTAGGTGGGGTCGGCTGTATGAATCCTTTTATCCCATTGAGCTCTATCTTCTATTTTATCATCATCTATATTTAAATAAATTTTATCTTATTTTATTATTGCTAACCAAGACTTTTTTGGTCTTCCTCTTCCTCGTTTGATATGTATGTTTATCATAGTTTCACATCGCCTAACTGGAGCATTTATTGATCATCTAAGTACATGTCTGTACCATCTTAAACGCATCCCTAAGAGTTTTTCCTTAATAGATGCAACTCCGACTTTCTCTCTAATGCTCTCATTTTTTATTTTGTCCATCCTCGTATGTCCACACATCCACCTTAACATCCTCATCTCTACAACTCTCATCTTCTGCTCATGTGCTCGAGTCATAGCCCAACATTTAGCTCCATATAACATAGCAGGTCTAACTGCGGTTTTATAGAACTTACCTTTAAGTTTAAGAGGTACTTTACGGTTACATAAAACACTCGACGCTCTCCTCCATTTCACCCATTCTGCTTGTATTCTATGTAAGACATTTCTCTCAATCCCTCCATCATTTTACAAAAATAATCCTAAATATTTAAATCTCTCGGTTCCGGATAACTCATCCTCTCCTATCTTAACAATTATTTCATTACTTCTAATATTGCTAAACTTAAATTTCATATATTCTGTCTTTAATCTACTAAGCTTAAAACCTTTCCCTTCTAGTGTTTCCCTCCAAGATTCTAGTTTAGCATTTACTCCTTCACGTGTTTCATCTACCAAAATAATATCATCTGCAAACAACATGCACCACAGTACTGTGTCTTGAATGTGAGCAGTGAGTTCGTCTATAATTAGTGTAAAAAGATAGGGACTTAGAGCTGATCCTTGATGTAACCCTATCTTTATTGAAAATGCTTCAGTTACTCCGCCTGAAGTCTTTACTTTGGTCGTTACATTCTCATATATATCCTTAATTAGTTCAATATATGTTACGCTAACACCTCTCTTTTCTAAAATTCTCCATATAATTTCTCTTGGGACTCTATCATAAGCTTTTTCTAAGTCAATGAATACCATATGTAGATTTCATTTTTGCTCTCGATATTTTTCAATTAATTGTCTAAGAAGATGTATAGCTTCTATTGTCGACCTTCCAGGCATGAACCCAAATTGATTTTCTATCATTGTAGTCTCCTTCCTTAATCTTTTTTCTATTACTTTTTCCCAAAGTTTCATAGTATGACTCATTAATTTAATACCCCTATAGTTTGCACAATTTTGTATATCTCCCTTGTTCTTATATAAGGGAACTAGAGTACTTATCCTCCATTGATCAGACGTTTTTTTCATTTTCAATATCATGTTAAATAATTTTGTAAGCCATTCAATACCTTGTTTCCCTAAGCACTTCCATACCTCTATCGAAATATCATCTGGTCTAACAGCTTTTCCATTGTGCATCTCATTTAAAGTTTATTTTACTTCTGAAGTTTGAATTCTACGATAAAAATTAAAATTTCTATGCTCATTTGACCTACTTAAATTACTTAAGTTAAGTTAGTCACCTAAACCTTCATTAAAAAGTTGATGAAAATACCTCTTCCACCGCTCTTGTTTTCCTTTCTCTCACTTTAGCTATTCTATAAATATCTCTTTCCCCTTCTTTTGTATCCAATTTTTGATATAACCGTTCAAAAGTTTCATTTTTTGCTTCACTCACTACTTTCTTAGCTTCTTTCTTGGCTATTGTATATATTTTTTTAAATTTTCTCGTTCTTACAAATATATAATTCCTTATAAGCTATTCATTTTTTTCTTCACTTTCTCTTGTACTTTCTCATTCCACCACCAAGATTCTTTACTTAGTGGTGCATGCCCCTTTGACTCACCGAGTACACTCTTAGCTACTTTTTCGACTTTGATACCATTTTACCCCATGTTGTATTAGAGTCATCGTATATTTCACCTAATGCTTGTACTTCTACCTTCTCTTTAAATATATTTTACTTCCTATCCTTTAACTTCCACCACTTAATTCTAGGAATTGTATATATTTTTTTTTCTTACTACCCTATGCTGGGTAGTTAAACTTTCTCCATGGATGACTTTGCAATCTTTATAAATCTTTCTATCCTTCTTCCTAACCATAAGAAAGTCAATTTATGATTTATTATTCCCACTTTTGAATGTGACTAAGTGTTCTTCTCTTTTCTTAAAAAATGTATTAGCTAATATAAGGTCATATGCTATCGCAAAATCTAATATAGTTTTTCTTTCCTCATTCCTCGTTCCAAACCCATAACTCCCATGTACTCTCTCATATTCCTCATTTTTCACTCTGACATGCCCATTTAGATCACCTCCTATTAAAATAATTTCATTTGGTGGAATATTTTGTAATATTTCATCTAAGTTCTCCCAAAACCTTGATTTGGTAGCGTCATCTAATCCTACCTGTGGTGCATATACGCTAATTATGTTTATAGTTTCTTTCGCCACTATTATCTTAAGGGCTATAATTCTATCCCCTTTTCTAACTACTCCTACAACTTCATCCTTTAACAAACTATCTACAATAATACCCACTCCATTTCTTGCTTTACTCTTTCCAGTGTACCATAACTTAAAACACGAGTTCTCTATCATCTTTGCCTTCTCGCCTGTCCATTTTATCTCTTGTACATACAAAATACTAATTCTTCTTCTAATCATTATATCTACTACCTCCATTGATTTACCAGTGAGAGTTTCTATGTTCCATGTTCCAAATCTTAGATTATTTATTTTCCTATCATATTTGTTCTTATCCAATCTATGGTGTGAGAACTCTTGCCTATTTAACACTACACCCAAGTTCTCATGGAGATGTAGCGGTCCTTACTGAGACGTTACAGTCGGACCTTGTAATGCGAACTCTAGCATATTTAGCATTACACCTGAGTTCTGGAGATGTAACAGTCCTTGCCGAGACGTTACAGTTAGACCCTACAACGCGTTCCTTCCGGGGAACAACCTAGCATTAGCACAATAGTTTAATGGATCCATTCATTGAAGATTTTCCATAGTTTGACACTGGCTGATAACCTAACGCAACCCTCCTCCTTTATCTGGGCTTGGGACCGGCCATGACCGGTCGTCATGGGAGGAGTTATATAAATAATTTTATAAAATTTTAAAAATCATGAAAATTCATGTAGACATTATTATGTCATATACTATCATGGAAATATAGTTTATAAGAAAATACATCTCATTTTCAAAGATTGACACAAAGCTGGAAACTCTTGATAATTTCAATGTTTCTTCCAAGTTTGTGTCCAACTCTTGGAATACAAAGTTTATTTATTTAAATTGAAATCAGGGCCTTAAGCCATTAAATAAAGCTCTTAATCACTTAAAACCAACCTTAATTGATTAACACACGCTGCTAATCGATTCAACCATGCCCTGATCAATTAAAGTTAGGATTTAATCGATTATCGAGTGTTAATCAATTGCTATAATTGATTATACCCCTTAATCGATCACATTAATCGATACCATGAGCCACTGTGCTCACGGAAATTTACCTTAATTAATTGGCCTAATCAATTAAAGTGTGGTAATCGATTGACCCAATCGATTACCATATCTGAATTTCTGATTTCAATTTTTATTAAAATTTAGAAATGCATAAATAATTCTACAAATCCAAAAATCATGAAACTTTAAGTAGACATTATTTATATCATATACTATCATTGAAAAATAGTTTTCTATAAAAACACATCCCATTTCGAAAGATTGACACAAATTTAGAAACTCTTGAAAATTTTAATATTTTGCTCTAGTTTGTATCTAATTATACAATGGTGATTCCTATCAAAAGATAACATTCACCAAGGTTTCCAAAAGTATTTTGAAATAATTTCTAAAACTAATTTTCAACCATGTTCCTTGGGTTAAATGCATATGACTTACATACTA
Organism: Zingiber officinale; assembly: GCF_018446385.1. NCBI lineage: Eukaryota > Viridiplantae > Streptophyta > Magnoliopsida > Zingiberales > Zingiberaceae > Zingiber > Zingiber officinale. The sequence goes on along the minus strand of NC_055989.1, from coordinate 109,751,173 downwards.
GCTTTTCCAGTGATTGGATGACACATAACTATGTGTTTTGATGAAATTAAAACTCAAAAAGATGCACGAAATCAACATCTTAAGTTTTGTTCATCCTTCTAATATTTCACTTGTATCTAACATGCACTAAAACATATACAAATCACCTTATAGTCTTTGTGAGATGTATATATTGGTTTTCCCCTAATCTAAGGAATGCATATCTATCTAGGTATTTAAATTGTGATCATCCACCTAGGATGTCATTTGATAACCAATGTCATTGTCCTTAACTACAAGAAATTAAAATAATGCATGATGATTTATGACATACATCAAAATGAGTATTTTAAAAAAACCTACTATAGCTACATGATGTATGTATGACATGACATGGTATTTTTTATTTTTCATAATAAATATGAATGTAAAATATGCTGTTTTGGCATATAATGGATAAAAAATCATGGCAATTTAGTATAAATAATATACCTAGATTATCTATCTAAGTATTCCTAATTAATTGCTAAACCAAAATTAATCCTAAGTTGCCCTTTTTTCTCCTAAGAAAATGCCACAATCCTAACTTAGCATTTCTTTGCCTCTATCATAATTGTGCCAATTTAATTAAGCTCAAATCTTCAAATTTTGATATATTTTACTCTTCCAAAGAGTAAACAATTAATCCTTCTCAATTTTAAGGAGTACAACTATCTTGAAAATACTCTCTAAATGTCAACTTCTCCAAGGTTAGATCAATTACCCTTCTAATTAGAGTTGACACTTTATAAACCCATATAGGGTGTAGAGAACACACTCTTATGAATCCAAAATCTATTGGTGCTCCTTGGGTATGCTAAGCACTCACTAAGGATAACTTCCCTACTTACCTTCCTAATGACCTTTTTAGGCTCCTTAGAAGCCTTGGTCATACTAGCCTCTTTTAGGTCAACTCTAGGGATAATTTTCCTTGTGACCTTCTTAGTGACTTTCTTAGGCCTTTTAGAAGCCTTAGTCACATTGGTCTTTTCAAGGTTAATTTTAGGGATAGCCTTCCTTGAAATCTTGGCTTGCCCCCTAGACCTAGAGTTGATTCCATAACTATATGAAACCCTATGATAAGACGATACATCCTTTTTGGCTTTAGATTTGTAATCCAAACCTCTCCTATCATTTGAAAACCCATGGCCCGTCGCCGTTGCTAGATGCCGAGCGAGCCATAGCCATCGGCCTCTCCACCTTCACCGAACCTTTTCTCCCCAAGCCAGCGTCGGTGCTCTTCTCTGTCGAGCCATAACGCGCGGTCTCTTCTCCTCACACGAGCACCAGAGAGTTCTTGTTGTGCCCTAATTGATCCGGTAAGTAACTTCTCTTGTAGGTATGGATGGGTAGGCTAACAACAAGATTAGGGGTGCTGGCATGGTGTCTGCACAAGGTCTTCGCTTGATTTACAAATAGGTTTCGGGGGATTTCGCTTGAGTTCAGTGGACTTCTTTGCTCCTTTGTTTGGGTTTTTGGTTCTTCAAAATGGATTTAGTGTTGGTAGACTTGGGTGCGATTCCTATTGCGACGTATCGTGTGTCTTCATGATGGATTAGATTGTTATCTTCGGCAGATTTGGAAGTTGAGGATGTGGATTCGATGTTGGGCTCAGTTTTCTCTTGCTAACAGAATATCTAGAACAAAATTTGGGGAGATTTTGATTCTAAATTGGGAGTCGTGTCTTCTTTCTTCATGTAGGATGAGTTTTTGAGCAGATTGGGAGGTTTTCTTATGTATGTTTGCATGTTTTGATGGTTGAGGTTTAGCCGGTGAACCATAAGTTTTGTTTGTCTTTCTTTTCCAATAGTTTGTGTTTCAGTCGCTAGACTCTTTTGGATTTAATGAAAGACTTCGCTTGGTCTTATAGATGTCGGGTTGCAATGTTCTTGTTTTCTTTTGGCACTAGATTTTTCTGGGACAGATTCGGTAGGCAAAAGATCGTTGATATTGATTTTGTTTCTGAACGAGGGTTTGATCCTATTTTATTTCTGCTAGATCTGGAGGTTGTGGTTAGGAATGTGATGTTAAGATCGTTAATTGTTGATAGTGGGTGAATCGAGATTCACAATTGGATTAGGATTTTTTTCCCTAATTAAGTTGGGTTTTCGGTTTAGCTAGTGTCGTTATGAAATTAGCTAAATTATACATTATGTGATCGCAGGGCGTTGATTCGAGACAAGCGTCTTGACGTTGGATTGGTTTGATACGATTTTCTTTTAAGGCGGGTACTTCTTGCTTTGTTTCTCTTATACTTTGACCTTGGTGCATAAATTATTTTGGATAAGGATTGTTTACCTTGACTCCACTCTTACTTTCCTGAGCTTGATACTTCCACGCAATCTTTGAGAAATTCATACCATATCTATGTTAGGACCGATGATCGCGGCTAGAGAGGGGGGTGTGAATAGCCGACCCCAAATCTTCGCGTTTCTTCCTATGATTAGGGTTAGCGCAGCGGAAATAAACAAAAGAAACGACAACGGAGAATAGCAAACCTCAAACTCGTCGATGTAACGAGGTTCAGAGATGATACTCCTACTCCTCGGCGTGTCCGTAAGGTGGACGAAGCCTATCAATCCGTCAGTGGATGAGACCCCGAAAAACCGGCTAATAACAACTCCTTGCTTGCCTTCGACTGGTTTCCGTTGACGAAGCAGCAACTTCACGGAAGAACAGCAGCAGCTGACCAGCCGGGGAAGCTCACACGAAGCTTCACGAAGCAGAGAGCTCAGCAAAGCTCAAGTGCAGCAAGAAGCAGAAGCAAGAAGGAAGAAGTAACTCTTGAATAGTAGCTCCTCAACCCCTTTTATAACCTGCGAAGAAGACACAGAAGAAACTAGCCGTTGCTACGCAAATGCTAGGACGTGGACCGATCAGGCTTTATCCTGATCGGTCCACAAGGGTCCTGATCGGTCACAAGACCGATCATGCCCTTCCCTGATCGGTCATGGTGACCGATCAGGTCCTTCCCTGATCGGTCCCATGACCGATCAGGACCTTTCCCTCCCGAAGGTGCTCTCCTTTTGATCAATCACTGATCGGTCTGCTGACTGATCAGATAAGCAACAGAATGCTTCTGTTTGGTTACTGATCGGTCACCAGACCGATCAGATAACCCAGCGTATCACTGGATCAGTCACCAGACCGATCCAGGTTTAGAGCTCCCAGCCCTAAACCCTACTTGGTCCTGAGAACGAGCTACCGAGCCCTCTCCGACTTCATCCGGTCCAGAGAACGAGCTACCGAGCCCTCTCTGACCTAGTCCGGAGAACAAGCTGCCGAGCCCTCTCCAACTTCGTCCGGTCCAGAGAACGAGCTACCAAGCCCTCTCTGACCTAGTCCGGAGAACGAGCTACCGAGCCCTCTCCGACTCCATCCGGTCCAGAGAACGAGCTACCGAGCCCTCTCCGACTTCGCATGCCAAGCTTCCATACTTGAACTTTTCCCGTGCCAAGCTCCCTGCTTGGACTTTTCCGTGCCAAGTCTCCATACTTGGACTTTTCACCAGATGTCTGGTCAACCTTGACCCATCTGGATTCCCCTTGCCTGGCTTCACTCACCAGGACTTCCGAACTGCCTAGCTTCACTCACTAGGTCTTTCCCCTGCCTAGCTTCACTCACCAGGTCTTTCCCAATTGCCTAGCTTCACTCACCAGGACTTTCTCCAGCTGCCTGGCTTCACTCACCAGGACTTCCCGACTGCCTGGCTTCACTCACCAGGACTTTCCGAACTGCCTGGCTTCACTCACCAGGACTTTCCGAACTGCCTAACATCTCAGTTAGGACTTCCCAGTCAAGTATCCGGTCAACCTTGACCTACTTGACTCTTCTTCATCCAACCTGATCAGACCCTGATCAGTATCTCTCTGCATGGACAACTGCACCTGCATTGTCCATGTCTACATATCTTTCTGTATTGTCAAACATCGAAACCATGACCAAGGTTTACGCTTGGTCAACTAGGTCAACCTTGACCTACTGGAAATTGCACCAACAATCTATACAGTCTCTTGTTGTTATACATGATCAGTAGCAGATACTAGATACCATGTTTGTATACTTTGACTATTGTTTATTTATGTACTATATTGAGCATGCTGACTTCATGTAGCATACCTGTTTCTGCTTATATATATATGATGACTGTTGCATTGTTCGCATCATGTCATTGCATGCATGTCGTATCCTCGGCCACTCGAGAGAGTGGTAGCTGGAGTTGATGCCGCTTGTCCTGTCGTGCCGCACTCGGCCACTCGTGTGAGTGGTAGCTGGAGTACGAGCAGCAGAGACCCCGTCACAGATGTAGCTAGTTAGCTACTATGCAACTGTCCCCTCGGCCACTTGTGTGAGTGGTAGCTGGAGTGGTGTACAGTCTGTCACTGACCCAGCCTCTCGACCATACAGGGGTCATGGTGCGGAGAGGTGGGCGGGAGTGATCATCCGTGCATACGCTGTTGTTATTATATTTGTTTTGGCTGCTGTTGTTTATATATGATGATATTACTTACTTACTGTTGTTGTTCACATATGCTGATATGCCTACTTATGTTGAGATATATTCTCATTGTAGATGTTTAGTTATTGGAAATTTGTATATACCTTGCTTATTACCTCTGTAGTATGAGCAGTACTGTAGCAGATTAGTACCAGTTCTGACCTACTATACCTAGCCTAGGATATGGTTTCAGGTATGAGCATTTATTTTGGTTCTATTATATATAGTATCTGCTATTGTTCTTATGAGACTGTATACTGTTGACACTCTCTACTTATATGTTATGTTCATGCACTATCTCTTTCCTTACCCGCTGAGTTCCAATACTCACCACCCCACAAAATGGTTTTCTTTCGCTAGGTAACATGTAGATGAGTCATGGATGCTTGGGGAGATGTCGGCTGCCAGTCCTAGGTCCTACGTCACACTCGAGGATAGTTTTCGTTTTGGTTTTGTTATCGTTTGGGGTGGTATATTGATTTTGTGTATTCTGTTTTTCAATAAGTCGATGTGAATTTTGGGTCAAGTCTGTGATGACAAGTATTTTGGTTAGTGTCGTTGGTTTTACGTTCGTATCGTTTTATGTCTTCCGCTGCTGTGTGCTTACGTTCAGCCGTGTAGGCTTGTTAAACTGTGTGGTTGTATTTATTTTTGTCCAGTCGGGTAGGCTGAGTATATTAAACTGTGTGTTCTATTGTTTATATTTTGTATATATATATTCCAGCCGAGTGTGGCTGAGGTATATTTTGTATGTAGTAATGCTTTAGATTGTCACCCGTACAGGGGAGATGCTGCCGAAATTTCTTCAGACAGAGACTCCTTTGGGGCGTGACAATATGAAACCCTATGATAAGACGGTACATCCTTTTTGGCTTTAGATTTGTAATCCAAACCTCTCCTATCATTTGATTTTTTTTTACCTATTTTGACCTAGGTTTGACTTCTTTAACCCTTTGACACTAATTGTCAACTTTTCTAGGGTCCTCTTAAAATTTTCAAATCTTAACCTCAAGACTTGATTTTCACTCCTTAAGTTCTCAAATTTTGATTTTTCATTAAAACCTTGAGTTTTCTTTTTTCTTAGGCATGTGTCTAAAATCCTTAGAATTATTGCCTAAGTTATCATCTACCTTCCTAGAATTAGGTGAGGTAGTCCTAGCATGATATGAAACATATTTTTTCTTGAATTTATCATGCTTCCTAGCTATTTTCATAATAAATAGTATTAAAGTGATATAAATTTGAACTAGAATATTTTTTTATCATGACTTGAGGAATTGTATCAACGAATGATACCTTGGATTTGCTCTTTAGAGCTCCCCCTTGACTTGAGCTTCCTCCTTGACTCTTGTCTGAAATTTTTCTCCTTGGACATTGACTCTGGTAGTGCTCCTTTTTCTTATACAAGAAACACACAATAGGTTCCTTGCCTTTGCATACTCCAAGGATAACTTTCTTAGGCTTCTCCTTAGCCTTTGGTGTCACTTAACCCTTCTTCTTAGTCAATGTGGGGGTACTTACTCTTGTAGTGCCCTTTTCCCCTACACTCAAAATAAATGATATTATCTTATTCTTAATGGTTAAAATTTTTATACCTTTATCTGTAGGGATGACACTATCTTCTTTCGATTTAGATGTAGAGGCTTCTTCTTGATCCGACATTGATGGTCCATACTCCCCCCCCCCCCCATTCTTGAGGTGGATGTCTCTTCATCTTCATCCTTAGATGTTGAGAATCTCTCCCCATGTATATGAAACAAAGAGTATGCTCCTTATTTTCCTTTATCATTGTACTTCATGATAGGATCCTTCTGACAGAGGCTAGAGAGGGGGGTGTGAATAGCCGACCCCAAATCGTCGCGTTTCTACAAACTAGGGTTAGCGCAGCGGAAAATAACACGTAGAAACGAAGGAAAAGAAGACAAACCTCAAACAAACCGATGTAACGAGGTTCGGAGATGATACTCCTACTCCTCGGCGTGTCCGTAAGGTGGACGAGCCCTATCAATCCGTCGGTGGATGAGTCCCCGGAGAACCGGCTAATAAATGCTCCTTGTGGGTGGAGAAACCTCGCCACAATACTTGTAACAACAAGAAGGAGTACAACAGATACAAGAAAGCAAAAGACAATATGAAACACTTGCTTGCCTTTCTTGTTGACTGGAGTGATGAAGCAACAGCTTCACACCAGCAGCAGCTGACGAGAATCCAGTCGAGAAGTTCACGCGAAGCTTTAGCTGCGAGGAGCTCGGCAAAGCTCTGATAGCAGGTAAGAGCAGAAGCTCTAGAGCACAAGAACAGAAGTTCTAAGGAGGAAGCAATGTCAGCAACGAAGCCCTGTAGCTTCTTTTATACCTGCGAAGAAAAACACGAAGGAATATAGCCGTTGCGTCGCAACGGCTAGTGCCCTGATCGGTCCACAGACCGATCAGGAGTGTGCCTGATCGGTCCACAGATCGATCAGCGCTTTCTCTCGAACTTCGCTAGCTACTGATCATGCTCCGATCGGTCGTGGGGACAGATCAGGGTATGGCCTGATCGGTCTGCTGACCGATCAGGGCTTATTGAGTGCGGTTCCTCGCACTCCTCAAGATCGTCACCTGATCGGTCGGCAGACCGATCAGGATATCGCCTGATCGGTCCCCAGACCGATCAGTAAGCTCACAGAATCGATGCGTGCCTTCTGTTTGTTATCTGATCGGTCAGCAGACCGATCAAATACACAAGCGTATCACTGGATCGGTCTGGTGACCGATCCAGAGCTTGGTTTTTGCCCAAACCAAGTTCCAAACCTTCCAAACCAATATCCGGTCAACCTTGACCTATTGGTACATCATGCTTAGCATCCGGTCACTCCCTTGACCTGCTAAGACTCCCCACCAAGTGTCCGGTCAATCCCTTTGACCCACTTGGACTTTCCTCTTCGTGCCAAGTATCCGATCACTCCCTTGATCTACTTGGACTTCCCAACACCAGATGTCCGATCACCCTTGATCCATCTGGATTTTCCCTTGCCCGGCTTAACTCACCAGGACTTTCACCTAACTTCACTCACTAGGGTTTTCACCTGGCTTCACTCACCAGGATTTCCAATCTGCCTGGCTTCACTCACCAGGACTTTCCCTTGCCTGGCTTCACTCACCAGGACTTTCCCGAATGCCTGGCTTTACTCACCAGGACTTTCACCTTCACCTAACTTCACTCACTAGGATTTTCACCTGGCTTCACTCACCAGGATTTCCTGACTGCCTGGCTTCACTCACCAGGACTTTTCCCTGCGCCAAACTCCCTGTTTGGAGTTTTCCCGTGCCAAGTCTCCATACTTGGACTTTTCCAGTGCCAAGTCTCCATACTTGGACTTTTCACCGAATCAGGTCAACCAGGTCAACCTTGACCTACGGTTGCACCAACAATCTCCCAAACATCTATTCTTGTCAAACATCAAGAATAGAACTTCTCTTCTCGTCAAACATCGTCAAACATCAAAACACAACTCGAGTCAGGTCAACTCGAGTCAGGTCAACCAGGTCAACCTTGACCTAAGGTTGCACCAACAATCTCCCCCTTTTTGATGTTTGACAAAATCCAAAATCAAGTTAGGTTAACCCGATAACCTAACTTAGGTTTTCCAATGTTCTTTCTTGAACATTCTTCCAAAACCTACACTCTCCCCCTTGGGACATCTCTCCCCCTTTTTGACACACATCAAAAAGAGGAAATCAAGGTCAAGAGTTTCTTCCTAATGAAAGTCCCATACCTTTCATTGAAACCCTTAATTTCCCCCTTGATACTAAACTCAACACTCAACTTAGTGATAATCCCATATCACTAATCCTCAAAAGTCTTAAGGAGTAAAAAAAAAAAAAACTCCCCCTAAAAGTCAACTCCCCCTTGACAATTAGTTAAGACTCCCCCTAAAGGTCAACTCCCCCTTGACCATTGCACCAACAATGTCTTGGAGAGTTTCAAACCTTTAGAAACCCGAAACTCAACTCCCACAGCTAAAATTTCAGAGCACAGTCGAAATTCAGCAAATTCAGCACGCCTGATCGGTCACCGGACCGATCAGGACCCCTCTGGATCGGTCCACAGACCGATCCAGCCTTCCCTGGATCGGTCCAGTGACCGATCCAGCCTTGGACAGACTCGAGTTCTGATTTCCTTCTCCCGAAATTCAAAAACTCACAACAAATTCCAGAAAATTCCAAAAATTATAAAATTTTGATGATATATTCCTCATAACATATACTATTAAGGAAAAATAGTTTTATATGAAAATGACTTCCATTTTCAAATCTTGATACAAAGTTTGAAAAGTTTTGAAATAGCTCAAAGTTTCAAAAACTTTGTATCACTTTGTTCAATGATGAATGCTATCACTAGAAAAGCTTCATCAAGGTTTTTCAAATCAATTTCAAAATGATTTTAAACCTTTTAATTTAGGACCATAATCTTAGGGCTAAATGTACATGACTTGTACATAAGCTTTCCCTATGATCCCCCAATTTTGAATTAAATTCATCTAGGTACAAGAACTATGCACCTTGATCCTAACTCATCATCCTAATATCTCACACACATCTAAGGTGTATCAAACACATTCAAGTCAATTTTGATGTGAGATATGAGTTTAGGTCAACTTAGGCTAAGTTCTCATGCATTTTCTAAACACCAATTTGATCTCAATATCAAAATGTGCTTTTATCCTTAAATCAATTTCATTGATTATTAATGCAAGAGATGATGACATGGCATGAAATAATATCATAAATAAAAACATGTGCCAATGTCATGATGTCATGGCATAAAGTATGAAACTTAACTAAAGCATGACATATAAAGAACCTAAGCTTTATCATGACATATCAAATGATAAAATTAAACATGATGTCATGACATGTGAGGGCAAATAATCATGGCAAGATTTAGCATGAATAAGACATACCTAGATTACCTATCTAAGTATCCTTAGCCTTAGCTAATACTTAAGCTTTAACTGTCACGCCCCAAAGGAGTCTCTGCCAGACAAAAATCCGGCAACATCTCCCCTGTACCGGTGACAATCTGAAGCATCACTACAAGCAAAATACATCAGCCACATGCGGCTGGAATATTTATATACACAACCACGCAGTTATAATAACAGCCCACACGGCTGGAATGAAACAATCACAACCACGCATTTATATATAAAACAGCCCACACGGCTGTACTAAAACCAACACAGCGGAAAAACGAAAACGGAAAGACCAATACAACACAATCAACACACTGCTAGCCGGCTAGGCTTTATACAACAAATACAACACCAGAACCATAAGATAGCCACATGGCTATACACAAATACGATGCCGAAAATAAGAAAAGAATATACAAAAGAAAACAATCACGATCTTCGGATGTGACGTAGGACCCGGCAGACAGGATACTCCGAGCGACACCAACCATTTACATGCTACCTGAAAACATAAATGTATACATACGGTGGTGAGTATAGGTAACTCAGCGGGTAATAGAAAAGACAGTGCACGGTCTACAAATAAAACATGGAGATCACAAGTATACAGTCTCAGTAGGGAATAAAGAACCTGATCATACTATCATAATCAATGCACCTAAACATATCTGACATAATAACCTGACATATAAACTGTACAAACCACAACTAACATAATGACAGATACATACCCAATCTGGAATCGACCCATGGTACAATGATCAGTAAACTCACCGGATCTGCAACAAATATACCCGTGACACCTGTGCAATATAAATACGACTGCATATACATGTAAAATAAATGACATGTATGCAGTATGACAACCAAATGCAACAATCATATCTCAAACAAGTGCAACAACGACAATCACATGCAACTAGTATCTACTAGGCATGTATGCAAATATAACCCCCAGATGCACCGCGCATCATATGCAAAAGTGCATGCATGCTCCATGGTCACCCCCGCCACCTCTCCAGACACCACGACCCCTGTATGGCCAAGAGGCTTGGGTCTGTGACGACTGTACTACCCTCCAGCCCACTATATAGTGGTCGATGCGGACAGTCCGCTAGTAGCTATCTAACTACATAGCATCAGGGTCCCTGACTGCTCACAACGCCGGATCTCACTAAACCTCGTGACCGGGTGGCACGACAGGACTAGCAGCAACTGCTCCAACTACCACTACCCATGAGTGGCCGAGTGTGCGGTGTTAAACCAAACCAACTGATGACTCTCTCAACCACAAGGGAGGCAACGGTCATCAGATGCAATGAATGATGAACATGATATATATATATATATATATAATCATTATCCATGCAACAACCCCAAACCTCAAAAATACCTCCAACAAGAGTGTAATTATCATGATACCTCCACGTATCCCATCAAACATATATAGACACTACACATGTGTAATCAACCAAAATCATCTAATAATCCCACCAGACACATGGACACAAAAACATAAGTACAATCAACATGTATCCTCCAATAAAAACACAATAGACATGTGTATATACTCCAAACATACAATCAACACCACTCCTCCAAAAGTACATGACAAATACGTGTGTACATACAACATGCAAATGCACGGTCAACAAGATGACTCCTATAACACATCCCCACCTATGTACAGTCAACATCATATACCCAATCAGTATGGTAATACCAACAACCCGACAATCCCTACAAGACATACTCTACACGTGAAATCACAACAGAGTAGATATCAAGAGTAGAGACTGTATATGAATTAAATAGATCATCACAAGGGTCAAGCATAAGTATCATGCAAGAAAAATAGCAACCGATCATGATATAAGATAAAGCAGCCTAATTCATCCAATAATAACCATGCACTAAGTACAAGAAAATCTACATAGAGGCCAAGGAAGAAATACCCGCCTTAAACATAGATCGTGCCAAGTAATCCCGCGTCGAGACGCTCGTCCCGAATCCAAGTCATGCAGAAATCAATATATTTATATTTTATTTAGCTAAATTCATATGAATTAAATAGCTAAATAAAATCTCTAACCCAATAGGATCACTCTAATCAAATCTGATCTCTGATTAATCCTCCAACCAATCCTCAATCAATCCAACACATACCAATAATGATCATGTTTAACTGCACCTAGTGATCCAAATCCAATACGATATTAAATCCATCCTTAATCCAACTCCTTCCAAACCAAACATAATCCACAACCATCAATTAATCCAATCAAAACTTCTCATGAATTATTCCAATTCAATTGGTTAACTCTTCTTGTTAACATGCTTCAATTATCCAACCCATAACTCATCCAATCCAAAAATCCACCATCTAATATCCATATGAGTTAAATCAATACATCTACTCACCATTTATAATCTAAGCAAGCATAAAACCCTAGATTCCTTAGAAAACCTAATTTAGCATCATACTAATGAGAATACCATAGGTACATCACTAGAAAACACTCACCTTGAGGTATGGCAACCAAATCCAGTAGCTCACAGCACCAAGATCCCTGTCCATAAGATACAAGAGCACACACACACCTACTCTTTCAAGAATCAACCCACAACACAATTATACAGCAGTGTATATGCTGAAATCGAACCTTACTCACCTCAATAGAACGCTATTTCTTTAGCCGAGACCCCCGTCAGCCGCAAGAAGGAAGAAGTTCAAGATCTGCTCAAGGGATATCCATCACCATGTTGATCCGACACCTTGATCAGTCACCTCCGATGCTGTTGCCCAATCCAAAACCAGCAGGTGTGGAGCTACATATCAATGCCCGGCGAACAGATTAAGGAGAAGACGATCGATCAGCTATAGTGTTAGGGCACGGGTCAGAGAGTATCAAGAAGAGAAGGCTAGCTTACCCTCGGTGATCACGTGACTCCAAGCAAATGAAGATGCCTGGAAACCCTAGAATTAGCGCCCCCCCCTTAGGTCAGCAGCCCGCGTGCAAGGGAAGAAGATGCGGCTACTGATGGCGGCGATCGGCGACCAAGGCTCACCGGCGTCGAAGATCAGTAGTCTGCGGCGATGAGAAGTCGGAAGAGGGCGGCGCGTGGATCGGCATTCAACAATCAGAGGTGAAGGAAATCGGGATTTTAGGGGAAATCGCAAGAAGAGGCAAAAGCTCGGGTTCAGTGGTCGGCCGAAGCTCGATCGCGAGAAGGGTGAGAATCTCCCTGCCGCGATAGGGAGAGGAAGGAGGGAGGCTCAGCCGGCGGTGCACCAGGCCTCGGCGATCGGTTCCCTTGTGGCGTCGTCTGCTCCGATCGCGTGAGAAGGAGCGGAGAGGAAGAAAGTCGGGGGCAGGGGAGGAGAAAGAATCGGGAAAGCAAAATAAAGAAAATAAAACTTAGGTTTAATTATTAAACCTTTAAGTTAAATCCTAAATCAACTCCCATTTAATTGGGTATTCCAAATAGGCCTCCACTGTACCCCAAATCCATCTCCTCGAAACGGGTCATACGGACTCCGTTTAAATCCCGAAAAATTTCTAAAAATCCAATAAAATTTTTCGTCCAATAATATTTATTATTTATTTTACGATATCTTACATTCTCCCCCACTAATAAAAATTTGGTCCCCAAATTTACTGGTCAACTCAGGGATCCTCCTCCAAGTGACTAGTGACAACTCTGTGAGCTATGAACTCACCCTACTTCCGCTACTCCTACTCTGCAATCTACCCTACTATGGATAAATCAAACACCTCTAAAATCCAAAATCTATTATCAATAGATCCTCCAACACCAATATAAATCGCTCAAACTATCCATCAGTCTGAGATGAAAATCTATACTAAAGTGAAACTCCTAATCCAAAGTCTACTGTAACCATAATCAAAATCATAACATAAAATCACTGATCTCCATCCAAAACAATACTCAGAGATATATCATAAGGTCCGATAATCTCTCTAGAGTATAATCCTGCTACTTAATCCAAAAGAATTCGCCTTACAAATCGACAGTTAGGGAGCCAAGTTGTCATCCAATAATGATTACCCAAACCAAAATATCCTCTCCTAGTCCTGGATAATCCCACAACAAAATCCGTCATAACATGCTCCCAACTCCACTCTAGTATCCAAATCAACGGAGGCAATCCTACAAATCTCTGATGCTCAGCCTCCACTTGCTGACATAATAGACATCAAGCTACAAAATCCGCGATGTCTTTCTTCATATCGTTCCACCAACAAGAGTGCTCTAATGTCTCCACATTTCAGATGTCACCCGAATGTATCGCAAATCCAGGTCAAGGTGTTTCCTGAAGTAACTCCTCCCGGATAAGAAATGACTCGGGAACACACATGATCTCCCACGAAAATAAAGAATCCAATTCTCATTCCATGAGAATTCTAGCTATTGGTATGAGATTACTCCGCTCATACTACACCGGAACTGCACCAAACCTCAAATACGATACATCTGTGTAGAGTACAAATCCGTCTACACTAGAAAGTACAACTAAGACAGTGCAGTTAACACTTCTTGTTTCAACTCCTGAAACTGATCTCATACACGTTTATCCATAAAAATTTCATACTAATCCTGAACAGTCCCGTCAATGGCATAATGCCGAATAAACCCTCAACCAATCTCCCGTAATATCCAGCTAGACCAAAGGAACAGCGAGTCTCCGGTATAGACTACGCCTACTCCCAACTGATAACAACCTCCAACTCCTGCGGATCCACTAATATCCCTCTACTAAAGACAACATGTCCTAGAAATCTCGTAGAAAACAATCACAATACGTACTACTGAACTTCACATATAGATGTTCCCGTCGAAACATCTCTAGAACTATGCGAAGATAGTGTACGTGATCCACCTCGAACCGGGAATAGATCATAACATCGCCAATAAAGACAATGAAAACTGATCCAAACACCCTAATGATACCAAGTACATCGAGTCCATAAAAACATCCAGGTCACTGTAAACCTAAATGATAAAACCAAGGATTCATGATATCCATACAACAGACATTCTCAACCGTAAGATCCCCGACAAATCTGTGACCTGATCACCGACTATAAATCATCCAGTCCATAATATTACAGACATGTCACTCCTCATGTCACTATCAACATCCAACGCTAACTAATAGATCATCCAAACAAATATCCACTAATAACTCATCAAAAGACAACCTATCACCACACATGATCTCACAATATCCATCAATCAAAATCGTCCTCAACATCAATCAATCATACCGGATAGTCTCCTACACAAAGATAGAGAAAAAGGAAAGCATCCAACCTTCAACACTTACTACCAACAACTAAATGTATCCCAAAAAGTCTATCAAATTAAATCTCATCATCTCATCCTCTTAGATACTCATATATCCATAGTAAAAAAAAGATCAATCCAAAGTCAAAGGGTCACACAACCTTTTGACTAAGAGTCTACCCATCTAGAAAGTATCTCCACAACTCTCATCATCATCCTATATATATCCCTCGACAAATACCGATAAAAGGTCAAACCCTCTAATATGAGATATAGACTACAAGATCTGGTAAAATGATCACGTGGTCAAGGTCTTAAGCCACCTGATAGAGACAATGTTAGCTGAGTCGTCTAACCATTGTCTTATACCCCATCATACTGTGATTGCTCCCCCCTGAGGTTCAGCAACCTCCAGTATCAAGCAATGAACACAAAGATAAAGGAACACTACAACTAAATAGCTGATCAAAATATCTGTCAATCGACGCTCTACCCCTCGAAGATCATCCTCTGAAATCATACCTAGTTACGATCAGAACTCCTAGGTATTACTCAACTAATACCACTTCCTCCGTATCATTGCGGGGTATATATCCTTAAGTACATCATGGATATCTAATCATATCCAATAGTTCCATGAGTCAGGATCTCCCATGGAACAGCGTTAGGCGAGTCGACTAGTCATCGCCTTAAAATCCATCACGCTAACAAAAGAAGTAGAGAACTACTCTCTCTCCAAACACCTCAAGGAAGTCACTAAGTGATGACCGGATCTCTAAAAACATTCTCTGCTTCTTCCTTCACGTGGTACCGGGTTACGTAAAGGTTAAGCAGCTAACTTCAACTCTCTCATGTCAGTACAAATCATATATCCAAATATACTCTTCAACTCATACACCCTAGTAATGGATTGTATCTCATAAGTGTTAAGCAGGTAGCTTTACACTTTTCCACATCAGTAGAGGTATCCTATCCGAATGTACCTTCTAAGTCAATCAACTAGGTGCAGACAGTCCATGGTCAACGTCCCCATGAAATAGGATACGACAATCCTCTATAGGCTGACCTAGTCGATAATGGTATACGGTTAATTCAATCTTTTCCACGATGGTACAAGTCATGTACTCAAATGTATCTCCCAAATATTTAACCAAGCACAAGTAACCCCAAAGATCAGAATCTCTAGAAATAGAGTATGACGATACCCTAATGATCGAACTGCTAAATAAATCGGTCGTCAACTAATTGATCTAATAAGAGTAAATCAATCATCCACTGATGAAACTAACTAAGATAAATCGATACACCACTACCCAAGTCAACAAGGGTAAATCGATCCTCTACTGACCGAACTAATAGGATCACAAAACCAACTAAGATAAGTCAAACTCCAACTGTCCAAGTCAACAAGGGTAATAAGTCAAACCATAACTACACAAGTCAACTAAGTAAATCAATCCTCAACAGGAGTAAACCGATACTCTACTAACTGATTCAACATGGGTATACAGATATCATTCACTACACAACTAATGATAACCAAGACTGATATACGACTCTAACTCTCAACCAACTAGTAGTAATAGACACTAAACTACTGGTAGTATGATATGATGAATCCCCTGAGACTGTAATCCTTGATCTCCATTAGGTCAACCGTGATCAGTGATTGACCCAACACCTGCAATGCATGCTACAAACAAATAGGCATGTACTAACCAGAGAATACCAACACACATCATAACTATATGGGCAACAATACATACACCAACAGAAATGTATGATAACAATATGCAAACATACCTCCTATAGCCTGAAGATGTCCTGCTGCTGCCTGGTCCCAAAACCCGAAAAGTCACATCAAGAAAATCGAATCACGAAATCCAAAACACGAATAATAGGCATCGTACCTGCTGTGATACCACTAAATTGGTATCAGATAAAATCTCGAAAATCTAAAACAAAAACAAAGAAGGCATCGTACCCGCTCTGATACCACTAAATTGTCACGCCCCAAAGGAGTCTCTGCCAGACAAAAATCCGGCAGCATCTCCCCTGTACCGGTGACAATCTGAAGCATCACTACAAGCAAAATACATCAGCCACATGCGGCTGGAATATTTATATACACAACCACGCAGTTATAATAACAGCCCACACGGCTGGAATGA
This sequence comes from Zingiber officinale, assembly GCF_018446385.1. Taxonomy (NCBI): domain Eukaryota; kingdom Viridiplantae; phylum Streptophyta; class Magnoliopsida; order Zingiberales; family Zingiberaceae; genus Zingiber; species Zingiber officinale. Next base: position 109,734,219 of record NC_055989.1, on the reverse strand, counting down.
AACAATCACAACCACGCAGTTATATATAAAACAGCCCACACGGCTGTACTAAAACCAACACAGCGGAAAAACTAAAACGGAAAGCCCAATACAACACAATCAACACACTGCTAGCCGGCTAGGCTTTATACAACAAATACAACACCAGAAACATAAGATAGCCACATGGCTATACACAAATACAATGCCGAAAATAAGAAAAAAATATACAAAAGAAAACAATCACGATCTTCGGATGTGACGTAGGACCCGGCAGACAGGATACTCCGAGCGACACCAACCATTTACAGGCTACCTGAAAACATAAATGTATACATGCGGTGGTGAGTATAGGTAACTCAGCGGGTAATAGAAAAGACAGTGCACGGTCTACAAATAAAACATGGAGATCACAAGTATACAGTCTCAGTAGGGAATAAAGAACCTGATCATACTATCATAATCAATGCACCTAAACATATCTGACATAATAACCTGACATATAAACTGTAGAAACCACAACTAACATAATGACAGATACATACCCAATCTGGAATCGACCCATGGTATAATGATCAGTAAACTCACCGGATCTGCAACAGATATACCCGTGACACCTGTGCAATATAAATACGACTGCATATACATGTAAAATAAATGACATGTATGCAGTATGACAACCAAATGCAACAATCATATCTCAAACAAGTGCAACAACGACAATCACATGCAACTAGTATCTACTAGGCATGTATGCAAATATAACCCCCAGATGCACCGCGCATCATATGCAAAAGTGCATGCATGCTCCATGGTCACCCCCGCCACCTCTCCAGACACCACGACCCCTGTATGGCCGAGAGGCTTGGGTCTGTGACGACTGTACTACCCTCCAGCCCACTATATAGTGGTCGAGGCGGACAGTCCGCTAGTAGCTATCTAACTACATAGCATCAGGGTCCCTGACTACTCACAACACCGGATCTCACTAAACGTCGTGACCGGGTGGCACGACAGGACTAGCAGCAACTGCTCCAACTACCACTACCCATGAGTGGCCGAGTGTGCGGTGTTAAACCAAACCAACTGATGACTCTCTCAACCACAAGGGAGACAACGGTCATCAGATGCAATGAATGATGAACATGATATATATATATATAATCATCATCCATGCAACAACCCCAAACCTCAAAAATACCTCCAACAAGAGTGTAATCATCATGATACCTCCACGTATCCCATCAAACATATATAGACACTACACATGTATAATCAACCAAAATCATCTAATAATCCCACCAGACACATGGACACAAAAACATAAGTACAATCAACATATATCCTCCAATAAAAACACAATAGACATGTGTATATACTCCAAACATACAATCAACACCACTCCTCCAAAAGTACATGACAAATACGTGTGTACATACAACATGCAAATGCACGGTCAACAAGATGACTCTTATAACACATCCCCACCTATGTACAGTCAACATCATATACCCAATCAGCATGGTAATACCAACAACCCGACAATCCCTACAAGACATACTCTACACGTGAAATCACAACAGAGTAGATATCAAGAGTAGAGACTGTATATGAATTAAATAGATCATCACAAGGGTCAAGCATAAGTATCATGCAAGAAAAATAGCAACCGATCATGATATAAGATAAAGCAGCCTAATCCATCTAATAATAACCATGCACTAAGTACAAGAAAATCTACATAGAGGCCAAGGAAGAAATACCCGCCTTAAATATAGATCGTGCCAAGTAATCCCGCGTCGAGACGCTCGTCCCGAATCCAAGTCCTGTAGAAATCAATATATTTATATTTTATTTAGCTAAATTCATATGAATTAAATAGCTAAATAAAATCTCTAACCCAATAGGATCACTCTAATCAAATCTGATCTCTGATTAATCCTCCAACCAATCCTCAATCAATCCAACACATACCAATAATGATCATGTTTAACTGCACCTAGTGATCCAAATCCAATACGATATTAAATCCATCCTTAATCCAACTCCTTCCAAACCAAACATAATCCACAACCATCAATTAATCCAATCAAAACTTCTCATAAATTATTCCAATTCAATTGGTTAACTCTTCTTGTTAACATGCTTCAATTATCCAACCCATAACTCATCCAATCCAAAAATCCACCATCTAATATCCATATGAGTTAAATCAATACATCTACTCACCATTTATAATCTAAGCAAGCATAAAACCCTAGATTCCTTAGAAAACCTAATTTAGCATCATACTAATGAGAATACCATAGGTACATCACTAGAAAACACTCACCTTGAGGTATGGCAACCAAATCCAGTAGCTCACAGCACCAAGATCCTTGTCCATAAGATACAAGAGCACACACACACCTACTCTTTCAAGAATCAACCCACAACACAATTATACAGCAGTGTATATGCTGAAATCGAACCTTACTCACCTCAATAGAACGCTATTTCTTTAGCCAAGACCCCCGTCAGCCGCAAGAAGGAAGAAGTTCAAGATCTGCTCAAGGGATATCCATCACCATGTTGATCCGACACCTTGATCAGTCGCCTCCGATGCTGTTGCCCAATCCAAAACCAGCAGGTGTGGAGCTACATATCAATGCCCGGCGAACAGATTAAGGAGAAGACGATCGATCAGCTATAGTGTTAGGGCACGGGTCAGAGAGTATCAAGAAGAGAAGGCTAGCTTACCCTCGGTGATCACGTGACTCCAAGCAAATGAAGATGCCTGGAAACCCTAGAATTAGCGCCCCCCCCCTTAGGTCAGCAGCCCGCGTGCAAGGGAAGAAGATGCGGCTACTGATGGCGGCGATCGGCGACCAAGGCTCACCGGCGTCGAAGATCAGTAGTCTGCGGCGATGAGAAGTCGGAAGAGGGCGGCGCGTGGATCGGCATTCAACAATCAGAGGAGAAGGAAATCGGGATTTTAGGGGAAATCGCAAGAAGAGGCAAAAGCTCGGGTTCAGTGGCCGGCCGAAGCTCGATCGCGAGAAGGGTGAGAATCTCCCTGCCGTGATAGGGAGAGGAAGGAGGGAGGCTCAGCCGGCGGTGCACCAGGCCTCGGCGATCGGTTCCCTTGTGGCGTCGTCTGCTCCGATCGCGTGAGAAGGAGCGGAGAGGAAGAAAGTCGGGGGCAGGGGAGGAGAAAGAATCGGGAAAGCAAAATAAAGAAAATAAAACTTAGGTTTAATTATTAAACCTTTAAGTTAAATCCTAAATCAACTCCCATTTAATTGGGTATTCCAAATAGGCCTCCACTGTACCCCAAATCCATCTCCTCGAAACGGGTCATACGGACTCCGTTTAAATCCCGAAAATTTTTTAAAAATCCAATAAAATTTTTCGTCCAATAATATTTATTATTTATTTTATGATATCTTACATTAACCCTTGATTGCCCTAATATGCCAAAATCCTAATTTTGACACTTCTTGAACTCTAGATTCATCCATGCCACTTAAAGATCAAATTTATCCTCAAATCTTGGCATGTTTCTTTTTTCCTCAAGAGTTCTCTAGATTTTCCCAAATTGTGCCAATTGAAATTAACATCATCATTTTCCATGATGGCACATTTTACTCTTCCAAGGAGTAAATATTCCATTTCATTTTCAAAGGTTCCCAAAAACCTTGAAAATGCTCCTTGAGCGTCAATTTCCTCAAAGTTGGGTTAACTACCCTTCTAATCGGAGTTGACACTCTCTAACCCATCTATGGGGTAGAGAAGATGCTCCTAGGAACCCAATACCTATTTGAGCTCATTGGGTTCACTAAATATTCACTAGGGATAACTTCCCTAGCAACCCTCCTAATGACCCTCTTAGGCTTTAAAGCCTTGGTCATTTGGGACTCATCAAGATCAACTCTAGGGGTGACTCCCCTTGTGACCTTGGTGATGGTCTTCCTAGCCCTAGATTTTGTTCCATAATCGAATGGAACATTATGATAAGTGGGCTTGACCACTTGGGACTTAGGTTTGTGACCCAAACCTTTCTTGTCCTTGGACATTGGTTTTTGACTCTTAAACCCTAGAGATGACTTCTCCAAGTTCTTAAGAGCCTTTTTCAAAGTATCAAGTCTTGACCTCAAGACTTGATTCTCCTTCTCTAATACCTCAAGTTTTAATTTGTCATTGTTCTTTGAGGCATTCCTAGGCATATGTCTAGTTGATTTGGGATTCCTACCTAGGTTTTCCTTAGCCTTAGATGAGTTAATTCTAGGGTTGGCTTTCCTAGTGTTATCCTTATCCAGGCTTACATGTTTGGCTCCTAAGCACATATATTGATTCCTAAGATTATCATGCTTATCATTCTTGACAATTGCAATAAAACTACTAGCATGAGTCTTATTATTATTGCAAGAATGTGCCTTAAATGTTACCTTAGGGTTTGCCTTAGCTCCCCCTATCGACGTGCTCGGTCTCTTGTCCTTGTGAGATTGCCTCCCCCTCGTACATTGACTCTGATAATGTCCCCTTCGCTTGCATTGAAAGCACACCATGTGCTCTTTGCCTTTGCGTATCGGGACTTCGGCTTTCTTGACCTTTGGCGCCGGTGGAGTCTTCCTAACCCTCTTTGGACACTTACTCTTGTAGTGCCCAAATTCCCTACACTCAAAGCACATTATGTGTAATTTGCTAGAAATTAAAATGCTTGAGTTACCTAGGTTTGAGGATGGATGAACGCTCTCTCCTTCATCCCTTCCGGAGGTAGAAGCTTCTTCTTCTTGCTCCGAACTTGAAGAAGAACTCTCCTCTTCTTCTTTAGATGTTGAGTGGCCCTCAACTTCTAAATCCATTCCTCCATGATGTGAACTCCTTGGCTCACTTGACTCCTCTTCATGACTTGAAGTGGAGTTCTCCTCATGGAACTTTGCCAAGTTATTCCACAACTCCTTGGCATCGTTATATCCACCTATCCTACACAAAACATCATTAGGTAAAGAGAATTCAATGATTTTTGTTACCTCATCATTGATGGTTGATTGGTGGATTTGCTCCTTGGTCCACTCCTTCTTCTCTAGGGTTTCTCCTTTCTTGTCCATAGGAGGCTTGAAACCTAATTGAACACAACTCCAATTTTCAAGGTTAGTCATAAGAAAATACCTCATTCTTACCTTCCAATACGCGAAGTCGCAGCACTCGTAGAAGGGTGGAAACGTGATGTCTTCTCCGAGTCGATCCATTCTCTAGCTTGTGCTCCCACGGGTGTTAATCCGACGAAGAGCGCGCCTCGCTCTGATACCACTTGATAGGATCCTTCTGACAGAGGCTAGAGAGGGGGGGTGTGAATAGCCGATCCCAAATCATCGCGTTTCTACACACTAGGGTTAGCGCAGCGGAAAATAACACGTAGAAACGAAGGAAAAGAAGACAAACCTCAAACAAACCGATGTAACGAGGTTCGGAGATGATACTCCTACTCCTCGGCGTGCCCGTAAGGTGGACGAGCCCTATCAATCCGTCGGTGGATGAGTCCCCGGAGAACCGGCTAATAAATGCTCCTTGTGGGTGGAGAAACCTCACCACAATACTTGTAACAACAAGAAGGAGTACAACAGATACAAGAAAGCAAAAGACAATATGAAACACTTGCTTGCCTTTCTTGTTGACTGGAGTGATGAAGCAGCAGCTTCACACCAGCAGCAGCTGACGAGAATCCAGTCGAGAAGCTCACGCGAAGCTTCAGCTGCGAGGAGCTCAGCAAAGCTCTGATAGCAGGTAAGAGCAGAAGCTCTAGAGCACAAGAACAGAAGTTCTAAGGAGGAAGCAATGTCAGCAACGAAGCCCTGTAGCTTCTTTTATACTTGCGAAGAAAAACACGAAGGAATATAGCCGTTGTGTCGCAACGGCTAGTGCCCTGATCGGTCCACAGACCGATCAGGAGTGCGCCTGATCGGTCCACAGATCGATCAGCGCTTTCTCCCGAACTTCGCTAGCTACTGATCGTGCTCTGATCGGTCGTGGGGACCGATCAGGGTATGGCCTGATCGGTCTGCTGACCGATCAGGGCCTATTGAGTGCGGTTCCTCGCACTCCTCAAGATCGTCACCTGATCGGTCTTGCAGACCGATCAGGCTCCATGCTGATCGGTCCCCAGACCGATCAGTAAACTCACAGAATCGATGCGTGCCTTCTGTTTGTTATCTGATCGGTCAGCAGACCGATCAAATACACAAGCGTATCACTGGATCGGTCTGGTGACCGATCCAGAGCTTGGTTTTTGCCTAAACCAAGTCCCAAACCTTCCAAACCAATATCCGGTCAACCTTGACCTATTGGTACATCATGCTTAGCATCCGGTCACTCCCTTGACCTGCTAAGACTCCCCACCAAGTGTCCGGTCAATCCCTTTGACCCACTTGGACTTTCCTTTTCGTGCCAAGTATCCGATCACTTCCTTGATCTACTTGGACTTCCCAACACCAGATGTCCGATCACCCTTGATCCATCTGGATTTTCCCTTGCCCGGCTTAACTCACCAGGACTTTCACCTAGCTTCACTCACTAGGATTTTCACCTGGCTTCACTCACCAGGATTTCCAATCTGCCTGGCTTCACTCACCAGGACTTTCCCTTGCCTGGCTTCACTCACCAGGACTTTCCCGAATGCCTGGCTTCACTCACCAGGACTTTCCCGAATGCCTAGCTTCACTCACCAGGACTTTCACCTTAACCTAGCTTCACTCACTAGGATTTTCACCTGGCTTCACTCACCAGGATTTCCCGACTGCCTGGCTTCACTCACCAGGACTTTTCCCTGCGCCAAACTCCCTGTTTGGACTTTTCCCGTGCCAAGTCTCCATACTTGGACTTTTCCAGTGCCAAGTCTCCATACTTGGACTTTTCACCGAATCAGGTCAACCAGGTCAACCTTGACCTACGGTTGCACCAACAATCTCCCAAACATCTATTCTTGTCAAACATCAAGAATAGAACTTCTCTTCTCGTCAAACATCATCAAACATCAAAACACAACTCGAGTCAGGTCAACTCGAGTCAGGTCAACCAGGTCAACCTTGACCTAAGGTTGCACCAACACTTCATTGAGGATGGAGCTTCACCAAATTGCTCCAAAGCTCCTTGGCGTCTTTATTCCCCAATCTTGTATATGTAGGATCGAAAGGAATTTAGATATCTCCACAATAGCATGATATTGTCCACTTTGGGCCTAGACACTCATGGTTTTGCTCTTGGGCTCTCCCCAAAAGGCCTCATGCCAATGGAGATATCTTTTCTCTTATAAACCCATAATCTTTCCCATGTGTTTCCAATATGGGACTATGTTTGCAACCTTGCAACCCCAACAATCCCCCCCTCAAACAAAGGACCATAGGCTTCCCACGTCCGATCCTCGACCCACCAGGTCTTCCTGCCCCTCGGTCCATCCGACCTACTAGGACTTCCTTGCTTAGTCGCAACTAGAACATAGGAGCCCCCACTTTCTTTGTTCGAGGTCAATATTGTACTCACATGGTTCAATCAGACCATAGCTCTTGTGCACAGGTCGGTGGTTAAACCTTCTGGCAGTCCGGGCTCTGATACCACTTGTAGGATCGTGATCGTTCGATAGAGGGGGGGTGAATATCGATTCGAAAACTTGAGTGTAAAAGTACGCAGCGGAAAAGTAAATGAACACAATTGATTTTACTTCGTTCGGAGCCTGTGACGACTCCTACTCGAAGGCCCGTGGTCCTTGACCACTCTCGTTGGGCAATCACTAGCAATTCGAATGTGATTACAAAAAGAGTACAAGAAATGCTAATGAAACAAAACACAAAGCTATACCGACAGAAGAGAAAGCTTAAAGAGCAAGGGCGCGTTGTCGGAGCTTTGTTAGCGTTGCTGGAGCACAGAGCAGCAAAGCAATCTGGGAATTCTAAGATGATATTGAAGCTCCACCCCTGGGGCTTCTTTTATATGCTGCTCCGAGCGCTTGGATCCCTTCCGGGCGCCCTGGTGCGATGTGGCAAGTCCAGTCAGGATGCTCCACGTGACGAGGCGACGCAGAGGATAAAAATTACCTCCGGGCGCCCGGATCCCTTCCAGGCGCTCGGACCTCCGGGCGCCCGGACCTCCTTTTTCCAGAGATTCCTTCTCCTGCAAAACAAGGTTAGTCCGAGGCAAAATATATCCTGCAACACAGATTGTTAGCACAATTTATAAAGTATGAATTAACAGAAAAAGTATGACTTAGATTATGTCTTTCCAAGACCGGAATCTAGTCACGATCTCGACTTAGATATCCGAAATGGATCTAAGCCGGATCGACGCCTAATGTTCCCTTCCTGGGAACGCGTCCTCGCAGTCACTCCCCTCCAGTGACTTACCTCACTTACCTGCCAGACGTCCGGTCAGCCCGTCGACCCGTCTGGACTTCGTGCCAGCTATCCGGTCAGCCCGTCGACCTAGCTGGGCTTCGTGCCTAAGCGTCCGGTCAGCCCGTCGACCCGCTTGGACTTCGTTCCAGCTATCCGGTCAGCCCGTCGACCTAGCTGGGCTTCGTGCCAGACATCCGGTCAGCCCGTCGACCTGTCTGGACTTATCCTGCACACTCGATCAGAGTGTTAGATCAACAATAAACCTAACTTAACCTATTTTTCATTCATCAAAACCTAGGTTAGACCGTTAGTGCTACCCGCACCAACAATCTCCCCCTTTTTGATAGAATGACAACCTGGTTAAATTAGTGAAAAGACGCAAAAATAATTAAAACAGGTACATGGTTTTTAAAGTTAGTTTTTAGTGTTTTCAATTTGGTTTAGCTAACTTTAACCACCTAACCCTCCCCTTTTGGCATTTATCAAAAATAGGCAAGTGTAAACAAGCATAGTGTAGAGTTACTGTAAAAATTCATTAAGAAATAGCTAATTTTGAAAAATATCTAAGTTTGATTCAAAATTCAAAGATACTGATAAAAGTATAATTTTTAAAAAGATAGTCAAGTTGACTTGGGGGAGTCAAGTTGAAAAAAAGTATAAGTTTAAAGTGAATCAAGTTTAACTTTTCAAACGTGTAAAATTTTCAAATCAGGTTTTTCAACTTTAGATTTTAAGTAACATTTACTTTTCAAAAGGTAAATTCTAATTTTCAAATTCTAATTTTCACACACTAAGTTGAATCCAGTTTTTAAATTTGATTTTTCAAAACAAAGCAAAATTTTTAATTTTTTAAAGAAACAAGTAAAATTTTAGCCAAAGTAAATTTGTTAAGGCTAATTTTATAAAAGTTAAGTTTGGAAAGTTTAATTTTCAAGCATATGTTACAAAACTGAATAAGTTTAAATTTGTAATAATTTTCAACTTTAAAATCAAGTTTAGAAATTAGGTGGGATTTTTAAACTTCCAATTTTTGAAACACTCAGTTAAATTTAATGTTTTGAAGACTGGTGTTCAAAAATGAGTTAGTTTTAAAATAGATGTACAAAAACATACAAAATTTTAATTAATTTCTCCCCCTGAACTTGACACTTAAAATTAAACAGCTGTCTAACCAATTAGGTACTAACTAACTATCAGAAGATAGTAGCTTTCACTTGGTTAGTCAGATTAAGTTGATTATAAGCAGTCAGTGTTTGACTTGACTGATGAACTTAATCTGATTAATGTCTGATTTGTATTTAACGTCCAGACTTATGCTGATGCACTGAAATAAGCATCTTAAGTCCAGACAGGTGGCCTATGCATCTCACCCCTTTCTATGTTTGACAAACACAAGCAAGGTAAACCTAAGGTGTGGTGAGATGCTCAAAAACTAGTCCTATGGGTACATACTTTCTAAGGATTCAAAACTAGTCTAAGGCCAAAACTGTTTTTGAAAATCTAAAAATGGAAAGTTTTGAAAACAAACAAGTTTAACTTATAATTTGAAAACAATTTTTGAAAACGATTTTGAAAAATCCTAGTCTATTAAGCACATCCCTAATTTTCGACGTAAGTTGCTAAATTCACTTTCAGGGAGTGGTTTTGTGAAAATGTCAGCTAAATTTAATTTGGACTCAATGTATTTGAGTTCAATATCACCTTTAGTAACATGATCCCTGATAAAGTGGTGCCTAATTTCAATATGTTTGGTTCTTGAATGATGCACCGGGTTCTTGGTTAAGTTGATTGAACTTATGTTGTCAATTAATACTTTTACATTTGTGATATTTAAGTTGAAGTCTTTTAGAGTATGCATCATCCATAATAATTATGCAACACATTCGCCTATAGCTATATATTCTGACTCAGTGGTAGATAGAGCAACACAATGTTGCTTTCTACTAAACCAGCTGACAAGTGATGAACCTAATAATTGGCATCCACCACTTGTGCTTTTACGGTCTAATTTGCATCCAGCATAATCTGAGTCAGAATACCCTATTAGTTCAAAATTATTGGTCCTAGAATACCAAATTCCTACATTTGTTGTTCCCTTAAGATATCTAAAAATTCTTTTAACTTGTGTCAAATGGGATTCCTTAGCACAAGTTTGGTATCTAGCACACATACTAACTGCAAATAAAATATCAGGTCGGCTTGTAGTTAAGTATAGTAGGCTACCTATTGCACTCCTATAATATTTTAAATCAACTGGTTTTCCATTTGGGTCATTATCTAAGATTGTGTTTACTGCCATAGGTGTTTTTATTTCTTTTGTATTTTCCATTCCAAATTTTTTAAGTAATTCTTTAGTGTATTTGTGTTGATAAATATAATTTCCTTCATTTGTTTGTTTGATTTGTAATCCTAAGAAATAAGTTAATTTTCCTACTAAGCTCATTTCAAATTCTTTTTCCATTAGATTAATAAATTCTTCTAGAAATTCTGAGTTTGTTGAACCAAATATTATATCATCTACATATATTTGTGCAATAAATATGTCTGTATTTAATGATTTAACAAACAAGGTTGGGTCAATTTGAACTTGGTTGAATCCTTTAGATGTTAAGTAAGATGTTAGCCTTTCATACCATGCCCTGGGCACTTGTTTAAGTCCATATAATGCTTTCTTTAACTTAAAAACATAATCAGGGTGTTCTAGACTTTCAAACCCAGGAGGCTGACCTACATAAACTTCTTCTTTAATTAGTCCATTAAGAAAGGCAGACTTAACATCCATTTGGTATAGTTTGAATCCCTTGTGGGCTGCATAACTTAGTAACATTCTAATGGATTCTAATCTGGCTACTGGGGCATAGGTCTCATCATAGTCAAGTCCTTCAACCTGACTAAACCCTTTGGCAACTAGCCTAGCCTTATTTCTAGTGATTTCCCCAGTTTCACTTAATTTGTTTCTGAATACCCATTTTGTTTCTATTATTTTCTTATTCTTAGGTGGTGGTACTAGGTCCCAAACTTCATTATGCTCAAATTGGGCTAGTTCTTCTTGCATAGCTATAATCCAGTCTGGGTCTAGTAGGGATTCATCCACAGTTTTGGGTTCAATTTTTGAAATTAGAGAAATTTGACTTAGGTTTCTAAAGGATGATCTGGTTTGAACTCTCAAGTCTGGGTCACCAATTATTTGATCAGTTGAGTGATTTGGGTTAACCCTTATTGTTCTAGGGGGTTGACTCTCTTGATGTTGTTCCTCTTCTTCATGACTTAGAGTTTGGTTGGTTTCTAGAACAAATTCAAGTGGTTGTGTAAGTTCAAAGGTTTGTTTAGTTTCTTCAAATTTTACATTAGTAGTTTCTTCAATTTTTAAGGTAACCTTATTATAGATTCTATAGCCTCTATTATTTAGTGAATATCCTACAAAAATTCCATTTTCAATTTTAGAGGAGAATTTTCCTAAGTGTTCTCTTGTATTTAAGATGAAAACTGGGCACCCAAATACTTTAAAATATTTTATATTGGGTTGTTTATTATAAAACATTTCGAAGAAGGTTTTGTTATGGGTTTTATTTATTGTTGTTCTGTTTTGTACATAGCAGGCTGTACTAACAGCTTCTGCCCAAAAATATTTAGGTAGGTTATATTCATTTAACATTGTTCTAGAAGCTTCAAGTAAGGTTCTATTTTTTCTTTCTACAATCCCATTTTGTTGGGGGGTTTTAGGGCATGAAAATTCATGATGGTAACCATTTTCAAGACAAAATCTGTTGACGCCTTTTTCTTCAAATCTGCTGTCCAGTCTTCAGGCCTCATGCCAATGGAGATATCTTTTCTCTTATAAACCCATGATCTTTCCCATGTGTTTCCAATATGGGACTATGTTTGCAACCTTGCAACCCCAACAGTATATACTAGTGGTTGACAATAAATTAACCAAAATTTTTTAGTTACCTTAACATTTGCCTTGCATATTTTGATTTGTTCTTCGCCTCATTTGCTTTTTGAGAAGATTTTGCCTTTACTATCCATTGGAGCCCCAAATCCCTCCATTAGAGCAAATCATTGCTTTATCTCCATCATGAAGAAATTTTCAATCTTTGATTTCCAAAGATCGAATCTTGTCATTGTGAATGGTTGAGACATCCTTGTATCAAATCTGAGTCCATCTCATAAATCTATTTTGAAGTTTAGCTCCTTTTTGATGAAGTTTTTAACTTTGTTGACTTTAGGACTTCAACTTTTTCTTCTTCCTCTAGCTCGTTGCCTTTCCAACGATGAGTCTGGTGAAGAGTGGTCTCACTTTGATACTACTTGTTGGGATACTTTAGAACTAGAAAGGGGAGGGGTGAATAGCTCTCTTGCTTCGCTTTGATGAGATATGCAGTGGAATAGACTCAAAGTAATGCTAACGCCTCGATTTACTTGATATCCACTTCAAGCGAGGTGACCACACATCTACTATGAACGAGCTCATTGTCAAAAACAAACCGAAGGCAGAGAAGCTTTGTACAAGCTCACACACAAAAATACAAGAAGAAGAACATGAAGAAGCTAATACAATAAGAAATCTTACAAGATTTATAGCAAATGAAACCCTAGCTTCTTTCTTCTTGCTTGTAGGCACCTCTTGATGAACTTAGAAGTACAGTAACACTTCACTCTAAGCCTCCAAGAACTAGTGTGAAGTCGATGAGAAATGTGGACGAGAGCTCAGCTGAAATAGTACACGAAAAACCCTTTTCTAGGGTTACTGTTGGCACCTTAATCGATTAAGAATCTCCTTAATCTCTTACCACATCAGTAACTTACATAACGACTATTTTTCTGAAGTTTAATCGATTATCCTAATTGATTAAACCTTCCTAATCGATTAGCTTAATTGATTAGGAAGCTTTCTGTTTGCGCGAGAATTAGTTATAAGCGATTAAGCTTCCCTATTTAATTGCTTATCGTAGCTACTGTTTCCCACAAAATTAGCCTTAATCTATTAATGCTTACTGAACCGATTATCCCAATCAATTCAGCTTCATTCTATTTTCACGATCAAATGACTTAAGCTATTAGGGTAATTGCTTAAGCTATGGTAATCGATTAGCCTAATCGATTACCAAACCCTAACTTCCAAAACTAAGTCTAGGGTTATCCTTGTCCAACATCCAGTTAACTATGACCTGTTGGGACTCCTTATTACCTAGCACCTGGTCATCCTTAACATGCTGGGACTTTTTCACCAAGTGTCCAATCAATCCTTTGACTCACTTGGACTTTTCTCCTCATGCTAAGTGTTCGGTCAACCTTGACCTACTTGGACATACCATCTCATGCCAAGTGTCCGGTCAGTCTTGATCCACTTGGATTTTCATTCATCAGATGTTCAATCAATCCTTTGATCTATCTGGATTTTCAACTGTCTAGTTTCACTCACTAGGACTTTTCATCACCTAGCTTCACTCACTAGGATTTCCATCCGCCTAGCATCACTCACTAGGGCTTTTCACCTGCCTTCACTCACCAAGATTTTCCAACTACCTAGCTTCGCTCACTAGGCTTTTCACCTGCTCCACTCACTAGGATTTTTCTTTGCATAGCTTTACTCATTAGGGTTTTTCACCTGCCTTTACTCACCAAGATTTTTCATTTGCCAAGCTTCACTTACTAGGGATTTTCAACTGCCTGGCTTGACTCACCAAAAATTTCATACCAAATGTCTGGTCAACATTGACCCACTTAGATTTTCTTCTTCTGCCAACCTTTTCGTTGGTCTTGCCCTTGCCTAACCTCCAATTAGAACTTCCCAGTCAAGTGTTCAGTCAATCTTGGTCTACTTGACTCTTCTTCACATCAAACTAATTAAACCTTAACTAGAGAGGAATTACACCAATAATCTCTCTAAACGAACAATTGCACTTGTAATCTCCATTTATTATCAAATATCAAAACTCAAACATCAAGACTCAAGCTTGAGCCAACTCAAGTTTAGTCAAACTGGTCAACTTTGACCTAAAATTACATCAACAATTCCATATCAAATTGTGCTACTATATCTAAAATGACACATATTGACACAAACTTAACAATTGGGGAGAGTGTTTCTTCAAAATCAATACCCTCCATTCGGGTATATCCTTTTGCAACTAAATGAGTTTTGTATCAATTAATCAATCCATATGCTTTCCTCTTGATTTTAAGAATCCACTAATAGCCTTTAGCTCAGAAGAAGATTGACTAAATCCCAAGCTTGATTCTTTCACATCAACTCTATTTCCTCATCCATTGCAATTTTCTATTATTCTCTAACTGAGCATCTCAAAGCTTCCTCAACTGTTCGAGGATTCTCATGGCCAACTGGGAGAATCATCAATGCCTCATTCTCAATGTCAAATCTTCTCCGAGGAATAATCTGACGACTACTCTTTCATAGGTTAGACTGTTGAGAAACTGATTCGTTCATTGGTAAATCACTTCCACTAGATTGACTAGATTCAGATATCTCTCTTGATACCTGATTTATTGATAAAGAAACATTAACCTCTTTCTCTATTGCAAATAAAGGAATCATTTTATTAACAGTACATCATGTTGGAAACTCAATTTCTAGAAAAATAGTATCTCTTGACTCTATTTCAGAGATGGTTCCATTTCGTCACTCACCAATAAAGATATAACTCTTAGAAGTCTCAAAAATACTTTATAAAGATACACTTTTTACTTCTATGTCCTAATTTTCTATATTTGTGAGTCTTTCTAAGGTCTCAGATTACTCAAATCTGGTTTTTTGTTTGTCTAACCTTCATATGGAGTAGATGGAATAGATTTAGAAAACATTCGATTAAGTATATAAGTTGCAACTAATAACGCATCTCCCCAATAAGAAATAGACAAATTAGCTTGAGCCATCATAAACCTAATCATATCTAGAAGAGTTCAATTTCTTCTTTTAGCAACAATAACGCATCTCCCCAATTACTGCTTAAACTTGTTGTTCATCAGTCAACTCATGGCCACCAGTCTTAAGCTCTCAAATCATATTAGCCATTTCTCTTAGATGTTGGGCCATGGTAACATTTAAATGCTTGTTATAACTGTCAAACTTAATTGTCAGTTGATGAATTTTACTGAGACTTACTTCACTGTACTTCTCTCTAAGAGCTACCTAGACAACATGATGTTGGACCCTTTGGCAACCGACTAGAGGGGGGTGAATAGTCTGCACAACAAAAACACAAAAGTACCTTTCTCGACTTTATAGTTTAACAATAATTAACATTTGCATAAAAGAAATAAGAAACTAAAAAGGAAGAGGCACAACGGGGTTTACTTGGTTACAACTAGAGAGGTTGTTAATCCAACGAAGTTGAACGCTCACTAAACTCTCCTTTAGGTGGAGAAGCCTCTTTACAACAATTAAAGCACGAGATCAAAAAGCTAAATCGAAAGAGAAATGATTACAAGTGTTATGTTTTAGCTTCTGGGACCAGGGCTGTATTTATAGTCCTGGTCGAGGCACCTGGAAGGGTTCCAGGCGCCTAGGGGGATAAACTTTTATCCCTGTCACAACTGAACGTGCCACGTCGCGTTTCGGATAAAATCCTGCTCTAGGCGCTTGGAGTCCGGGTGCCCAGATTAAGAAAGTTAACATTCTGTTGACTTTCTGTCCCGGCCTTCCGCTCATGTTATGCTCGCATTGGTCCGGGTCTTCTTGTCCGGCTCTACTTTTTTGGATGATTTCGACCATCCAGAATAAGGCTCACCCGAACCCATTTTCCGACCTTTGAGCAAACTTCTACTCTGGCTTCTCGTCCCTCGGAAACGCCGCACACCTCCTTCTCTTCTGCCCGTATACTTTTCTGCAGCACCTTATACCTCGGACGCACCGAGCCCATCGGCTCTCTTTCATGCCGTCCTTCTCGCTAGCTGCGTCTTTCCCTCAACTTCCTGTGCTCCTAAGTTCTTGTACACTTAGACATAGGGGTTAAATACTAATAGGACCTAACTTTACTTGGTTAATTACATTAAAACTACCATGAGGTACTTATAATATCTCTTTTTGATGTGAGTAAACTCCAAGTTAAGTTAGGGTAAAACCATAAAAAATTAACAGTTATAAAATAAGATTTTTACAAGTACAAAAATTAAAAATTGTACTACCCTCCCCCTAGACTTAATCTTTACTACTCCCCCTTTTGATTACATTAAAAATGGGGTACATTAAAAAATTCTACTTAATAATAATAAAAAGTCTAAGGGACAATTAAAAAAATATTAAAGTTTAAGCTTCAATTTTTTTTTTAATATATTTAAGGTAGAAGAGAAATTTTTTTTCATATAATTAAACTTGAAATTATAGTTAAAAAAATTTCAAAAAAAATTAACATTTAGAAAATTTTAACATTTGAAAATTTTCTTACAGTTAAGTGATAAAGTTCTTGGAAAAATTAACTTTTAAATAATTTCTAATAAAATTTTTGACAAACAATTGAAAGCGTTTTTACAACTAATTGCTTACCAATTAGTCAATTAAATACTTATTTCAATAATTGACTTCTAGGCTGTGGCTATGCACTAGGGTTTCTTGAATATTGGAGCAGCAACCATTTTCTAGACAAAGCCTTTTAAAAAAATTAAATATTTAACTTTCTGTCTAAAAGCCAAAAAAATAATTAATCTAAATATGATTTTGAAACTCAAAATAGGTTCCTTCCTACATGATTAATTAGAAATTTCTTAGGAATGTATTTCTATGATACTTTCCTAATTTGACCCTTATGATATTTAAAATATCAGTTTAAACTATTATATCTCCTAATATTTTAATTATTTAACTATGTACGTTTTTTTAAATATTCTATTTCTATTTTTAATTTATCATTTTCTATTTTTATTTTCTTGAAGTCTTCAAATCGATAAGATATAGCTAAGATTAATTTTAACTCTTTATTTTTTTTTTTCTAACTTACAGTAATTCTTCGATAATATTTTTACAAACTGAAATAACTTGTTAGGAGAAAGAGACCGTACCTGACTTACCTTGTCAATCTCGTAATCTAAAGCTTCCCCGGAAGTGCTGCTTTATTCTGATGTCGCTCCCCCTTCATTGATGCTCATTTCGGATGAGCTTGCTTTATCTTCGTCTTCTTTGTGACTTGCCACTAACGCAAGTCTGGCGAGGGCTTCTATCTCCGATTCAGACGACGTTTCGTCCCGCATCACTTTTAGATTATACTTGATCTGGACTGACTTCTTGTTCTTCAATTTAGGGCAGTTGTCTTTCACGTGCTCTTTTTCATTTCAGTGGTAGCATCTGTTGGAGTTGCAAGGTTGCAAACATAGTCCCACATTGAAAACACATGGGAAAGATCATGGGTTTATAAGAGAAAAGATATCTCCATTGGAATGAGGCCTTTTGGGGAGAGCCCAAGAGAAAAACCATAAGGGCTTAGGCCAAAAGTGGACAATATTATACCATTGTGGAGATATCTAAATTCTTTTCGATCCTACAATTAGTATTAGCGCCTGGACTACCAGAAGGTTTAACCACCGACTGCGCACAAGAGTTATGGTTTGATTGAGCCATGTGGGTACAATATTGACCTCGAACAAAGAAAGTGGGGGCTCCTATGTTCAGATCAAGAGGACCAGACACTAGGCAGGAAGTCCTAGTTGCGACTAGGCAAGGAAGTCCTAGTAGGTCGGGTGGACCGAGGGGTAGGAAGACCTGGTGAGTCGAGGATCAGACGTGGGAAGCCTGTGGTCCTTTGTTTGAGGGGGGGATTGTTGGAGTTGCAAGGTTGCAAATATAGTCCCACATTGAAAACACATGGGAAAGATCATGGGTTTATAAGAGAAAAGATATCTCCATTGGAATGAGGCCTTTTAGGGAGAGGCCAAGAGCAAAACCATGAGGGCTTAGGCCCAAAGTGGACAATATCATACCATTGTGGAGATATCTAAATTCTTTTTGATCCTACAATATCTTATCTTTCTTTTCCTTTTATTACCCAACACTTGATTAAATTTATTAGTTTTAAATAATTTTTAAAATTTTCTTACAATGAGTGTCGTTTCGTCATTATCAAGAGAAGATTCAGAATCTCGTTCGTCTGTTTTTGCTTTTAAGGCAATGTTATGCTTTGACTCTTTCTTCAGATCTGCACATCTTGTTTCATGGACTTCAAATGTTAAAAATAATTCTTCTAAAGTACTTAATTCTAATCCTTAGATATATAATAAGCATCTACTAATGATGTCCATTCAGTAGTCCTAGGAAATGCATTAAGTACGTACCTTAGTGAATCTCGGTTGCTTACCTTTTCTCTGAGATTCATGAGTCCGGTAATGAGTTCCTTTATTCTTGAGTGAAGATGTCCAATAATTTCTCCTTCTTCTAATTTGATGTTGCTGATCTGGTTCCTGAGTAGATCCCGTCTCGCGAGTTTTATCTCCGAGGTCCCTTCATGTAGTTCCAAGAATTTCTCCCAGAGCTCCTTGACTGACTCGTAGGCTTCGATCCTATTGATTTCTTGTGGCGGCAAGATTCTCAGCAAATGGAACTCCCGTTTGCCATGAAGTCGACTTGCTTCTTCTTCGTCCATTGATATTCTTCTTTACCCTCAGGTGCTATAAAATCAAATTTCATTATTAAAAGTAAATCAAAATCTGTCTTAAAGAGTACCTCCATCTTTTTCTTCCAGCTCGCAAATTCTCCCTCTAACTTCGGTGGATAGATGCTCGGTCCGACCATCTAGTGTGCTTTGTTCGGTGATTAGTCCTCCTGAAGTGAACCAACTCTGATACCACTTGTTGGACCTTTTAGCGACCGGCTAGATGGGGGTGAATAACTTGCATAATAAAAACACAAAAATACCTTTCTTGACTTTATAGCTTAACAATAATCAACACTTGCATAAAAGAAATAAGAAACTAAAAATGAAGAGGCACAACGGGTTTACTTGGTGACAACCGGGGAGGTTGTTAATCCAAGGAAGTTGAAAGCTCACTAAACTCTCATTCAGGCGGAGAAGCCTCTTTACAACAATTAAATCACCAGATCAGAAAGCTAATTCAAAAGAGAAATGATTACAAGTGTTATGTTTTAGCTTCTGTATCAGGCTGTATTTATAGTCCTAGTCGGGGCGCCTGGAAGGGTTCTAGACGCCTAGGGGGGGTAAACTTTTATCCCCGGCATAATGGAACATGCCACGTCGCAATCCTGATAAAATCTTGCTCCAGGCGTTTGGATTCAGAAAGTCAACATTCTGTTGACTTTCCGTCTTGGCCTTCCGCTTCGATTCTGCTAATATTGGTCAAGGTCTTCTGCTCCGGCTCCCCTCGCTTGGGTGATTTTAACCATCTGGAATAAGGCTCACCCGAACCCATTTTATGGCCTTCGAGCAAACTTCCGCTTTGGCTTCTTGTCCCTCGGAAACGTCGCACGCCTCCTTCTCGTCCGCCAACGTACTCTTCCGTAGCACCTCGTACCTCATACGCACTGAGCCCGTCGGCTCTCTCCCGTGCCGTCCTTCTCGCTAGATGCGTCTTTTGCTCGACTTTATGTACTTTAAGTTCCTACACACTTAGACACATGAGTTAAATACCAACATGACCTAACTTTACTTGGTTAATTACATCAAAACTACCACAAGGTACTTACACATGAGCCGATAGTAATGGCTCACACTCAAATACCAGGTCATCTACTATTGAGCTAATCAATATTCCCTTAACAGTGGAGTCCTTCTTTTTCCATGCATTATAGGCATCAAAATCACATTTGCACTGTGCTATAGAACCATCGGCAGGTTCTTTCATGAACTGATTTACAACCTCTAGAACTTCTTATTCTTCAAGAACGTATTGTATCTTGAGGTGTCATATTTTATAGTTATGCCCATATAATTTCTCTCCTTTATTGAGTTCAACTATGATATTTTTAGTTGTCATAATTTACAATAAATAAACACATTATTTAGTAATTTAGTATATTTCACATGTATATTTTACGATTGATTCAATATTAATTTGAGTTGGTTTACAAAATCAAGTGACAACTATGTTTCCACTCATCATTTGTATAATCTAATCTAACTAACATTGATCAATACTATTATACACATCCTATTAAATGAACTAATCATTAAGTAAACAAATCATGAAATGAACTTATTATTTAAATGAACTAATCGTTCTGTTAAGACTGTTAACACATAATATTCTTTTTTAAAGTTTGTTAATGCATAATATAACTTTCATTAAAATAACATTGTTTATACATAACCAATTTCTATTACATGATTTTATTAATATGAGCTTAATACTATACATACATAGTGATAGTAATAACAATTGAATTCTATTTTGATAGATAAACTAACCCTACTCCCACTAGGACTAACATTAGTAGTTGTATTTGATAGGATATACTACTTCCACTAAGAAATATACTAGCACAGTAGTAATCATCACAAGTCCTATCTTTCTAGGTTCAGCTCGAACAATCTTAGGTAAATCGATTTCAGGATTCTCTAATTGGTTCATATTAGAATCCTCCTCTGGATCCACATTTGAGATCCTTGTCAAACTCTTTTGGATCCTCCTCAGACTCTTTAGGATCTTCTTTTGGGAACTCATGGTGAAGTAATTTCACACATAATTCTGCATATGGGATACGTCCTTCAAAGCACCCCCATATATGATGTGCTATCACCTTTGGACTCCTCGACAGTGAACAAATCAAAACCCAAATCCTGTAATTGTCGAGGATGGGAGACTCTTCCTGCTCGAGCTTCTAAAACAGTTGATCGAGCCGTCCAATGTATCCCTTGAGTTTGTAAATTGGATCATACTTAATCTCCTCTCGTAGCTCATTCCATTGCACATCGCAATGGGTCATCGTGCATATCATCCTTAGCATGTGGAATTGAAAATAATAATATCAGTATAAAACTGATAAACTAGTAACAAAACTAGTTCAATTCAATTCATATACGCATGATACTTTAGCAATAAGAAAAATTAAATAGCATTAGAAATAAGAAACAACGTTTTAGTAGCTATGTTGTTACAGTACTGTGACGGACTGCTATAATAGCATTGAAAGTAAATAAGTTTTTTTTTTTTGAAAAATAATATCCTTTGATACGATTGGGATGCCGTTTTAAATTAAACCTAAGAAAAAATATTTTAAAATCATAAACTTATACAATTGAATTACTCAATCAAGTTTATAAAATTTAATAAATAAAATAAATTATCAAAAGATCAAAATTTACCTCTCTGAGCAGTCTGATGCCTTACACTGACTGACTGACCTGCTCCTGGATTGCTTTGCCGATCATTAGCATTTTAAGGAAGAACATATCTATTGGTCATTTTTTATTTATGAAAAAGTATATTTATTGTTTAAAATACTTTTTTATACGATTGACTCCACCTATTTTAATCCAATTAGCAATTTATTATCAAGTATTTTTAGACAAAAGTATTTAGATAATTTTAAAGATATAGAATTTGTGTTATATGAACATTATTACACCCTAATAATTTTTTTGCCAAAAATTCTCCAAGTCCATTTTTAATTTTTATTTTAAAATTCTTCAAGTCAAATTTTTTAAAAATTTTTATTTTGAGATTTATATATTATTAACAAATGGATATTAATTGTGGGCCTATCAAATGGACCTTATGATTGTGATTAGGTTTATTTGGATTAAAAATCGGATTTAATTTAGATCTATTTACAAATTTAATTAAAATTGAACTAAATTTGATTTAGGTTAGGTTGACCCGGTTTAGTAGTCGTATTTCTGCTCGGGTTCAGTGGAGTTTTTAGCTAAAAGGAGTTATTTAAACCGCTCCGGTTTTTATCCGATCCCGACCTTTCGTTCCCCCTTCTCTCCCTCGTGCCCACTTCCTTCCCTCCTGAGCGGCGCCGGATCGTTATCCGATCGGTCCGCGAACGATCCTCCGGCAAGCGGCGGTGCTTGTTCCTCTTCTGAATTTTAGCAGTGTCTCACCGAGACACGATTGGGAAAGCGGAGGTACTTTTAAAATTTTTTTGGGGCTGTGTATAAGTCTCTCGATTTTATCTATTTCGTCATCAATTGAGCAATTATACTCGATATCGAATGGAACGAGATCAATTCTTGGCGATAAAGAGCATTTTGGTGTGTTAGGAGGAGGAGATGGAGAAAAATGTTCAGAGAACGGATAAGAAGCTGAAGATCGCAATAATCCACCCTGATCTTGGAATTGGTTTGTGTGTTTTTCGCCCTACTAGGACTTTTCCTTTCTTCAGAAGAAAAACTATAAAAATGCTCTCTTGCAGCATTCAAAGTTAACTTGGTTTGCATAAACCAGTTGCAATCTTCATTTGCTATGCATTTAATTATCTACGAACATAAGGAATTGATTTTCAATCTGCATCTTAAGACATAAACAACTTATGATAAATTAAGAGATTATCAAAAGTCAAATAAAGGTATTATTCTATAGACATCCAGTCAGTTGGTGCTCTTATCGCGCCTATTATATATCCACTTAGCAAAAATTTTAACTCTGCTTATGGAAAAGCCAATAAGAGAAGAAATGAATGAGATTTAAGAATATATGAAAGGGTACTCTAAATGTAAATGATAACCTTGGAAGGATTCTATTGTAGCAAAAGGTGATTACGCTCGTCCTAGGCGTCTCTCATAGCCCGTCCCTAGGTTATGTGAAAGGAGGTAAATTATGGGGTCAACTTATAGCCAACCGCCAAGTTGGTTAGGGGGCGGGAGGGTTTTTTTTCCCCAAACCTTGGAAAGATTCTAGCTTCAAATAAAGGAATTATGTAGTATAGTAAATCTAATTAATTTAGCGTGACTCTACTAGGTTTTGATAAGCAAGTAAAACTGACAGCACTTACATCTAAAGATCCCATCACATTTGACTTATTAAGAGTCCATAAAGAACACTGTTAATAGCATTCTAATCTGTTTGTAGGTGGTGCTGAAAGATTGATTGTTGATGCGGCTGTTCAACTAGCATCTCACGGGCATAATGTCCACCTTTTTACATCACATCATGACAAGAATAGATGTTTTGAGGAGACTCTTGCTGGTGAGTCTATAGTGGGTTTACCAATCATGCTGCAATATTTAGAAACCATTAACAATTGAGTGTTTCAATTCCAAGTTGAATTAGATACTTCTCAATTGTCAGATTGCAAATTTTCTACTCATTATGAACTTTCTAAATGACATATTTAAAGGAACCATGGATCGACAGGTTCTGGTTCTTTAGCTAATTCTATGATGCAATTATCAATCTCTTCTTACTTCTCTAGAGGGTGAATAGTGTTGATAAGTGCAAACAATAATGGATACTGGGCCAATTCATTTTGCCACCGTATATATCAGATGACATTCAACTTATATTCTGTCCATCCGCAAAATGACTTGAGCATTTATTTAGTTTTGGTTTCTGCAGTCAAATGCCGAATCAAGTAATGAATTACTGATTCTAATATTGGTATCACCATCTGTTCAGGTCCCTTTTCTGTTCATGTACATGGTGATTTCCTACCTCGCCATATATTCTACCGGTTCCATGCTTTATGTGCTTATCTTCGATGTATTTTTGTTGCACTCTGCGCTCTTCTATTGTGGCCCTCATTCGACATTATACTGGCGGACCAGGTTTCTGTTGTAATTCCTTTGCTGAAACTAAAACGCCCAGCTAAGGTATATTTCTTAATTTTATGATTGAAGGGATTGTAATCATTATGAAATCTGTGTAATGTATCTTATAAATTCTTTTTCAGATATTATTCTACTGCCACTTTCCAGATTTGTTGTTAGCACAACATACAACTATGCTTAGGAGGTTATATCGTAGACCAATTGACATGATAGAAGAAGCAACTACTGGTTTGTCCTCGCTTTTTGTTTATAAATGTTCTTCTATGCCTTTTTAGCACAAGAACACAGTTATCTACACGCACATGCACATGCCATATGTATATTCTTGTGCTGTCCTGTAAGAGAAATTATGGTATTTACAGGTATGGCGGATCTAGTCTTAGTGAACAGTAAATTCACTGCATCTGTTTTTGCCAAAACCTTCTGCCGTCTCCATTCAAGAGGAATTCGTCCTGCTGTCCTCTATCCAGCAGTCAATGTGCAACAGTTTGAAGGGCCTTACGCTTATACGTAAGTACGTAACTGACATTCTCCTGTATAACTTGTTATCTACAAGGGTTAAAATACAATTCTAGTTTCTTTGGGTCATTAGTTTCTCTGTCTGCATGATGTTTGCTAAGTCTGACTGATTTTAAATTTCTGTGCATTATTCAGGTTGAATTTCCTTTCAGTCAACCGCTTTGAGAAGAAAAAGAACCTTGAATTAGCAATATCGGCATTTGCATTGCTTCAGTCAATTGGAAATGGACTTCCTAGTCCTGCTAAAGCCACCTTAACCATTGCTGGTGAGTATGCAGTTCTGCTGCTATTATTATTACTTTTTGTCTACTTTTCGTGGCTAGTAAGCATGTCAATCAATTTAATGTTTGGCATCCATCTTTTAGATGTCAGCACTTGGCATGATGTGATACAGAGCCTAAGCTTATATGAAAATGTGCTCGACATGACGAGCATGAGTAGAATCTCTGTGTTTCATGTGCATAGTATACACGTGGACAAACAATTCATTTGGTGTGGTCATAGAAGAAAAGTTGGTCTTGCATATTATGCTTGCTGGCTTACCTCCAACATGGAATGACATTACTCTAAGGGTGTGTTTGGTTCAAGTTATCATGTATAACCTTGGTGATGTGATTATCAAGTAATCACATAACAAGATTATGTGATTATCAGGTAATTACATAACAAGGTTATGGGGAATAAAACATAACCTAATTTTATTTGGTTCAACCTAAGTAATGTAACGAAAACTTGTTTGTTTGAAGGTTTTAATGTATAACCCAATTTAATATTTTACTGTATTACCCTCGGTTATAAAACCAACCATACATTTTTCTTTTTCTTTTTCTTTTTTACTTTTTTTAATGTGTTTTTACATTTTTTTCTTTTGAAAAATACAACTTTATTTTTTTTATAAAATATCATATATTTTATTTTTTATTTAATTTTTATAATTTAAAATAAAATTTTCATTATAAAAAATTTTAGGGTATTTTTTGGTTAAAAAATTTCGTTAACCCCGGAATTAAGAAAAACTTCATTTTTTCGAAGTTTTCCGATTTCGGGTTGTATGTCCCTTTTGCTGACCTATCGGGCATGAATTATTACTCGGGAATTGCCGATTACCTAAACCAAATAGGGTTTTCGTTGATAACTTTAGATGGATAACCAATGTTATCAAGGATAATCTCCAACCAAACACACCTTAAGCGTGTCAATCAGTTGTGCCTGTAATAGACATAGTCTGAATCCTCTTTAACTAGTGGTGTGCCAAGCACAACCTAGACCAATTGAACACTAGCCCAACACAATCCTGGGAATGGTTGGCGTGAGCCCTACCCAGCTCGACTCATTGGGCCATCACAGCTAATAATAAATTTTTTTGGTGGAATAATAATAGAACAGTTTAAAAATGTAAATCTAATTAATTTTGTTAGACATTTTGAATCTGCAAGGTATTTTTCCAAATGACCATTGTATCTCTTGATTTTTAAGATTTGTGATCATTTGGAGCTAGGTGTAAGTTTAAGAGGGCTTGAGTTTGATTTTTCTGTGTAAAATTGTTCTGTGCGTGCTTGGCCAAATTTCACCCTTTGACATATCGATTTGCCTTTGGTTTGGTACAACTCGCTAGGGTCTGATGTTGTACAGGATCTATAATCTCAATAAGCGAAGCCTAGCATTAGTAGGGCTGTAAATGAGCCGAACTGAGTTGAACAGTAAGAGGCTTGAGCTCGGGCTCGGTTCGTTATCCCTAAGCTCTAGCTCGGCTTGAGTTTGATTCGAACTTTAGTTCTTAAGCTCGAGCTCCGCTCGTAATAAAATTGTATAGCTCGAGTTCGGCTCAAGCTTGACTCATAAAAAGCTTGTTTAAAAATTAAACGAGCTTAGTTTGAGCTCGTTTAAGATACTTAGCTATAATAATTAATAATACATTATTATATATATATATATATATATAAACGAGCCTCTTAACAAATAGGTTTGTGAGCCTCTTAACGACACGTTCGTGAGCTCACGAACCAAATATTGTTAAGCTCGAGCTTGGCTCGATAATATTTTCGAACTCGAAATCAGGCTCGAGCTTGGCTCATTAACTTAATCGAACAAATTTTTTTTTGAACCGAGATCTGAATAGCTCGCGAGCGACTTGTCTCGTTTACATCTCTAACAGGTATGAAATTACCCATTTGTTAGCGGGTTGTATATGCTTGTGCTGTGCAAACAGGCAGCATGACATGGTTGACAACCCTACATTTTACTTTAATTCTATTTTACATATGAAAAAATTGGTTGAATTTTAATATATTGAGGTGTATTTTTCAGTACATATACTCTATGGTCAGACCAAAGTACCAATTCCTATGATGCCTAGATTCGATGATTAAGTAAGCATCTAGTTTGTTTTCCCTTAAGTGAATTTTGTGGCCGATCACCTCAAGCGGCTCACTGTGAACTTGTCCTGTTAAGCTATATTCAGTGTTTTGTTTTCTTAGGTTCTATGCTTATCAAATTCCAGTGTTCTGGTCAATAAGATTGCTCTTAACGAACCTCGGACACAATTCTCGGACAGTAGCCTTCTCAGTTGGGTAGGACACTCAAGTTTCTGCATTCATCAGTTGAGATAAAATTGCCACCTAATGCATGATCCCTAAGCTTCTTTGGTACAAAGGGAACTTTTATGTATTGATCTGATTTTTCATTTGTTTTCGGGGGACTCCTAAGCTATCTGATCACTTGTTTTCTGTCTCAACTAAATAAGCATGCAAAGCTCTGAAACTTATCATGGGAAGTAATGTTTTCAAATGATAATTTCTTCATCACAGGTGGTTATGATAAACGCCTGAAAGAGAATGTTGAGTATCTGGATGAATTAAGGGGATTGGCGGAGGAGGAGGGAGTATCTGAACAAGTAAAATTTGTTACTTCGTGCTCAACAGCAGAAAGAAATGAACTACTTTCACAATGCATTGCTGTTTTATACACGCCAAAGGTAACATTTGCCAACTTCATTAAGGAGTCCATATCATCTTAAGAGTAATGATATTGGCTAGGTTTTCATGTCTTCCAGCCATTTAATGTTCCTCTTTTTCATCAAGTGACTAGCTAAAAGTTCAATCTAATGATACTATAAAGTTATTTCTTAGCAGTTCACAATTCCTTTGAATTCCTCTTGTTTATTTAGTAACAAATCCGTTTCTATCTATCTAGGATGAACATTTTGGTATCGTACCACTGGAAGCAATGGCGGCAAAGAAACCTGTAATTGCATGCAACAGCGGGGGACCTTTGGAGACCATCAAACACGAAGTAACAGGGTTTCTTTGTGAACCCACTCCTTTTGAATTTGCACAGGCTATGTCGAAGCTCTTGAGCGACTCCGAGACTGCAGTAAGGATGGGTGAAGAGGCAAGGAATCATGTAACGAAGAAGTTTTCGACGGAGACCTTTGGCGAGCAGCTAAATCACTATGTCCTCGACATTCACCACCATAGAATCGAGTAGAGAGCTTTTCGATCCATCTAGTTAAAAACCACTTTGGACAATTATCTTTCATTTCCTGAGGATCATTCTTTTGATGATATTTCTGCAATCATAAATTGATAACTATAAGCAATCTTTCCCCCTAACGATCTAATTAACCAGCAGGTTATTCATCAGGAAACAATTCATCCTTCAATGAAGGAGCAATCCACTGGATCTGAATATTTGTTATTTCCCAGAGTTCATTCTCAGCTTGTACCAGCACCTCCTTCTCTTTCATTTCTACTATCATCTTCTTCAGCAGCGCCGGCACGATCTCCGGCAGGATGCCGACGTGATCTCCGAGGTCCTCCTTCATGCAGGTGTCCATCCTCCTGAGCATACCCAGCCAAAACGTCCTGAACCCAGGGCTCTGCGACAGAGGTACCAAGAACTGCAAGAACACCTCCACCAGCAACTCCATGGCCAGCTTGAGAGTTCCCTCCATGCTCCTCATTTCCCTCTCCGAGTTCTCCCTCCGCGAGTACTCCAGCATCTTCTCGTGCAGGTCATCTGCCATGGCGAAGATCACCAAGTTGAAGCAGGAAAAGCAAGTCACCGACGCAAAGTCCAGCCCCTGTGCCGCTGCAAAGCATTTCCCGAGCTCCAAAATTGCTTGGTTCCGGATCTCCTCGCGTCGCACTAAGCTCGTCTTCCTCAGCGCCTCCACGAGCTTCATGAACAGATTAGCAGCAAGGTTGCTCCCTCCCTTTTGAGGCTCCTCGAATGAATTACTACCACTGCTGCTGCTTCCCGGATCCGAGTAGCCGGAGTTGTGCCACTGGACCAGCAAGTTCACTGTCTCAGCCATTAAACTCAGAATCTTGGAGCTCTTCTCCAGCGGGCTGATCTTTAGCGTAGCTAATCCAAAGGCAGCCTCAATGCAGAATGCGTAATTGTGCCGATTGATATTGGTTCCTTCGCTCATCAGCTTGATCAAAGCTTCAACTCCTTGATCGAACGTCTCCGGATGTCTCCCAGAGACGTTGAGGAGATGGAACAATGTCTTCCAGCCGAAGATCGTCTGCACATTTTTGCCATTCTCATTGAGGATCACGATAGTGGAATCCATGATGCTCTCGCAGCAAGTATCCAATATCTCCTTATCGAGCTTCCACATCAGGTTTATTGACTTGAAGATGAGCTCTTCTGGTGCTTTGTCCAGGCGAGACGGCAGTGAGGTGAGCTTGATTGCGATCTTGAACAGCGCGGTGATCGCCTTCTCAGCGAATGGGCAGGGGGAGAAGAGGGGGAACTGCGAGACGATGGCAAAGCTCTCGTGTAATTGGGGCCAAAAGGAGGCGAATCTGTGGATGTTGACGAGAGCAATGGTGACCAGAAGATCCCAACAGAAGGTGACGATCTCTTCTTCTTCGACGGGGGTGCTGAACTTTTGTCCCTTGCCGGCAGCTGCGAAGATCAGAGCCCGTCCCAGATTCTGCAGAGACTCGTCCGGGAACTTGTTGCTCTTAGTGAATATGTCGCCGATCTGACACTGCTGGATGATCTTCAAGTTGTTCTCAAACTCGCTGCCGAAGTTCAGCATGGTGTCGTTGTTGTCCAATGACAGGAACTGCGAGAACCGGCCAATGAATCCCGACACAGATTGTTTGCTGTTCGCCCCGCGGTGGGACGCCGGGAAGATGACGCCGGACTCTCCCCTGTTCGAGCTGGTTCTGGAGTCTGGAGCTGGGGCGTTGTCCGGCTCGATCAAGGACTGAGGCAGCAGCTTCAGCCTCTTCAGTTTCAGCAGGCAGTCGATCATGTTCTTCCACGCTCCGCGGATTGAATCCCCGAACTTGTTGGCTATGGTGAAGAGTGCCAGCGTCGCCATTCGCGGTTTCACCTCGTTGCTGAACGTGAGCAGCGTCTCCTCCACGGTGGCGTACGGATTCAAGATGCCGGTGAACTTGCAAAAGCAGGAGAGGAGCTGGTCGAGGACATCTTCCAGCCCATATCGCGCGATCCTTGCGATTGATATCAGCCCTTCGAGGCTCTCATGGAGTAGCTCCTCGTCGTCGGCTTGCTCGAAAATGGCGATGAACGTGGCCACCGCCGGGCCTGAGATGACCACAAATGCTTCCCTGCTCAGCTTGTGCTTGTAGTCGCACTGGATGAATGGCTCAACCACTCTTGATGATTTGATCAGATCGTTCCATTGTGCAGAGCTTAGCTCCACCGGCGATCCACCAGTCCCTGAGAGCTTGATTTCATGGGTGCTGATCGAATGGAACAGTTCAGAGAGGTACTCCCTCGGGAGATCCATTCCTCCATTGATGGCCCTGTTGTTCCTTATGAAGTCCTCCTCTGTCATCTTCTTCTTCACCTGCGGATTGTGCTGGTCGGTGTTGAGCATGATCAAGGAGTAGGACAGGATCAACACTGCATCTTTGCTCGCGAAGGCACCCAAGGAGTTCTGCTCGTAGAATTGGTCTGCGAAGGCTTCAATGATTCTGTGAATCTTCTGCGACTCTCCCGGCAGCCTGAACGTCTCGAGGTAGCTTCGCAGGGCCGTGTCGAGAAGAACACGCTCGAAATGGAAGGTGCCGGTGAACTCCTTGAGCACCTGAATGTTGAAGTCATCGGGATCACCAAGGAAGTCCCCAATGCTGTTCTTGTCCAGGCCCGGAGTGTAGCGGAAGAAGTAAGCGAAGCTCGTCGGATCAGGTGGGTTGGGGACGAGATTCGCAATCTTCAGAAAATCGATCCCTTTTTTGTCATCTCTGTTGTAGTGGTTCGCGGCGATCATGATCTTCTTTTTCTTCATCTTCCTCATCCTCATGAACTCTACCCACGAGTCCGAGTTCACGGAGCTACTCTCCCCGCTCTTAGTGAGCCAGAACGGCTTGTAGTCACCGGCGTCGATGTTGTAGGCCTCACGAGCGGGGATGTGATCGACCTCGATGTTGTCGGCGATGGTGCTGATCAAGGCGACGAGGCCTTCAAAAGCTTGAGTCTGCATCGTCGACATGGGGGAGGGGGCGGGGAATGCGATCTTGCAGAGCAGCTTCCCCAATTCCTCGAACACGTTGTGCCTCATCGGATCGCAGTCGTAGTTCACGTACGTTTCGATCACGAAGTTGGGCTGGTGGCAGAAACCGGCGATGCCTTCCACGGCGACTTCTTGAAGGTGAACGCCGCTGCTTCCGTCGGCGATCCGCGAGAGTACGTACGTGAAGAATGCTTCGAGTTGCAATCGAAGGCACCTGCAAAATCGATCTTTTGTTTGATTCTTTCGGTTGGATTTTGAATCGAGTTAATTTACCTTCGGAGGAAGTTGTAGAGGTGCAAAACTGTGCTGCAGATCATGGAGAGGACAAGAGGGCTGGAATGGGTGGAGTAATGAATCAGGTGGTGGAAGAGATCGTCTTGGACGATTCCGAGAATCTTGGGGTGCTTTCCGATGGCGTCACCGCCCAATTCGATGGCGGAGTTGATCAGGACGAGGGCGAAGAGCTGGACGTCCTCGTCGTAGCTGATGGATCCGATTCCGTCGGAGACGTCGACAACTACCTCGCCGACGTTCAGCAAGGAGCAGAGGAATTGGAAGATGTCGATCATGCAGCGCGCGCCGTAGGTGGAGGCTGGGGCCAGCGGGTCGTCGTCGGCGACGTCCAACCTGACGTCGGGGAGGCGCACAAATATGGCCTGAACGAGCTCTTGCATGGCGTGGCGGGCGCTCCGCTGGAGGAGGTCGCCGCGCTGGGCGGACTGCTGCACCACCTGGAAGCAGGTGTTGACGACGCAGCAGACGGCGTGGTCGGAGAGGAGGACGGCTGCTCGGGTGCGGAGGGCGGCGGTGAGCACCTGGAGGACGCGCATGAGGACGGCGTCCTCAGCGGCGGGGTCGGTGTGCTCCAGGCGGCAGTTGGTGATGGCGAAGACGACGGAGTGGATGGCGTCGCGGGCGCCGGGGGTGTGCTCGTCGAACACGTCGTGCTTCAGAATCTTGAGGACGGCGGAGAGGGCGACGCCGGTTGCGGCGGCCGGGACGTCGTCACTCTGGATCACGTCCAGGAAGGGGGACAGATAGAGGGAGGGATCGGTGGCGCGCCACTCGCCCCACTGCCGAGGGTGGAAGAGGAGGGAGCGGAGAGACTTGAGGGAGTGGACGAGGTGCGGGTTGGCGGCATCGTCGGGTGCGCCGGCGAGGTTGTCTACGAGAGGGTGGCGGATGACGGCGAGAACGGCGCCCACCTCCGCGTTGAGCATGCACGATATGGCGATCTCCCGGCGCCGCGGTGGTCGGCCGGTCTTGTCCATGGCGACGGTGGCAGTGGCGAGGAGGAGGAGGAGGTGGTGCTGGTGGTGGTTGCTTGGCCATGGCCGCGGACAGACCACCTAAATGAAGGTGAGAAGGAAGTAGTCTCTTCGTGTGGCTCTGCGATGAATTCTATTTTTAGAAAAAAATCAAAATATTTTGACCGACTAAAATCTGTTTTATTAGATCTCGAGTTTTTGACCATTTCCGTTATTTAGTTTTTAAAATACGTTCAAACTTTTATATATATATATATATATATATATATATATATATATATATATATATATATATATATATATATATATATATATATATATATGATTTTAAACTTCTAATAAATAATTATAACGACAAAATAATCAACATGAATGTTGTCAACCGTTACTAACACTTATTATAATGTTGGGCCATTTATCAGAATCTATCTATCTGAGTTTTCTGAATTTATTTTACTTGCTGATGAGAAACTTCCAAGGGGTAACTATATATACATATAGACACACATATGCTCTCTGACTCATCGTCTACATTGCATTTTCACGATTGAAATAACTTGAGATGCTTGGAATTACTCGGGCGCCCTGAGTGATTTCAGGTGCTCGCATACATGGCGTTGCTAGCAAGATTTCTTTGCAAAAATATATTCCTTTTATTCTCTCTCTACTTCAGCCTTCTATTCAAAACGACAGACAAATGCATTTTCCCAAATCTAAATTTCCCTCACACTCCCTCTCCCTCTCACCTCTTCCTTCGCCGTTATCTTCCGTCGTAGCGCGCTCCTATCGGCCAACTAAAAGTAAAAGCACTGCAAGCTACTCGGACAACTTATAGTCGCATGCTTGTTCTTGAGCTGACTAGAAGCTCAGGAAACTGCCACCGAATACATAACCGACGCTGGTTTGCTTAGCGCCCCTTTTCATTCTCCATCGTAAGTCATTCCACTCCACTGTCTGTTTTTTAGCTCTGTATAATAATGTTTAGCTCTGTTATATCCTACAACGCACAAACCCTAGCTGTTTTCTTACCATTTTTTGCTTATATAATTTGCAGAGAACTTCCCAAACATCAATTCATAACTAATGGTAATTCGTTTCATTTTAAGTTGTATTTCTCGACTGTGATCCTAATATATATTAGAAGGCAGGATTTATGCTACAATGTACAAAGCTGACGCCTGCAGCCACTCCCCACATGTGTTGTCTTTATTGGACGTATAGTTGCTATAATATTGTAGCAACTACTTGGAATGTTAGCTACAATAGCATTGTAGCAGTTACTTGGAATGTTAGCTGCTATAGTGTTGTAGCAGCTACTTCAAGGCTAGCTGCTACAGCGTTGTAACAGCTACTTGAAATGTTAATTGCTACAATGGTATAACAGCTACTTCGACGGCTAGCTGCTACAATGTTGTAGCAGCTACTTGGAATATTAACTGCTACAATGGTATAACAGCTACTTCGACGGCTAGCTGCTACAATGTTGTAGCAGCTACTTGGAATGTTAACTGCTATAATGATGTAATAGCTACTTGGAATGTTAACTATTATAACGGTGTAGCAGCTACTTCGACACATAGCTACTACAACATTGTAGCAGCTATTCGATAGGTAGCTACTATAACGTTGTAACAACTACTTGGAATGTTAATTACTACAACGGTGTAGCAATTACTTCAACACCTAGTTGTTACAACATTGTAGCAACTATTTGAAATGTTACTGCTACAACGATGTAGTAACTACTTCGACACCTAGCTGCTACAACGTTGTAGCAGCTACTTCAACATGTAACTGCTACAACGGTGTAGCAGCTAATTCCACAATGTAGACTGCTACAACATTGTAGCAGTTACTTCGATGGTTAGCTACTATAATGTTGTAGTAGCTACGTTGATAGATAACTGCTATAACGCTGTAGCAGCTACTTCGACGGTTAGCTGCTACATCGTTGTAGCAGCTACTTCGACGGATAACTATTACATAGCAGCTACTTGGAATGTTAATTGCTACAACTGTATAGTAGCTAATTCCACAATGTAGACTGCTATCCTCCTACAATAGCTGCTCCATGTTATAACAACTACCCTACATTAGCTGCTACATGTTGTAGCATCTAACTGATACCAATTAATATATGATGACTCATCAATTAATATAATGGAGACATACGTACTCCGGGTCATTGATTTGTCACTTCGATAGAATGACCATTCGTACATGTTATAAACCATGACCCATGAACACAGGCAGAATCCGAATTTGGTAAAAGGGCAACTATGGGCGCGTGATACTTAGCAGCCTAGTTTTCCTATAAAATGATGGTGTCGCTAAGAGACGCTTCTTATTATCGCTACCACATCATCACTCTTTTACGAGCCTTCTCACTTTCTCTGTCATTCTTCCTTTCATAACACTTTTATGAGTAGCATAACTATGCTGCCATCTTCCCTACACCACCTTCATCATTCCTTTCATGGCATCCACTGTTTTTGTCCGAAATCTGATATTGTGTCTTCCTCCCAAAATGAAAATGACAAAGCGGTCATGTTATTTTTCACGGCGTATTGTCAGCTTTTATATGGTTGTACACAACCAGTTTGGGGTTCAGAAAGAAGTATCTTTATGCGAAATCTAGGTGTGTGTCTTCATTGTTAGGATCGATGTACTCGGCTAGAGAGGGGGGGGTGTGAATAGCCGACCCCAAATCGTTCGTTTCTTTCTACAAATCAGGTTAGCGCAGCGGAAATAAAACAATAGAAACGAAAATAAGGAAGAGCAAACCTCAACGCGATGATGTAACGAGGTTCGGAGATATACTCCTACTCCTCGGCGTGTCCGTAAGGTGGACGAAGCCTATCAATCCGTTGGTGGATGAGTCCCCGGAGAACCGGCTAATAACTACTCCTTGTGGGTGGAGAAACCTCACCACAATAGCTTGCAACAATAATATGGAGATACAAAGAAGAGCAAGAACAAAATACACAATGAATGTACAAATACTCGCTTGCCTTCTCGTCGACTGAAGTCCCGGATGAAGCACCAACTTCACGGACGAATGCCAACAAGCAACTCAGTCGAAGAAGCTCACACGAAGCTTTGGAGCTCAGCAAAGCTCAAGAGCACAGCTTTCAGAAGAACAGCAGCTCAGTTCAAAGGAGGAAGAAGAAGAAAGAGTCAGTCGCCCTCGATCTCCTTTTATACCTGCATCCACCTGCGAAGAAGAAGCGGAAGATGCTAGAAGATGTAAGACCGTTGTGAGAGCGGATAGTTCAGACCGATCGGTGGCTCGATCGGTCGAGCCTCTAATCGGTCACGGGACCGATCGATCGGTCACGGGACCGATCAGAGCCCTCGATCGGTCAGACCGATCAATTCCTTTCTCCCGAACTTCTTGCCTTCGATCGTTGTTTCTGATCGGTGCGGACCGATCGATAACACTCGATGAGCTCTTGTTTGTTCCGATCGGTCACCGACCGATCCGATACCGATGTATCGGATCGATCCACTGATCGATCCAGAGCTTGGTTTTTGCCCAAACCAAGTCCCAAGCCTTCCAAACCAACATCCGGTCAACCTTGACCTGTTGGTACATCATGCTTAGCATCCGGTCACTCCCTTGACCTGCTAAGACTCCCCACCAAGTGTCCGGTCAATCCCTTTGACCCACTTGGACTTTTCTCTTTGTGTCAAGTATCCGGTCACTCCCTTGACCTACTTGACCTTCTCAATACCAGATGTCTGATCATCCTTGATCCATCTGGATTTTTCCTTGCCCGGCTTCACTCACCAGGACTTCCCAACCGCCTGGCTTCACTCACCAGGACTTTCCCTTGCCCGGCTTCACTCACCAGGACTTCCCAACTGCCTGGCTTCACTCACCAGGACTTTCACTTTCACCTAGCTTCACTCACTAGGATTTTCACCTGGCTTCACTCACCACGATTTCCCGACTGTCTGACTTCACTCACTAGGACTTTCCGAACTGCCTGGTTTCACTCACCAGGACTTTCTGAACTGCCTGGTTTCACTCACCAGGACTTTCCGAACTGCCTAACATCCCAGTTAGGACTGTTAGGACCGAAAAGTAGCTAGAGGGGGGGGGGGGTGAATAGCTTCGCGTGTGCTCGTCGAGCTTCGTTGCTTGTTTCTTCAAAGTAATGCGCAGCGGAATACAAAGAAACAAACTACAACAATGCTAACAATAGGATTTTACTTGGTATCCACCTCACAAGAGGTGACTAGTCCAAGGATCCACGCACACACACACACCTCCACTAATAAACACTCCTTTTCGGTAACTACCGAAGGCGGAGAAGTCCTACAAGACTCTCAATACAAGTAGAAGAAAGGGTAGTAAAGAATAAGCAAAAGCTTACAAGAGATGCAGTAAAAACCCTAACTTCTTCTTCTTCTCGTTGCAACTCGCCTCTTGACTTGGATGAACCTCCAAGAACCTTCAAGAACTGGCGGTGAGGAGCTTAGAGAGTGCTGGGGAGGAGCTGTGATGAATCTGGAATGAATCGGTGAAGTACTGCCGAAGGAAATGAACGCCTGCGGCTTAAATCGACGCTAACGGTCGAATCCCGATCGATTGGAATGCTCCCAATCGATCGGGGAGGCTTTGGATCGATCCACGGATCGATCCAGAGCGCCTCTGTGCTATGGAAAAACTTTTGGATCGATCCACGGATCGATCCAGCGCTTATCGCGCGAAGCAGCAGCGTCCCAATCGATCCACTGATCGATTGGGACCTCTGGATCGATCCACCGATCGATCCAGAGGGGTTCTGTTCGCGGGGACTCACCGGATCGATCGGTGGATCGATCCAGATCTTCTGGATCGATCCACGGATCAATCCAAACCTGCTGGATCAATCCACGGATCAATCCAAACCTGCTGGATCAAACGGCTGATCAATCCAGATCTTGGTTTTTGCCCAAAACCAAGCCCAAAGCCCCCTAAACCAACATCTAGTCAACCATGACTTGTTGGTACATAAGACCTAGCATCCGGTCACCCTTGACCAGCTAGGACTCTCTCACCAAGTGTCTAGTCAATCCCTTTGACCCACTTGGACTTTTCTCTTCTTGCCAAGTATCCGGTCACTCCCTAAGACCTACTTGGACTTTTCTCTTCTTGCCAAGTATCCGGTCAATCCCTTTGACCTACTTGGACTCTCACCAGATGTCTGGTCAACCTTGACCCATCTGGATTTCTCTTGCCTGGCTTCACTCACCAGGACTTTCCCAATTGCCTAGCTTCACTCACTAGGTCTTTCACCTGGCTTCACTCACCAGGATTTTTCTCCTGCCTAGCTTCACTCACTAGGACTTCCCAATTGCCTAGCTTCACTCACTAGGTCATTCACCTGGCTTCACTCACTAGTATTTTCCTCCTGCCTAACATCCCAGTTAGGACTTCCCAGTCAAGTATCCGGTCATCCTTGACCTACTTGACTTTTACCAGATGTCTGGTCAACCTTGACCCATCTGGATTTCTCTTGCCTGGCTTCACTCACCAGGACTTTCTCAATTGCCTAGCTTCACTCACTAGGTCTTTCACCTGGCTTCACTCACCAGGATTTTTCTCCTGCCTAGCTTCACTCACTAGGACTTCCCAATTGCCTAGCTTCACTCACTAGGTCTTTTACCTGGCTTCACTCACCAGGATTTTCCTCCTGCCTAACATCCCAGTTAGGACTTCCCAGTCAAGTATCCGGTCATCCTTGACCTACTTGACTCTTCTTCAATCAACCTTGCATTGTCAAACATCGAAATCCAAACCAAGACTCAAGCTTGGTCAACCAGGTCAACCTTGACCTGAGGAATGTTGCACCAACAATCTCCCCCTTTTTGATGTTTGACAATACCAACACTATCACTTACAATACCACATGTAAGTTAGGCTAATCCCATAGCCTAAACCTTCTTCATGCCACTAGGTAATGAATACATAAGTTAAGCCCTTCATTCTCCCCCTAAGAGGGCAAACTCCCTCTAGGTGATAAAAGCCTAACTTACTCCCTTTCATTCTCCCCCTATTGGCACACATCAAACCATGCCCCATTTTTGGGCACACATCAACAGATTCACTTGTTGAAAACTCTCCCCCCGAAGAGTTGCTCATCGTCGTTCACAACTTCACTCGTTGTGATCAGCACGATAATGAAGGTCCCATACCCTTCATTAACCTTAACCCTACATTCTCCCCCAATGTAGGCAAATGCTCATCCTTGAGCATTATCCACTTGAAACCACTTGAACAATGAGGATATCCACTTCCCATTAAAGTTCAAACGCTCAACCTTGAGCATGTTCTTAACGGAAGGTTAACCACCTTCCAAGGTTCATGAAAAATAATTTTTATGTCTTTAAAGAGTCCCTCCCCATAAAGACATGGTGGTAACTTCTGTCATTGCACCAACAATGACTTGGAATCCCTAAACCTTTAGGAAACCCAAATTGAGAAGTTTTGAGGTTCAAAAATTTAATATTGAAATCAACCTCAACCTAAACTTCAATTTAGTCTTCCTTAACCATTTCATCCCAGTTTTCAACATGAAAACACCCTTTTTATGTATACAAATGTATTTTGAGGGGTTAGGAATGGTTACCGAGACTAAACATGGTTCAAAGATGCTGAAATCAGGCCTTCCCAGCCAAAATTAGCAACTTGAATCGATTGGAGTTGGGTTCCAATTGATTGAACCTCTCTGAATCGATCCACTGATCGATTCAGACTTCCTGGATCGATCGGCTGATCGATCCAGCGAGCTTCTGCTCGCAGGAATTGCCTTCTGAATCGATCCACTGATCGATTCAGTCTTCTTGGATCGATCGGCTGATCGATCCAACGAGCTTCTGCTCGCAAGAAATTCCTTCTCAATCGATCGGCTGATCGATTGAGGCACTCCAATCGATCCACTGATCGATTGGAGGTCTGAAATTGCTGAAATTCAATTTCAGCCAATTTCAGAAACCCCTAGAAAATTCTACAAAATTCCAAAAATCGTAAAAATTTGTGTAGACATTACTTAGGGTATGATTTATCATGGAAAAATAGTTTTCTATGAAAATACATCATATTTTCAAAGATTGACACAAACTTGAGAACTTGCAAAAACTTTAGTGTTTTCTTCAAGTTTGTGTCTAACTATTCAATGGTGATTACTATCAAAAGATAGCCTTCACCAAGGTTTTCCAAAATTATTTTAAAAACATTTTCAAAACCAATATCCCACCATGTTCCTTGGGCTTAATGCACATGACTTGTACATTAGCTTTCCCAATGATGGGAAAACACATAACTATGTGTTTTGATGAACTTAAAACTCAAAAGAATGCACTAAATCAACATCTTGAGTTTTGTTCATCATCCTAACATCTCACTTGTATCTAATGTGCACTGAAACACATACAAGTCATCTTATAGGTCTTTGTGAGATGTAAGATTTTGGTTTTGCCCTATTCTAGGGATCATGCATATCTATCTAGGCATTTTGAGAGGTAGACATCCACAAAGGATGTTACTTGTTGATTCACTTGTTAAACAAATGCCACTTGTTTATTCCACTTGTTGTAAACAAATGCCACTTGTTGAACTAATGTCATATGTCCTTAATTTTTTAAGGAAATAAACATAATGCATGATAATGTTATGGCATACATCAAAATAAAATAGCTTTCAAAAGAAAGATTCCTATAACTACATGATGTATGTATGGCATGACATAGTATTTTTGTATTTTTCATGATAAGTCATGAATGCAAAATAAAAATCAAAATAAAGTATGATGTCATGACATATTATGGGCAAACAATCATGGCAAGGTTTAGCATAAATAAAATATACCTAGATTACCTATCTAAGTATCCTTAAAGCTTAGCTAAGTTAAAACTTAACCCTAGATTGTCCTCTAAATGCTCCAAGAAAATGTCAAAACCTAAATTTGCATTTCTAGTTCTCTTGATTAACTTATGCCAATTGAAATTAAGCTTATTCCTCAAATGTTGGCATATTTCGTTCTTCCACAAGAGTAAT
Organism: Zingiber officinale; assembly: GCF_018446385.1. Lineage (NCBI taxonomy): Eukaryota > Viridiplantae > Streptophyta > Magnoliopsida > Zingiberales > Zingiberaceae > Zingiber > Zingiber officinale. The sequence goes on along the minus strand of NC_055989.1, from coordinate 109,693,870 downwards.
CACATAAATCAAGGCCCGGATTTTCTTAAAATTTCTAAGAGAGTACCAAAATCCCAACTTGGTATTTCTCTAGGTTTTCCCAATTTATGCCTTTTTTAAGATAAAATCAATTTTCCACCATTAGGCATATTTTACTCTTTCAAGGAGTAAATGATAATTCAATTTCATTTTCAAAGGTTAACAAAAACCTTGAAAATGCTCCTTGAGTGTCAATTTCCTCAAAGTTGGGTTAACTACCCTTCTAATCGGAGTTGACACTCTCTAACCCATCTATGGGGTAGAGAAAATGCTCCTAGGAACCCAACACCTATTGGTGCTCCTTGGATGCTCTAGGTACTCACTAGGGATAACTTCCCTAGATACCTTCCTAGTGACCTTGTTGGGCTTCTTAGAAGCCTTGGTCATATTTTCTAGGTTAACTCTAGGGATTGCTTCCCTTGTGACCTTGTTAGTGACTTTCTTAGACTTCTTAGAAGTCTTAGTCACATTTATTGCAAAAATACTCTTAGGAATAACCTTTCTAGTATTTTTGACTTGACCACTAGACCTAGGGTTGGTTCCATAACTATATGGAACCCTATGGTAAGAGGGCACATCCTTCTTAGCCTTGGGTTTGCATCCCAAACCTCTATGGCCATTATATGACCTTTGTGCTCCTAGACCTAGGCTATGCTCATTTTGCCCTTTTAGGATATTCTCCATTCTTTTTAGGGTCTTTTCCATTTTATCAAGCCTTGACCTCAAGACTTGATTTTCTATCATTAAATCCTTAGATTTTGATTTTTCATTACACCCATGAGCATTTTTGTTTCTAGACTTATAACTATGATCCTTAGTGGGATTGCCTAGATTTTTATCTATCTTCCTAATCCTAGGTGTGGTAGTCTTAGCATGATAAGCTACATGTTTTTCTTTAATTTTATCATGCCTCCTATTTTCATGGTAAATAGCATTAAAATGATATAAGTTAGAGCTAGCATGCTTTTTACCATAATGTAAAGGGGTAGGCTCAATAAAAGTTACCTTCCTTTTTAACTTAGAGGCTCCCCCTTGACTTGAGCTTCCTCCTTGAGCCTTGACCATCTTCTTCCCCTTAGGGCATTAACTCCGGTAATGCCCCTTTTTATTGCAAGAGAAGCACACAATGTGCTCCTTGCTCTTCTTTGTTCTGGGGATGATCTCCTTTGGCTTCTCCTTGCCCTTAGGTGCCACTTGACCCTTCTTCTTTGCCAAGTTGGGACACTTGCTCTTGTAGTGCCCACTTTCCCTACACTCAAAATATATTATATGATTTTTATTTTTAATTGAAACATTTATACCTTCTCGTGTAGGGATGACACTTGCTCCTCCATTTGTTATTTCTTGAATTTTGGAGGTGGCACCATCTTCTTCCTCTTCACTTGACCCGGATGTGGAGGCCTCTTCTTGCTCCGGGTTCATTGATCTATACTCCCCCTCAATCCTAGAGGTGGAGGCTTCATCATCTTGTACATGGAACAAGGAGTATGCTCCCTCCTTGTTCTCTTCATTGCACTCCTTTGAGGATGAAGCTTCTTGGACTTCCTCTTCTTCGAAAGTTGAGCATCTCTCAACTTCGGAGTCCTCCTCTTGATCTTGCTCCAATGAGTCTCCCTCTTTGGATTCCTCTTGATTCGGTACAGTGGAGGGGATCTCTTCATGAAGCTTGGCTAATTTGCTCCATAATTCCTTTGCATCTTCAAATTCTCCAATTTTGCAAAGGATGGTGCTTGGCAATAAATTGACCAAAAGCTTGGTCACTTTGTCATTGGCCTCGCACCTTTGGACTTGCTCTTGGCTCCACTTGCTCCTCTTGAGAACTTTGCCCTTTGAGTTTGTTGGAGTCTTGAAGCCTTCCATAAGAGCAAACCATTGCTCTATCTCCATCATAAGGAAATTTTCGATTCTTGATTTCCAAGAATCGAAACTTGTAGAAGTGTATGGTGGAGCCACCCTCGTGTCGAATCCGAGCCCATCTCGAAATTCCATTGTAGAAGTTGAGCTTTTGAATTTGTTTGACTTTGATGAATTTGCTCCAACTTCTTCGCCCTCTAGCTTTTCTTGATATGTTTGCCCCTTCCGGCGATGATTCCGGTGAAGAGCAGCCTCGCTCTGATACCACTTGTTAGGACCGAAAAGTAGCTAGAGGGTGGGGGGGTGAATAGCTTCGCGTGTGCTCGTCGAGCTTCGTTGCTTGTTTCTTCAAAGTGATGCGCAGCGGAATACAAAGAAACAAACTACAACAATGCTAACAATAGGATTTTACTTGGTATCCACCTCACAAGAGGTGACTAGTCCAAGGATCCACGCACACACACACACCTCCACTAATAAACACTCCTTTTCGGTAACTACCGAAGGCGGAGAAGCCCTACAAGACTCTCAATACAAGTAGAAGAAAGGGTAGTAAAGAATAAGCAAAAGCTTACAAGAGATGCAGTAAAAATCCTAACTTCTTCTTCTTCTCGTTGCAACTCGCCTCTTGACTTGGATGAACCTCCAAGAACCTTCAAGAACTGGCGGTGAGGAGCTTAGAGAGTGCTGGGGAGGAGCTGTGATGAATCTGGAATGAATCGGTGAAATCGCTGAAGGAATCGCATGCCAACAGCTTAAATCGGTCGAATCCCGATCGATTGGAATGCTCCCAATCGATCGGGGAGGCTTTGGATCGATCCACGGATCGATCCAGAGCGCCTCTGTGCTATGGAAAAACTTCTGGATCGATCCACGGATCGATCCAGTGCTTATCGCGCGAAGCAGCAGCGTCCCAATCGATCCACTGATCGATTGAGACCTCTGGATCGATCCACCGATCGATCCAGAGGGGTTCTGTTCGCGAGGACTCACCGGATCGATCGGCTGCTGGATCGATCCACGGATCGATCCAGATCTGCTGGATCGATCCACGGATCAATCCAAACCTGCTGGATCAATCCACGGATCAATCCAAACCTGCTGGATCAATCGGCTGATCAATCCAGATCTTGGTTTTTGCCCAAAACCAAGCCCAAAGCCCCCTAAACCAACATCTAGTCAACCATGACTTGTTGGTACATAAGACCTAGCATCCGGTCACCCTTAACCAGCTAGGACTCTCTCACCAAGTGTCTGGTCAATCCCTTTGACCCACTTGGACTTTTCTCTTCTTGCCAAGTATCCGGTCACTCCCTAAGACCTACTTGGACTTTTCTCTTCTTGCCAAGTATCCGGTCAATCCCTTTGACCTACTTGGACTCTCACCAGATGTCTGGTCAACCTTGACTCACCACCAGGCTGGCTTCACTCACCAGACATCTGGCTTCACTCACCAGATGCCTTGACTCACCAGATGCCTGGCTTCACTCACCAGGACTTTCCCAATTGCCTAGCTTCACTCACTAGGTCTTTCACCTGGCTTCACTCACCAGGATTTTCCTCCTGCCTAACATCCCAGTTAGGACTTCCCAGTCAAGTATCCGGTCATCCTTGACCTACTTGACTCTTACCAGATGTCTGGTTAACCTTGACCTATCTGGATTTCTCTTGCCTGGCTTCACTCACCTGGACTTTCCCAATTGCCTAGCTTCACTCACTAGGTCTTTCACCTGGCTTCACTCACCAGGATTTTTCTCCTGCCTAGCTTCACTCACTAGGACTTCCCAATTGCCTAGCTTCACTCACTAGGTCTTTCACCTGGCTTCACTCACCAGGATTTTCCTCCTGCCTAACATCCCAGTTAGGACTTCCCAGTCAAGTATCCGGTCATCCTTGACCTACTTGACTCTTCTTCAATCAACCTTGCATTGTCAAACATCGAAATCCAAACCAAGACTCAAGCTTGGTCAACCAGGTCAACCTTGACCTGAGGAATGTTGCACCAACAAGGACTTCCCAGTCAAGTATCCGGTCAACCTTGACCTACTTGACTCTTCTTCATCCAACCTGATCAGACCCTGATCAGTATCTCTCCGCATGGACAACTGCACCTGCATTGTCCATGTCTACATATCTTTCTGTATTGTCAAACATCGAAACCATGACCAAGGTTTACGCTTGGTCAACTAGGTCAACCTTGACCTAGTGGAAATTGCACCAACAATCTCTCCATTTTTGATGTTTGACAATACCTTTAAGTTAGGCTAATCCAATAGCCTCAACTTTCTTCATGCCACTAGGTAATGAAACATAAGTTACAACCTTACATTCTCCTTCTAAGAAGGCAACCTCCTTCTTAGATAATGAAGGCCTAACTTAAACCCTTCATTCTCCCCCTATTGGCACACATCAACAAACTCTCCCCCTGAAGAGTAAGTTATCGTTATTCACAACTTCACTCGTTGTGATCAACAAACTCTCCCACTAACTCCAATGTTCTTCCTTGAACATTCTCTAGACATTCTCCATTCTCCCCCCTTTTGACACACATCAAAAAGAGTGAATCAAGGTCAAGAGTTTCTTCCTAATGAAAGTCTCATACCTTTCATTGAAACCCTTAATTTCCCCCTTGACACTAGAGTCAACAATTAACTTAGTGATAATCCCATATCACTTAAGTCTTTTAGGAGTAAAAACTCCCCCTAAAAGTCAACTCCCCCTTGACTAATAGGTAAAATTCCCCCTAAAGGTCAACTCCCCCTTGACCATTGCACCAACAATGTCTTGGAGAGTTTCAAACCTTTAGAAACCTAAAACACCACTTCCCGAGCTGAAATTTCAGACAACGGTGAATTTCAGAAATTCGGCACGCACTGATCGGTCCCCGGACCGATCAGGACTCCGATCCAGGCTCCCCTGGACCGATCAGAAACCCTTCTGATCGGTCCACAAACCTGATAAAGGTCTGATAAGTTCTGATTTCTCTCCACGAAATTCAGAAACCTCTAGAAAATTACAGAAAATTTCAAAAATTATGAAATTTTGAGGATACATTCCTCATAACATATACTATCATAGAAAAATAGTTTTCTATGAAAATAGCTTCCATTTTTCAATCTTGATACAAAGTTCACAAGTCTTTGAAATAGCTCAAAGTTAACTCATCTTTGTATCACCTTGTTCAATGATGAATGCTATCACTAGAAAAGCTTCATCAAGGTTTTTCAAATCAATTTTGAAATGATTTTAAACCCTTTAATTTAGGACCACAATTTTAGGGCTAAATGTACATGACTTGTACATAAGCTTTCCCTATGATCCCCAATTTAGAATTAGGCTCATCTAGGTACAAGAACTATGCACCTTGATCCTAACTCATCATCCTAATATCTCACACACATCTAAGGTGTATCAAACACATTCAAGTCAATTTTGATGTGAGATATGGGTTTAGGTCATCTTAAGCTAAGTTCTCATGCATTTTCTAAACAACAATTTGATTTCCATATCAAATTATGTTTTTGTCCTTAAATCAAATTAATTGATTATAAATACAAAAGATGATGACATGGCATAAAATAGTATCATAAATGAAAACATGTGCCAATGTCATGATGTCATGGCATAAAGTGTGAAACTTAACTAGAGCATGACATATAAATAACCTAAGCATTATCATGACATTTTAAATGATCATAAAATAAATATGATGTCATGACATGGCATATGACAAACAATATATGGCAAATAGCATATAAAGGTATAGAAAATACCTAATTCTAGCCTTAGTTGTCATTTTTGATAATTTTGATCATTTTGCCAAAAATTCTATATTCCTAAGTGTAATAGACCTAAAATCATATCCTCAAGACTTTTAGATCACTATGTGCCAACTAGATTGACTCTAGAAAATTCCTCAAATGTGGTTGGCACATCCTAATTATCTTAGGAATAATTTTCACTTTCATTTTCAAGGCTTGATTAGACCTTGAAAATTCCTAAGGTACCACCTTTTGCCATGATTAGGTTAACTACCTATTCAAGTAAGGTTGGCACACCCTAACTCATCTAGCGTGATGAAATCACGCTCCTAGGAACCCAATACCTATTTGAGCTCATTGGGTTCACTAAATATTCACTAGGGATGACTTCCCTAGCAACCCTCCTAATGACCCTCCTAGGCTTTGAAGCCTTGGTCATTTGGGACTCATCAAGATCAACTCTAGGGGTGACTCCCCTTGTGACCTTGGTGATGGTCTTCCTAGTCCTAGGTTTTGTTCCATAATCGAATGGAACATCATGGTAAGTGGGCTTGACCACTTGGGACTTAGTTTTGTGACCCAAACCTTTCTTGTCCTTGGACATTGGTTTTTGACCCTTAAACCCTAGAGATGACTTCTCCAAGTTCTTAAGAGCTTTTTCCAAAGTATCAAGTCTTGACCTCAAGACTTGATTCTCCTTCTCTAATACCTCAATTTTTAATTTTTAATTTTTCTTTGAGGTATTCCTAGGCATGTGTCTAGTTGTTTTGGGGTTTCTACCTAGATTATCCTTAACCTTAGATGAGTTAATTCTAGGGTTGACATTTCTAGTATTATCCTTATCTAAGTTAACATGTTTGGCTCCTAAGCTCATGTATTGGTTCCTAAAGTTAACATGCTTATCATTCTTGACAATAGCAATAAGGCTACTAGCATGCATCCTACTAGAATTGCAAGAATGTGCCTTAGAGATTACCTTAGGGTTTGCCCTAGCTCCCCCTATACATGTGCTCGATCTCTTGTCCTTGTGAGATTGCCTCCCCCTCGGACATTGGCTCCGATAATGTCCCCTTCGCTTGCATTGGAAGCACACCACGTGCTCCTTGCCCTTGCGTGTTGGGACTCCGGCTTCCTTGATCTTTGGCGTCGGTGGAGTTTTTCTAATCCTCTTTGGATATTTACTCTTGTAATGTCCATACTCCCTACACTCAAAACACATTATGTGTAATTTATTTGAAATTGAAATGCTTGAGTTACCTAGGGTTGAGGATGGATGAAGACTTTCTTCTTCATCCCTTCCGGAGGTAGAAGCTTCTTCTTCTTGCTCCAAACTTGAAGAAGAACTCTCCTCCTCTTCTTCTTTAGATGTTGAGTGGCCCTCAACTTCTAAATCCATTCCTCCATGAAGTGAACTCCTTGGCTCACTTGACTCCTCTTCATGGCTCGAAGTGGAGTTCCCCTCATGGAACTTGGCCAAGTTGTTCCACAATTCCTTGGCATTGTTGTAACCACCTATCTTACACAATATATCGTTAGGTAATGAGAATTCAAATATTTTCATTACCTCGTTGTTGATTGTGGATTGGTGGTTTTGCTCCTTCGTCCACTTCTTCTTCTCAAGAGGTTTTCCTTCTTTATCCATCGGAGGAGTGAAACCTAATTGTACACAACTCCAATTTTCAATGTTAGTCATAAGGAAATACTTCATCCTTACCTTCCAATACGCGAAGTCGTCGCGATCGTAGAAGGGTGGAATTGTGATGTCTTCTCCGAGTAGATCCATTCTCTAGCTTGTGCTCCCTCGGGTGTTAATCCGGCGAAGAGCGACCTCGCTCTGATACCACTTGTTAGGATCGATGTACTCGGCTAGAGAGGGGGGGTGTGAATAGCCGACCCCAAATCGTTTGTTTCTTTCTACAAATCAGGTTAGCGCAGCGGAAATAAAACAATAGAAACGAAAATAAGGAAGAGTAAACCTCAACGCGATGATGTAACGAGGTTCGGAGATATACTCCCACTCCTCGGCGTGTCCGTAAGGTGGACGAAGCCTATCAATTCGTCGGTGGATGAGTCCCCGGAGAACCGGCTAATAACTACTCCTTGTGGGTGGAGAAACCTCACCACAATAGCTTGCAACAGCAATATGGAGATACAAAGAAGAGCAAGAACAAAATACACAATGAATGTACAAATACTCGCTTGCCTTCTCGTCGACTGAAGTCCCGGATGAAGCACCAACTTCATGGACGAATGCCAACAAGCAACTCAGTCGAAGAAGCTCACACGAAGCTTTGGAGCTCAGCAAAGCTCAAGAGCACAGCTTTCAGAAGAACAGCAGCTCAGTTCAGAGGAGGAAGAATAAGAAAGAGTGAGTCGCCCTCGATCTCCTTTTATACCTGCATCCACCTGCGAAGAAGAAGCCAGAAGACAGCAGAAGATAGAAGACCGTTGTGAGCCAACGGATAGTTCTGGACCGATAAGGCTGAAGCCTGATCGGTCCAGAGCACCTCTAATCGGTCCTGGGGACCGATCAGGCCCCAGTCTAATCGGTCCTGGGGACCGATCAGAGCTTCCTCTGATCGGTCCAGGGACCGATCAGATTCCTTTTCTCCCGAACTTCTTGCCTTCTGATCGTTGTTTCCTGATCGGTCTGCAGACCGATCAGATAACACTCAGTAGGCTACTGTTTGGTTACTGATCGGTCACCAGACCGATCCAGATACCCAGTGTATCACTGGATCGATCCACTGATCGATCCAGAGCTTGGTTTTTGCCCAAACCAAGTCCCAAGCCTTCCAAACCAACATCCGGTCAACCTTGACCTGTTGGTACATCATGCTTAGCATCCGGTCACTCCCTTGACCTGCTAAGACTCCCCACCAAGTGTCCGGTCAATCCCTTTGACCCACTTGGACTTTTCTCTTTGTGTCAAGTATCCGGTCACTCCCTTGACCTACTTGACCTTCTCAACACTAGATTTCTGATCATCCTTGATCCATCTGGATTTTTCCTTGCCCGGCTTCACTCACCAGGACTTTCCAACCGCCTGGCTTCACTCACCAGGACTTTCCCTTACCCGGCTTCACTCACCAGGACTTCCCAACTGCCTGGCTTCACTCACCAGGACTTTCACTTTCACCTAGCTTCACTCACTAGGATTTTCACCTGGCTTCACTCACCAGGATTTTCCGACTGCCTGGCTTCACTCACCAGAACTTTCCGAACTGCCTGACTTCACTCACCAGGACTTTCCGAACTGCCTGGTTTCACTCACCAGGACTTTCCGAACTGCCTAACATCCCAGTTAGGACTTCCCAGTCAAGTATCCGGTCAACCTTGACCTACTTGACTCTTCTTCATCCAACCTGATCAGACCCTGATCAGTATCTCTCCGCATGGACAACTGCACCTGCATTGTCCATGTCTACATGTCTTTCTGTATTGTCAAACATCGAAACCATGACCAAGGTTTACGCTTGGTCAACTAGGTCAACCTTGACCTAGTGGAAATTGCACCAACATTCATTGTTATAATCTTTCATCTTCCAGACTATGCACCTCGATGAATTTCAAGAATCTTATTGTGTTGATTTGATTGGCCAAACCTCTCCCACCACTACGCGAAGTAAATGAAAATGACAAGAAGGGCGATCAACTAGTGGACTAGCATATTCTTAGAATGTCATGATGATATCTGTAAGGCTCAATTAGATGCTAATGTTCACATATCTACACCTGCAATACTATAAGTCAAGATATTCTCCGACTCGCCATTAAATTCTATTAAAGGAATACATTAGATAATAGTGATAATCTTGATGATACATTAAAATATTAGTTTCCATCCGGTAGCAGATAACTGTTTAACTATCTGCTACACGTTGTATTCGCTACGACCTTTATGTCGTGTCATTGTAGCATAAGCCCTATTAAAAAATATTTGACAAATTTTCCATATTATTGTGAATAAAATTTTTTTAAATAAATTTAAATGATTTTTTTGGTTATATAATGTAAAATTTAGCAACTACATTTTCTAGTAGATAATACACCTAAAAATATTTTTGTTATGTATATAAACTTGGTAAAAATTTATTTAAAATTATTTTAATCTTTAATTATCTCTAATCCTAAGATATTATTAAGATTTATACTATAATGTACAAGAACTAACTGTTACATGTTGTAGCAGCTACTTCGATAGTTAACTGCTACAATGTGTAGCAGCTACTTTGAAAGGTAACTTCTATAACGTATAACAACTACTTGCTAAGTCGTTTTTATTTTAAATTGTAATTCACTCTATTTGTAATATGTATTGTTTATACGTGATTCTTAATGATCCATTTAATTAATATAGGGAAAACCATATATTGTCTTTATTAGACGTCAGCCGGGTGTTTATGACACCTGGATAGAAACATCTACACAAGTTAATTAATTTAAGGCCACTATACACCAGACCTTTGAGAATAAATAAGATGTAATAAGAGCTTTTGAAGCCTACAACGTACTATCTTACAACATTATTAATCTTTTTTATTTTAAATAATACCTTATATTTTTTTAGTTGTATAATTTGCAGCAAACTTGCCAATTTAGGGAGCTTCAATTTCCCACATTTCATTCGATGGTAAGACATTTAAATTTTAGTCTTTATTCCTTCAAATCCTAATAACATATTAGGATTTATGCTAAAATGTAAAATTCCTGCACTATCTGCTACACCGTGTAGCAGCTACTTCGGCAACTAGCTTCTACACGTGGTAGCAGCTACTTCGACAGCTATCTGCTATAACGTTGTATCAGTTACTTGCAATGTTAGCTACTACAATGTTGTAGCAGCTACTTGAAATGTTAGCTGCTACAACGTTATAGTAGCTACTTCAACGTTTAGCTACTACAACGTTATAGCAGCTAATTTGACGTTAGCTACTATATCGTTGTAGTAGTTACTTCGACAGATAGCTATTACAATGGTGTAGCAGTTACTTTAATACTCCAAACAATCTTTTCTTACCATTTTTTTGTTCTATAATTTATAAGAAACTTGCCAAATATCATTTTCCATATCAATGGTAAGTCTTTTTAAGTTAGCTACCTATTTGTTACTATATAGTTAATAGACATTTATATTTGTTTGGGTTGTCATTTTTTATATCTAGTATTATAGTTTTCATGGTTGATACATTTTAGTGTTTTATGATTTAATTTGTAATTGCTACAACGTGTCTCAACTATCTATCGGGTAGCTGCAAAAACTTGTAGTAGCTATCCGACAGTAGCTGCTACACAATGTAGCAGCTACCCTACAATAGTTGCTCCACATTATAGCAGCTACCCTACAATAACAGATTCATCTTTTAGTAGCTAGTGGACACCAATTAATATATGATGAGTCATCAATTAATATTAATGGAGACCTACCTACTCCGGATCATTGATCTGTCACTTCCATAGAATGACCACTCATACTTGTTATAAGCCATGGCCCGTGAACATAGGCAGAATCTGACTTTGGTAGAAGGGAAACTATGAGCGCATGATACTCCTATTCTTGGATTTTATAACGACCTTATTTTCCTATAAAATGATGGTGTCACTGAGGGACGCTTGCCATTATCGCTTCCACATCATTACTCTTTTATGAGCCTTCTCACTCTCACTGTCATTCATACTTTCATGAAACTTTTACGAGTAGCATAACTATGTCACCATCTTCCGTACACCACTTTCATCATTCCTTTCATGCCATCCACTATCTTTGTTTGAAATATGGTATTGTGTCTTCCTCCCAAAATGAAAATAACAAGACGGTCATGTTGTCTTCCGCAGTGTATTGTAAGCTTTCATATGGCTGTACGCTGTCAGTTTGTGGTTCAGAAAGGAATATTTTTGTCCGAAATCTGCTTGTGTATTCCATGTTCTAGAAGCACTTCGTCTTCAAGATGATGTGCTTCTATGAATTTCTAGAAGCCTCTTATGTTGATCTGATCACCCAAAATTCTATGACCACTATACGAGGTAAATGGAAAAGACAAGGGCGATCAACTAGTCGATTAACATATTCATGGAATGTCATGGTGGTGTCTGTAAGGCTCAATTAGATGCCAATGTTCACACTTCTACACCTGCAATACAATAAGATAAGAAGTTCTCCAGATCATAGTGAAAATCTTGATCATACATTAAAATGTTAGTTTTCAACTGGTAGCAGATAACTATCCAACTATCTACTAAACATATCTGCTATTGCTTGTACGTCATGTTGTTGTAGGATAAACCCTATTAAAAAATATTTAGAAAATTTCCCATATTATTGTGGATAATTTTTTTAATAAATTTAAATAATTTTTTGGTTAAATAATGTAAAATGTAGTAGCTACATTTTCTAGCAGATAGTGTTGGAGCAATCTTGCTCAAGACATTACTCATTGTTGATGTTTGATTAAATTAGTTTAAGTTAGGTATTAATTGTGATCTAACATAAGTATTGAGTAAGCAGATATGAAGAAAAGACCAAGTATGAAGACTTGGCAAGGAAAGTTCCGGAGGTATGATCTATTGGCAAAATAGAGACTTAGCATGACAAAGCCAACGGTAGCCCTTGAAGGCAAGCGCAAGGATGAGGAGTCATGGAGACGGAAGCATCCTAAGGGCGCAAGGCTGAGGAAAGGTGCTTGGAGGCATGAAGTCTAAGCTAAGGAAGTATTTCAAGTGTGTAAAATAATGTATATCTTAAACTGGACGTTTGCTGTAAATTTCAAAGATATAAGGTACCAGTCGACTGGTACCCACACCAGTCGACTGATACCAAGATACAGAATGGACAGAAGGTCAGCAGACAGATTGGAGTCAAGCACTAGTCGACTGATGCTAGTACCAGTCGACTGGTAGACGACCGTTATGAAGTGGCGGCTCAAAATCTCATCAAATCTTTAGTGCCGTTGAAGCCCATCAGTCGACTGATATGTATACTAGTCGACTGATGTCGGGAAAACTATAAAAGCTATGGTCAGAGTTTGAAGAACGACTACTGTTCAAAAACTGGAAAAAGTGCTCATCAAGTCTACAGATATTCACTCTCTTCCTTCTGATTCTAGTCTCCATTTTTGTAAAGAGGAAGAGAAAATTGTGCAAGGATTTCTCCACCTTCGATTGTGATTCGAGAAGGAGAAGTTTATAGTGGAGCTTGATTGTGTGGGTGTGTGCCTTGGATTAGTCACCTCAAGGAGGTGGAGACCAAGTAAACTAAGGAGTTAGCATTGTTCTCTTGTTTTCTTGTATTTTCTTTATTTCTATTTGCTTCCGCTAACAAGATTGTAGGCAAAATCGAAGAAAGGCTATTCACCCCCTCTAGCCAATAGTAAAGGTCCTATCAATTGGTCAGAGCAAGGTTCGCATCGGAAGACCTCACCGTCAACCGAAGCATCAAAATGACATTTCAAGAGGGATATAGCACCGCAAGGCCACCCTTCTTCGATGGGAACGACTTTGCATATTGGAAAGGTAGGATGGAGTATTACTTAATGAATGACATTGAAAATTGGTTTAGTGTTGTAGATGGATTCGAGATACCAAAGGATGGGTCAGGAGCTCCTCTTTCAACCAAGGATTGGACAAAAGAGATGACAAAGAAGGCTCAAGCAAATGCAAAGGCTACAACAACCCTACAATGTAGACTCTCAAAGGAGCAACTAAGCAAAGTAGGACCATTCAACTCCGCCAAAGAGCTTTGGGAAAAATTCATTGAGTTAAATAAAGGATCAAGCGAATCAAGGAGAGCCAAGAGAGATCTCTTGTTGGGGCAACTTCAAACTTTCACTATGAACTCCAATGAGATCGTGAGTCAAATGCACGGTAGATTCAAAGAGATAGTGAATGGACTTCATGTAATAGGTGAGAAAATTGACAATCGAGACTTAGTAAGGTATGTTATCCAGTCCTTTCCTAGAACCACCTTATGAGCATCAATGGTTGATGCATATAAGGTTTCTAGAGATCTTTCTTTAGTTAAGCTTGATGAATTATTTTGTGAGTTTGAACTACATGAACAAGCTAATGTGGTTTCAAAAGAGAAAGGTATGACTCTTGTTGTAGAAAAGAAGGAAAAGAAAAAAAAAATCGGATAGTGATGATGAAATGTCGGCAAGTGAAGTGACACATTATGTTAAGAAGATGATGGGAAGGTCAAGGAAATTCACAAGGAAGGATGTGAAGAGAATGTTTCAACCCTCAAAAGGTAAAAGTAATTAAAGTTCAAGTTTTAATCCTAATGTCATTTGTTATGGATGTAATAAGAAAGGACATATCAAGCCAAATTGCCCGGAATTAAAGAAGAAAGAAGAAAAGGAGAAAAAGAAGAAGGAAGCCATGGTGGCACAAGCTACATGGGATACACCAAGCATTGACTCATCGGATGAAGATGAGCTATGCCATGTTACTCGACATATGACATTTATGGCTTTTAAAGATGACAAAGAAGAGTCAAGTCAAGAAGAAGTGTCAAGTGAAGAGGATTCATCAAATGAAGAGTCATCAAGTGAGGAATCATCGTCAAGTGATGATGATGAGGTAAAAGAATCTCCCAAAGTAGAATTTCTCTATAAAACTATTGCTCACCTCAAAAATGCTCATGTCAAATCATAATCTAAGGTAAAAACCTTGAAGGGAAAACTTAGGGCCATTAAAGTTGATACATGCATGTCTAGTGAGTCAAATGTGCTCAAGGAAGAAAATGAGAAATTGAAGAATGATGTGATTGAATTAAGGGCATGTTTAGAAAAATTCACAAATGGATCCAAGTATCTAGATATGATCATTAGAGATCAAAGAGACATTTACAACAAAGCCGGAATAGGGTATAGACCTAAGGAAAAGGAAGTTGCATATATGTCTCTAATCAATGGTACTAGAAATGATGCACTTAGAAACAAAGTTACGAAAAATCTTAAAGGGAAGGTAAAACAAGCTTGGGTACCTAAGAAATATTTGAATGATATTTCCGAATCTAGTGCATGGGTACCAAAGAGTTGTGTGTTTTATGTTTCTTAGGTAGAGGAGAAGAAGGATGCAAGTATGTGAATTGTGGATAGCGGTTGCTCAAGACATATGACCGGTGATGTGAGCAAGTTCTCTACAATAAATTATATAAAGAAGGGAACGGTATCATTTGGGAATAGTGGAAAACTCAAGATTATAGGTAAAGGTACAATTGAGGTATCATCTAAAATGACCATTCATAAAGTCCTATTGGTTAAAAGTATGGGATTTAATTTGCTTAGTGTTAGTCAATTATGTGATGCCGGATATAATGTGGAGTTTCATCCCAAAAAATGTTTAGTTAAGCACAAAAATCTTGAGAATGTTGTGCTAAAAGGATTTAGAAAAGCGAATTTTTATTATATTGATCTTTCATATACTTCTAATCCTCCTATTAAGTGTTTGATATCAAAAGAAGAGGAAGGATAATGGTTATGGCATAGAAGACTTGGACATATCAACATGAGAAACATAGCCAAGATAGCCAAGATGGATCTAGTAAAGGGACTACTAAAGATCAAGTACATCAAGGACAAATTGTGCGATGCATGCCAAGAGGGTAAGCAATCAAGGTCATCACACAAAGGTAAAACCTTAACTAGCACTTCATTACCGTTAGAATTATTGCATTTGGATCTTTTTGATTGTCATAGAACACCTTCTTTGGTAGGTAACAAATATTGTTTGGTGATAGTAGATGATTACTCTAGATATTCTTGGGTTTATTTCTTGAAACATAAGGGAGAAACTTTAGAAACAATTATGGGATTTGCCAAGAGAGTAGAAAATGAAAAGAACCTCAAAATTGATAGAATTAGGAGTGATCATGGTGGAGAGTTTGAGAATTTGAACTTTTTTAAGTTTTGTCTAGAAAATGGCTACAAGCATGAATTCTCTTGTCCAAGAACACCTCAACAAAATGGTGTAGTGGAGAGAAAAAATCGAGCTTTACAAGAGGCGGCTAGAACCATGCTCAATGCATACTCCTTACCAAACTATTTGTGGGCCAAAGCGGTTAATACTGCTTGTTACATTCAAAACCGTGTCTTGATTCACAAGTTCTTAGGGAAAACACCTTTTGAATTATGGAATAATAAAATCCCTACAATTCACTATTTTAAAGTCTTTGGTTGCAAGGTTTATATTCTCAATACCAAAGATGACTTAGGAAAGTTTGAGGCCAAGTCCAATGAGGGAATTTTAGTTGGATACTCATCTACTAGTAGAGGATATAGAGTATACAACAAAAGAACTCAAACCGTTGAGGAATCATCAAATGTTGAGTTTGATGAGTCCACTAAGACTTACCCTAGGAAGTTCTCTATTGACAAGGATATAATTGAACATAACCAAACCATTACTCAAGAAATGAAAAGTCTACACTTAGGGGGTATTAATCAAGGGGGAGGAAGAGATGGTTCGGATGATGAAAGAAACAATGTAAACAATGACCTTTCCAAAGATGATGATTCGATTATCTCAAGGACCTTAAGGCACCATCAAGATCATCCTATTAATCAAGTAGTTGGAGATGTGACACAAGAGGTAAGAACTAGATCCTACTTTAGGGATCATACTAGTCAAATTGCTCTAATATCACAACTTGAACCAAAAACAATTGATGATGCTTTACTTGATACGGATTGGATTTTAGCAATGCAAGAAGAGTTGAACCAATTTGAAAGAAGTGATGTGTGGGAGTTGGTTCCAAGACCTAATGATAGTACAATCGTTACAACAAAATGAGTTTTTAGAAACAAGTTGGATGATCAAGGGAGAGTCACTAGAAATAAGGCTAGGTTGGTAGCTAGGAGTTTCAATCAAGTAGAAGGACTTGATTATGATGAAACATATGCTCCGGTAGCCCGATTAGAGTCCATCCGAATATTATTGGGATATGCCACTTACATGGGTTTTATGTTGGGTTTTTCGGGCCGCGAAAATCGCTTTTCGCGTCGCGGAAACCCCGAATCACCCAAAGCCGTAGGATCCGTGCAAGGAAAAATTTCGAAAACACAAGTATGAGTTATAAACAACGATCTACAGTAGATCTACAAAGGAAAACACTTTATACCTTTGGTGCGTGCCCTCGCAAATCCCGCTCGTCCAAGGTACGTGTCGGATCTCCAAAGTATCAAGGTAGATACTTCTCTAGTGATATCCACACGAACAAGGAGTGCTCTCTAGCACTCAAGGATGGAGAAGAGAGCCCCAAGTGTGCTAGCACTTTCTAGGGCTCTTGGGTAGGATTTAAAAGGAAGAAGAGAAAGGATGCAAAAGGAATGTCTTACACTCAAGAAGTAGTATCCCTCCTTTGTGACCTTCACTCTTCCTTTGCTCTTGGAACTCACTCAACCACCTTCACCTTCCCTTGGAACCCACGGCAACCACAAGAGAAGAGGAGGAAGAAGCTAGGAAGAAGATGATACAATTACCACTCATCAATTACACTAAATGAAAACATTCACACCCTTTAGTGTGGCCGGCCACACACTCATAACTCCCTCATTTAATGTGGCCGGCCACATTAAATGGAATGGGAGGTGTTGTAACCTCCATGAGGTGGCACACCTCATGAGGTGGAGATGATGTGGCTGCCATGTAGGATGAGTCATCCTCCATGAAGTGGTAATTCATCAAGTCAAACTTGATGTTTCAACTTCCCATTTTTGTCAAGTCAAAATTGACCAAATCTCTTCCATGTTGAGTTGAATTCATTCTTTGATTCAAGTCAATTTCAATTTAATGAATCTCAATTCATTAATATAAATTGACTTAATGAATCAAATTTAAATTAGACTCATTCAACAATTGAATCTAATTGAGTCTAACTCAATAAGTCTAATTTGAATCCAATCTTTGGTGCATCATATGAACCTAATCCAATTTGTTCATCCTATGAACCTAATCTCCATCCACTTATTCTTTGTGTGTGACCCAATAGGTTCTTGTCACGTTGGCAATGTTTCTAAATTCCTTTAGAAACATAAGCAATGAGCGGCATCTAGCAATACATCATTGCTACCCAAGTTACAAGAAATGTCGAGATCCAACATCACCTTGTGACTATTAATTGTGACTCCTCACAATATATGACAAGTGTCCTTCTATCCTAGACATCTAGATTGATCAATGTGAGGCATAGACCGTGTCATCCTCTGACCAATCTAAATCTTGAACTCCAAGTAGACTCACTCAATCAAATGAGCTCAATATCTCATATCGACTCATTTGGGTATGGCCATACACTTCGTGGTCTTACTCTATCAAGAATATCGATGTCACTCCCGTCATATAGGAGGGATAGATCCCATCTACATCACTCACATCCCTCTGCATAATTCGTTATATACCCAGTAATCGCCTTTATAGTCCACCCAGTTACGGGTGACGTTTGACGAAACCAAAGTACATAACTCCTTATGTAGGGATCCATGGTGACTTCAGGTCTAAGGGCTAATAGTCATACTAATAGCCACATGAGAAAGTATATGATACTCATATAACGATCCATGATACTTTCTCATGGCGGGTCATTCAGTATACATTCTCTAATGCATACCCATGTGTCAGCTTGATATCTCTATATCCATGACTTGTGAGATCAAGTCATCGAGCTAACCTACATGCTAGTCTTATTGTATTAACATTGTCCCTAAATGTTAATACTCGACTAGGAATGATTTAGAGTAGTGTTCCCTATATCATCTCACTATCGATTCAACTAATCGATTGATATAGGTATGAACCTTCTACTCAAGGATGCTATTATACTTAGTCTATTTGGCACTAATACAAATAAGTATAATAACCAAACAAATGCCTTTATTAATATACAAGAATATGATACAATGAGTCCATACAATCATCAAATGATTGCCTCTAGGGCTCTAACTAACAATCTCCCACCAGCACTAGTGCCAATCAGTATAGGCTCTAAGGCCTAATGACCTAGTGTGACCATCATGCTTTCTCTGTGCCAAAGCCTTGGTCAAGGGATCTGCGATGTTAGCCTCTGTAGGTACTCTGCAAATCTTCACATCTCCTCTATCGATAATCTCTCGAATGAGATGGAAGCGCGTAGTATTGGTCCTCGGTGTGAGCGAGGTTCCTTCGCATGCTATAGCTCCATTGTTGTCACAATAGAGCTCAACTGGTCGTGATGCTAGGAACCACCCCAAGTTCGATGATGAACTTGCGGATCCAAGCGCATCCTTGCTGCCTCGATGCGACAATATACTCGACCTCTGTTGTAGAATCAGCTATTCGTTGTAGAACTCTTCTACACAAGACCACCATTTAAGTAAAACACAAACCCATTGCGATCTATAGTCATCCTAGTCGGCTGGAAGCTAGCATCACCGTAACCCTTACGACTAGCTCATCATTGCCTCCATATATCAAGAAATATTCTTTAGTCCTTCGTAAGTACTTAAGAATATTCTTGACCGCTATCCAGTGACTTTCACCTGGATCTGACTGGTACCTGCTCGTCATGCTCAAAGCATACGAGACATCAGGTCGAGTACATAACATGGCGTACATGATCGATCCTATGGCTGAGGCATAAGGGATTTGATCCATACGGTCTCTCTCCTCTCTAGAAGAGGGACCTTGAGTCTTCGAAAGACTCACGCCATGTGACATCGGCAGAAATCCCTTCTTGGAGTTCTGCATGGCAAACCGAAGGAGTACCTTGTCAATGTATGTACTCTGACTTAGGCCAAGCAATCTCTTAGATCTATCCCTATAGATCTTTATCCCTAGAATGCGGGATGCCTCACCTAAGTCCTTCATTGAGAAGCAACTCCCTAGCTAGTTCTTGACAGACTGAAGCATAGGGATGTCCTTCCCAATGAGTAGTATGTCATCCACATACAATATGAGGAAGACAACTATATCTCCTACAACCTTCTTGTAGACACTAGGCTCATCTTCGTTCTTGATGAAACCAAACTGTTTGATTGCATCATCGAAACGAAGATTCCAGCTCCGAGAAGCTTGCTTTAGTCCATAAATGGACCTATGCAGCTTGCATACTCTGCTAGTATGCTGTGGATCTACAAAATCCTTAGGTTGTATCATGTACACATCCTCGAGCAGGTTTCCATTCAGAAACGCGGTTTTGACATCCATCTGCCATATCTCATAGTCATGGTAGGCTGCAATAGCAAGCATGATACGAATGGACTTAAACATCGCAACTGGAGAAAAGGTTTCATCATAGTCAATACCATGAATCTGCTTGAAACCTTTAGCTACCAAGCGACCCTTATAGATAAGTCCATCCATGTCAGTCTTTCTCTTAAAGACCCACTTGCACCCAATGGGTTTTACCCCTTCAGGTGGATCAACCAAAGTCCATACTTGGTTGGTGTACATTGATTCCATTTCGGATCTCATGGCCTCTAGCCATTTCTCGGAATCTGGTCTCATCACAGCTTCCTGATAGGTGGTAGGCTCATCCTCTATGAGCATAACGTCATCATGGTCAGACAAGAGAAATGAGTATCTCTCAGGCTGACGACGTACCCTATCAGACCTGCGAAGAGGTATGTCTACTTGAACCGGTTGTTGTTCCTCAACTCCTTGTGGAACATCATCCACAACACTTTGTGGCTCCAGTTCAACTTCCATCGAGGCTTCAGTGCTAGTATTCGCATCTTGAAATTCTTCAAGATCGAACGTGCTCCCACTAGTCTTTCTAGAAACAAAGTCCCTTTCTAGAAACAAAGTCCCTTTCTAGAAAGACCCTAGTCTTTGCCACAACTACCTTGTGCTGACTGGGAATGTAGAAGTAATATCCCTTAGTTTCCTTGGGATATCCAATGAAAAAGCACTTGTCGGATTTGGGTCCTAATTTGTCTGAGACTTGACGTCTAACGTAAGCCTCACAACCCCAAATCCTCATGAAAGACACCTGGGCATCTCTCCCAGTCCATATCCTATATGGTGTCTTTATCACGGCCTTGGATGGAACTCGGTTGAGAATGAAAGCTGCCGTGTCTAGAGCATATCCCCATAGATATGTCGGAAGATCTGTGTGACTCATCATAGATCGTACCATATCTAATAAGGTACGATTCCTCCGTTCGGATACACCATTCCACTGTGGTGTTCCAGGAGGAGTGAGTTGGGATAGAATCCCACACTCAGCTAGATAGTCACGGAACTCATGGCTAAGGTATTCTCCACCTCGATCGGATCGAAGTATCTTAATACTCTTGCCAAGCTGGTTCTGTACTTCATTCTTGAATTCTTTGAACTTTTCAAAGGATTCGGACTTATGTGTCATTAAGTACACATAACCGTATCTACTGAAGTCATCAGTAAATGTGATGAAGTACCTATAACCGCCTCTAGCAGCGACATTGAAAGGGCCACATACATCACTATTTATGAGTCCTAACAAATCAGTCGCTCTCTCGCTGTGCCCACTAAAGGGAGTCTTGGTCATCTTGCCTCGTAGGCATGACTCGCATAAATGAGTCCAGCATACCATCTTTATGGAGCTGGGATAAGCGCTTGTCATTTATATGACCTAAGCGACAGTGCCAGAGGTAGGTTCGGTTCATGTCATTTGACTTGAACCTCTTGGTATTTATGTTATAGATAGGGCTCTCAAGGTCTAGAATATAGAGTCCGTTTATTAGAGGTGCACTACAATAGAACATATCGTTTAAATAGACAGAACAACATTTGTTCTTTATTATAAACGAGAACCCTTTCTTGTCCAAACAAGAAACTGAAATTATGTTCTTAGTCAAGGCAGGCACATAACAACAATCATCTAATTCTAGTACAAGCCCAGAGGGAAGAGATAGATGATAAGTTCCTACAGCAATAGCAGCAACTCGTGCTCCATTGCCTACTCGTAGGTCTATCTCACCCTTCGTCAATGCCCTGCTATTTCTCAGCGCTTGTACATTAGTACAAATGTGCGAAGCACATCCGGTATCTAATACCCACGATGAAGAAATAGAGAGGTTGACTTCTATAACATGTATACCTGAAGTAGAAATCTTATTTCTCTTCTTCGTAAGATCTTCCAGGTATTCTTTGGAGTTCCTCTTCCAGTGCCTTGCTTGTCCTTGATATAGGTGACAAAGATGTTCAACCATATCGTAAGCGCCCATCAACTCATGTTGCTTCTGAAGCTCAGAGTTCATGGTTGCGAGCATAAGACAGGACACATCTAATGCGTCATCTTTATGCTTCTTGTAAGCATCCCGGTCAGCTCGCGTGGCAGTGGCAGGAGGAGCCTCCGGAATGGGCTGCTCCAGAACGTACAGTTTACGTTCCTGAGTGAGAACTATTCTCAGGTTCCTGTACCAGTCCAGGAAATTTGCTCCGTTGAGCTTGTCCTTCTTAAGGACAGAACGCAGGGAGAAAGAGTTCGTATTCGACGTCATGGTTATCTACAACAGAAAATTTGCAGAAATAAATATCATATTCTTTTAAAATCATTTAATTAGGCCTTTAATTAAATGATGCTCCCACTGAATTCTATAATTCTTGTGGGACAAGATCCACATCATACTAACCCTTGAGTTAGCTTTGGCTAATACGCCCAAGGCTTAGTATGATCGGTAGGTAACGATTACCAATTACATCTCTATGCAACTCTTGTTTATAAAATCAATATCCGCATTTATATTAAAACTCGAGTTAGCTTTGGCTAATACGCCCAAGAGTTAATATAGATGTGATTTTGACCTATCATTCCAACTATTGGAAGAATGCCTATAGTTGACTCGATCCAACCGAGTAACTAGGAATACTCAATCTAATTGAGTTTGTATTCACCCATGCGTTGATAGGCGGGACCAAGATTGTCCCTCCGTACCCTACCAAGATAATATGTATTGCTCTGCTTTGGCAGATTCAACAATACATGTGATCGAGGTAGTGATAGGTATCACGGTACGGTTAGACATTTAGAGTTGGTTCGATCGAGATATAATCTAATCGAAAAGGATGCATCTTGTGCATGACTTAGATCTAATCTAATCGCAAGGGTGCATCATGTGCACGACTTAGATCTAATCTAATCGTAAGGCACTAATTAATTAATTACTTATTAAACATGCATCATATACATAAGCAATTAACTAATTAATCTATTTGTGATTTAGTCATGGCCCTACTACGATCTTCTCAAGCCAATGAGAAGATCGAATGGTCAACCTAGGGTCAACAGCTTCTCCAAGCTCCTCCCTTTGACCACCTTGTGTTGCTCGTGCCCGCCTCGGAACTCCGTCTCGTGTGGACCCTCCACCGCTCCAATTTGTACATTACAATTTGAAACTCGAGTTACATTCGAGTCTAAATCTAATTTACAACAAGAATATAAGAGAAGGCACGACGCGCAGGTCGCGAATAAATAAAAACATACAACACGCGCAAACACATAACGGCACGCAGGCCGTATTATGAATTACAACACAACCAATCATATTGGGTTTTTGGGCCATGACTATCACAAAATTAATATATAATTCAAAATTATATATTTTTCATAATTTTCTATAATTTTAAAATTAATTTTTACAATTTTTACGAGTAAAATTTCCCGGCGGTCCCGTTTAGCGGTTTCGGGCGCAATCGCGGAACGGATCCCCTTGCGGGGCCCAGGGGCAGCGCCCCTACCCGCGATCTAACCATCGCGAGGGTTCCTTTGCGATCCAACAGCGCCTAAACCCGCTGTCCCAAAACGATTTGGGCCGAGACATTGCCGTTTCAGAAAAATCTTCCCGGCGGGTTCGTTTTTAGCGATTTCGGGTGCAATCGCGGAGCAAATCCCCTTGCGGGGTTAGGGGCAGTACCCCTACCCACGATCTAACCATCGTGAGTTGCTCCTTTGCGATCTAATGACACCCAAGCCCGCTGTCCCAAACGGATTTGGGGCAAAACGAAGCCGTTTTGGAAAAATCTTTCCGGTAGCCGAAGCCTACAAGTGCCGAGACACTTGTGCTTCGCTTCTACGGAAAAATTACCCATAAAAAATATAAAATCATAATTTTACAGAAAATTACAGAAACTTTAGTTTTCATAAAACCAAAAATCAAACTCGTACAAGCCTTGCACGTGGCTCTGATACCACTGTTGGGTTAACCGCTTTTCGCGTGGCGGAAACCCCGAATCACCCAAAGCCGTAGGATCCGTGCAAGGAAAAATTTCGAAAACACAAGTATGAGTTATAAACAACGATCTACAGTAGATCTACAAAGGAAAACACTTTATACCTTTGGTGCGTGCCCTCGCAAATCCCGCTCGTCCAAGGTACGTGTCGGATCTCCAAAGTATCAAGGTAGATACTTCTCTAGTGATATCCACACGAACAAGGAGTGCTCTCTAGCACTCAAGGATGGAGAAGAGAGCCCCAAGTGTGCTAGCACTTTCTAGGGCTCTTGGGTAGGATTTAAAAGGAAGAAGAGAAAGGATGCAAAAGGAATGTCTTACACTCAAGAAGTAGTATCCCTCCTTTGTGACCTTCACTCTTCCTTTGCTCTTGGAACTCACTCAACCACCTTCACCTTCCCTTGGAACCCACGGCAACCACAAGAAAAGAGGAGGAAGAAGCTAGGAAGAAGATGATACAATTACCACTCATCAATTACACTAAATGAAAACATTCACACCCTTTAGTGTGGCCGGCCACACACTCATAACTCCCTCATTTAATGTGGCCGGCCACATTAAATGGAATGGGAGGTGTTGTAACCTCCATGAGGTGGCACACCTCATGAGGTGGAGATGATGTGGCTGCCATGTAGGATGAGTCATCCTCCATGAAGTGGTAATTCATCAAGTCAAACTTGATGTTTCAACTTCCCATTTTTGTCAAGTCAAAATTGACCAAATCTCTTCCATGTTGAGTTGAATTCATTCTTTGATTCAAGTCAATTTCAATTTAATGAATCTCAATTCATTAATATAAATTGACTTAATGAATCAAATTTAAATTAGACTCATTCAACAATTGAATCTAATTGAGTCTAACTCAATAAGTCTAATTTGAATCCAATCTTTGGTGCATCATATGAACCTAATCCAATTTGTTCATCCTATGAACCTAATCTCCATCCACTTATTCTTTGTGTGTGACCCAATAGGTTCTTGTAACGTTGGCAATGTTTCTAAACTCCTTTAGAAACATAAGCAATGAGCGGCATCTAGCAATACATCATTGCTACCCAAGTTACAAGAAATGTCGAGATCCAACATCACCTTGTGACTATTAATTGTGACTCCTCACAATATATGACAAGTGTCCTTCTATCCTAGACATCTAGATTGATCAATGTGAGGCATAGACCGTGTCATCCTCTGACCAATCTAAATCTTGAACTCCAAGTAGACTCACTCAATCAAATGAGCTCAATATCTCATATCGACTCATTTGGGTATGGTCATACACTTCGTGGTCTTACTCTATCAAGAATATCGATGTCACTCCCGTCATATAGGAGGGATAGATCCCATCTACATCACTCACATCCCTCTGCATAATTCGTTACATACCCAGTAATCGCCTTTATAGTCCACCCAGTTACGGGTGACGTTTGACGAAACCAAAGTACATAACTCCTTATGTAGGGATCCATGGTGACTTCAGGTCTAAGGACTAATAGTCATACTAATAGCCACATGAGAAAGTATATGACACTCATATAACGATCCATGATACTTTCTCATGGCGGGTCATTCAGTATACATTCTCTAATGCATACCCATGTGTCAGCTTGATATCTCTATATCGATGACTTGTGAGATCAAGTCATCGAGCTGACCTACATGCTAGTCTTATTGTATTAACATTGTCCCTAAATGTTAATACTCGACTAGGAATGATTTAGAGTAGTGTTCCCTATATCATCTCACTATCGATTCAACTAATCGATTGATATAGGTATAAACCTTCTACTCAAGGACGCTATTATACTTAGTCTATTTGGCACTAATACAAATAAGTATAATAACCAAACAAATGTCTTTATTAATATACAAGAATATGATACAATGAGTCCATAAAATCATCAAATGATTGGCTCTAGGGCTCTAACTAACATTTTAAACTTCATCAAATGGATGTGAAATCAGCTTTCTTAAATGGGTTCATTAAGGAAGAAGTTTATGTAGAGCAACCACCCAGATTTGAAAGTATAGATTGCCCAAACCATGTTTATAAGCTTAAGAAAGCCTTATATGGGTTAAAACAAGCACCTTGAGCTTGGTATGAAAGACTTTCATCCTTTCTAATTTCCAAGGGCTTTAGAAGAGGAACAATTGATCCAACATTATTTTTAAAGTCTAAAGATGGAGACATTTTCGTTGCCCAAGTCTATGTTGATGACATCATTTTTGGCTCAACAAATAATGACCTTCTTCATGATTTTATTAAACACATGGAAAGCGAGTTTGAAATGAGTCTAGTTGGAGAATTGAGTTTCTTTTTGGGATTACAAGTAAAACAAACTAATGAGGGAACCTATGTTTACCAATCCAAATTCGCTAAAGAACTCATCAAGAAATTTGGGTTGGAAAATGCTAAAGGAGCAACTACCCCTATGGGGACAAACACCAAGATAGATAGTGATCAAGAGGAAAAATTAGTGGACCCAAAGCAATATAGGAGCATGATTGGTAGTTTGCTATACCTAACCGCTAGTTGACCATATATATTATTCGCGGTAGGAATGTGTAGTGCAAGATACCAATCATGTGCTAAAGAGTCACATTTAGTAGCGGTAAAAAGAATTTTGAGATACATCAAAAGCACTCTTAATGTGGGGCTTTGGTACCCTAGAACTAGAAATTTTGACTTAATTGGGTATACCCATTCCGATTATGCGGGTTGCAAATTGGACAGAAAGAGTACTAGCGGTGGATGTCAATTTCTTGGACCTTCCCTTGTAAGTTGGAGTAGTCGAAAACAACCTTGTGTGGCATTGTCCACAACCGAGGCCGAGTATGTGGCAATGGGTGGTTGTGTAGCCCAATTGCTTTGGATGATGCATACCTTGGAGGATTATGAGCTACATTATTCCAAGGTCAAAGTCTTATGTGATAATGTGAGCACCATTAATTTAACCAAAAATCCCGTACATCACTCTAGGACAAAGCACATTGAGGTAAAACACCACTTCATTAGAGATCATGTGGCAAGATGCGACATTGAACAACTTTATGTTGAATCCAAATCTAATCTTGCCGATATTTTTACCAAACCTTTACCCGAAGCGGAGTTTATCTCTATCAGAAGAGAGCTTGGTCTGTGCCTTGTAGAATAATAATAGATTTAGTTTTTCATGATCCCATAAATTTAAAAGCTAAATACATACTTTAATGTGTCTCACAAAGACCTAGGATGACTTGCTTGTATTTAGACATCATGTGAGATATTAGGAAGATGCATTTGGTTCATCATGTTAGTTATGATGCATGATGTTGAGCCAATATGACATCTAGTCACATTGATCCTTAATTGGACTAATCATTGGGAAGGCTTGTGCAAAATTAATGTGTATATAGCCCTTTAAACATGATTGGATATTTCCTTAAAAGATACAAGTATCATACCCTAGTGTATGCAATTCTCGCTGACATGGCAAAATACCATATAACCACATGCAAGAAGGGAACCTTACTCTAACATAGGTATAGCAACCATAGGAAAGTCCTAATTGGAACTTTCACTCAAGGATATACTACATAATCTAACTAATTTTGAAGTTTGTGTAAATCCTGGGATCTGTGATAGACATATTTTTATGTATATTTTTCCCAAGTAGACATGATTCAAATAAACCTCTCCGCAAAATTTGAGTTTTTTTTTTGAGGTCTGTAGAATTATCAGCGAGTTTCTGAAGTTCGGGTCAGAATTGGGCAAATATTGGTATCAGTCGACTGGTGCAGATACCAGTCGACTGGTAACAGTAAACTTTTCAAACAGAATTGTTCTGTATGTTTCTGTTTTAGGTACCAGTCGACTGATATGTCCATCATTCGACCGATCCTCGAATCTTTATAACCTTCCGCGCAGCAGGCGGCCCGATGGAAACCCTAGTTCCTTCCGCCGCCTGCTGTCGCCTGCGTTCCAGAGCAGCTCGTCGACATCTCCTGTCTTCTCCGACCTCCTAAACCTCATCCTCTTCCTCGATCTACCCTTATCTTCCCTATTTGCCCGGTTTGTTTCTCTTGCTGTCTCTCACCGCCAGTCCTCTTCCCCCCTTGGCTCACCAAGACTGCTTCTCAGCTATGGAACGAAGGTAATCCCTCTTACAGCTTTCCTCAAGTTCAGTTGTGATCTAAACCCTAATATTTTGTTGTTCTATATTGTTCCTGCTGTGTTCTTCTCTGTGCTCTTCATTTGGGGTTGCCTTTGGATCATATGCATTGCATTCATACATTTAGGGTTAGGTAAAAATGTAGGGCTGGTGAGGGGACCTCCCGGCAGTCCGCTCCCGTTCCCTCGGTGGATCAATTTAGTTCTGAAGTCGCACGACAACGGTTTGCGAATACTGATTTCGCTATGATGCCCTGTTGGTATCTGAATCAGACTTATTTTACTCAGATTGTGCCAGATATCATGGATATTATTCTATACTTTGGGTTGGATAAGTTAGTGCATTACATGCATATGGTAAATCTGGATTTGTGTAAGGAATTCTACGCCAATCTGCATCCTAGTGCTAGCGGAGGTCATGCATGGGTGTCTCGTGTAGGTGGTGTCGACATTGAGTTCTCTCCCAGCATTCTCCGGTCTTTCTTAGAGTGTCGGGCTTCTGATAGATCCTTTACTTGTTTTCCTATGGTTGTTGAGCCCTTCACTGATTCGTTCTCTCATTTGTCGGTCGAAGTGATACATCAGTATTACTTCAATGCCCCCCGGGCTCCTCTGCGGCGTATCTTCGATGCCACACGCATGTATGCCCGCAGTAATATTCTTTATAAGATTGTTATTGCGTGTATTTTACCCATAGTTACTAGGGGGCAAGCCAAGATTCGGCTACCCCATCTGGTCATGATGTATGCTTTGGAGCACCAGCTCAACATCGACATTGCCCTTCAGGTCTTTGAGTCCATCTTGCACTTCTCTAGTCCTATCCATGAGAAGTTGTACATGCCTTACTGCCACCTTTTGACTTCCTTCTTTGCATCTCGGCATATAGATGTCATGAGGGGTCAACAGCATCAATTATTTAAGGACTATGATCAGGTCGGGGCCCGCCAGCTATCTCTTGTAGGGATTGAGAGACACCAGGGGGTGATGGTATGGCGTGCTCCGGCGGCGGATGATTCTGACGATGAGGAGGAGGCGGACGTACCTGCTCCTGCACTGGCATCGGATCCGACTCCTATGACTGTCGAGGCTCGATTGACTCAGCTGGAGGAGACAGTACGCCAGGGGTTTCAGGAGTTTCGTGGGTTCCGACAGGATTGGACTGCTTCTCAGCAGCATCAGACAGAGGTGTATGCGATGCTGCAGCACTGGGATCTGACATACCAGGCTCCTCCCCCTCCTCCTTCCAGTGATGATCACTAGGATGCTGCTTCTGGGTTTTCGTTAGTGTCGAGATATGTTTTGGTTTCGATAGCGATATCTTTTGTTTATCTCGAACACTTGGTTGTCAGACTATGATGGGTGTATGGTATTATGACATTGTCTGTCTAGCGTTTATTATGTGCTGATGCTTCTATATTTCTCTATTGCTGTTTTGTGAGTTCCTCTATGTCCGGCTGTGCCTTCTCTTATTATTTGTCATATGTCCCTCTCTATCTCTTGCTCTTCGAGGATATCCTGGATTCAGGGGGAGCTGTTAGCATACTTCTAAATCTTTTTGTTGTCTGTCAAAAAGGGGGAGACTTGGATGGTTTAAGTTAGATATTTTGTATGCTTATGCTTTATTCATGCCTTATGTTATATGTAGATACTTTGTATGCTTATGCTTCATTTATGCTTCATGTTATATGCTTCATGTTATCTGCTTCATGGATATTATCATGCCTTATAGTTATGGTACATTTGAAGACCTAACTTAAACAAATTTTGCCAAACATCAAAAAGGGAGAGATTGTTGGAGCAATCTTGCTCAAGACATTACTCATTGTTGATGTTTGATTAAATTAATTTAAGTTAGGCATTAATTGTGATCTAACATAAGTATTGAGTAAGCAGATATGAAGAAAAGACCAGGTATGAAGACTTGGCAAGGAAAGTTCCGGAGGTACGATCTATTGGCAAAATAGAGACTTAGCATGACAAAGCCAACGGTAGCCCTTGAAGGCGAGCGCAAGGATGAGGAGTCATGGAGACGGAAGCATCCTAAGGGCGCAAGGCTGAGGGAAGGTGCTTGGAGGCATGAAGTCTAAGCTAAGGAAGTATTTCAAGTGTGTAAAATAATGTATATCTTAAACTGGGCGTTTGCTGTAAATTTCAAAGATATAAGGTACCAGTCGACTGGTACCCACACCAGTCGACTGATACCAAGATACAGAATGGACAGAAGGTCAGCAGACAGATTGGAGTCAAGCACCAGTCGACTGATGCTAGTACTAGTCAACTGATGCTAGTACCAGTCGACTGGTAGACGACCGTTATGAAGTGGCGGTTCAAAATCTCATCAAATCTTTAGTGCCGTTGAAGCCTATCAGTCGACTGATATGTATACCAGTCGACTGATGTCGGGAAAACTATAAAAGCTATGGTCAGAGCTTGAAGAATGACTACTATTCAAAAACTGGAAAAAGTGCTCATCAAGTCTACAGATATTCACTCTCTTCCTTCTGATTCTAGTCTCCATTTTTGTAAAGAGGAAGAGAAAATTGTGCAAGGGTTTCTCCACCTTCGATTGTGATTCGAGAAGGAGAAGTTTATAGTGGAGCTTGATTGTGTGGGTGTGTGCCTTGGATTAGTCACCTCAAGGAGGTGGAGACCAAGTAAACCAAGGAGTTAGCATTGTTCTCTTGTTTTCTTGTATTTTCTTTATTTCTATTTGCTTCCGCTAACAAGATTGTAGGTAAAATCGAAGAAAGGCTATTCACCCCCCCTCTAGCCAATAGTAAAGGTCCTATCAGATAGTACACCTAAAAATATTATCGTTATGTATACAAAGTTGGTAAAAATTTATTTAAAATCATTTTAATCTTTAATTATCTCTAATTATAAGATAGTATTAAGATTTATACTACAACGTACAAGAATTAACTGCTACACGTTGTAGTAGCTATTTTGACAGTTAGCTGTTACAACGTGTAGCAGCTACTTGGAAAGTTAACTGCTACACGCTGTAACAACTACTTTGAAATGTAACTTCTGCAACGTATAATAGCTACTTGCTAAATCATTTCATTTTAAGTT
This sequence comes from Zingiber officinale, assembly GCF_018446385.1. Classification (NCBI taxonomy): domain Eukaryota; kingdom Viridiplantae; phylum Streptophyta; class Magnoliopsida; order Zingiberales; family Zingiberaceae; genus Zingiber; species Zingiber officinale. The sequence goes on along the minus strand of NC_055989.1, from coordinate 109,662,832 downwards.
GTAAATCTCTCTATTCATAATATGTATTGTTTATACATGATTCTAAATGATCTATTTAATTAATATAGGGAAAAATATATGTTATCTTTATTAGACATCAGCCGGACGTTTATGACACATGGATAAAATTATCTACACAAGTTAATCATTTTAAGGGCGCTATACACCAGAACTTCAAGAGTAAACAGGATGCAATAAGAGCTTTTGAAGCCTACAACGATAAAAATCGAGAGAATATATCCATTACATTGAGAGGAAAAGAAAGTTTGTGTACATCCTCAAATAAAGCATCAAGTTCAAATTTAGAGATAAACTATTAAAGATTGAGAAATTTAGAAAACTGAAAGATGCATTAGAAGAGATAGATCAACAGTTAGATTCTCTATAAAGTTGTGATGAAGATTAGATATGATATTTGAAGTTGTAGTGTTTATAGGTCTTCTGCCTTTAAATCTTCCACTATGTATTATATTTTGAACAAATTTGTTATGAGGATTAGACATTTATATTTATCTTGGTATCATTGTTTCTATCAATGTGAAAAAAGATTCGCTCACCCCCAGCGCCCCTGCCACCCCGTCCCTAAGCCAACATGGAGGACATCATTGTTTCTATCCACTACTATAGGTTGCATGTGTTGGAACCCCAAGGTTGTTTTGGTGTGATCAACAAGTTAAGTTAGATCCTGTATGTTTTTAACCTTGTGTCTAAGTGTGCAGGAGCTTAGGAGCATAGGTAGTCGAGCGGAAGACGCAGCTAGTGAGAAGGATGGCACGCGGTGCATCCGAGGGACGAGGAGCTGCGGAAGAGTACACCGGCGGACGAGAAGGAAGCGTGCGGTGGTTCTGAGGTATGAAAAGATGGAACGGAAGACTGCTCGGGGAGCAAGAGACGCAGCTAGCGAGAAGGTCGGCACAGGGTGCGACAGAGAGACGAAGACTGTGAATGAGTACACTGGTGGATGAGAATGAAGCATGCGACGATTCCGAGGGACGAGAAGCCGGAGCGGAAGCTTGCTCGAGAAGACCGGAAGTTGAGTTCGGGTGAGCCCTATTCTGGATGGCAGAGATCACCCAAGCGAGCGGAAGACTCGGACTGAGGTGAACGGAGCCGGAGCAGAAGACCCGGGCTGAAAAAGTCAACAAGGTTGACTTTCCCACCCAAGGCGCTCAGAACTATCCGGGGCGCTCGGAACAGTCTGGGGTGCCCGGACTGAAAATATATCTAGATCTCGGTTAAACCAAGATCTATGCATTGGGGATAAAGTTTTTTCCCCCGAGGGCGCCCGGAACCCTTCGGGGCGCCTGGACCAAGGCTATAAATACAACCTTGGTCCAGAAGCTTGAGATGAACACAAGAAATTTATTTCCAACACTTGTACGCTTTATTTCTAGATTAGCTTCTCTGTTTTGCGCTTCATTGCTGTAAGAGGCTTCTCCGCTTGAAGGAGATAGTTAGTGCGACACTTTCCTTGGATTAACAACCTCCCCTATTGTAACCAAGTAAATCCCTGTGTGCCTCTTCTTTTACTTTCTGTCTATTTAATTATTATGCAAGTGTTATTTTAAGAAAAGTCGAGAAGGGTTGTGTTTTATTTTTGCAGGCTATTCAACTCCCTTTCTAGCCGGCCGCTGCGATCCAACAAGTGGTATCAGATCAAGGACACTCAGAAGGACTAACCGCCAACTGAAGCAACGAGATGGCCGGAATGAACATCTACCCACCAACGTTCGAGGGGGAGTTTGCTTTTTGGAAGCGATGGATGGAGGTTTATTTTAAAACTGATTTTAATTTGTTATTAATAATGACATATGGTTTTGATATGCCAAAAACAAAGAAGGAAAAGAACTTGAGGAGCATTAATGGACCGACGAGCAGCGCGACGAATTCATGACAAACGATAAGGCTGAGTCTTGCCTTTTGAGCGTGCTACTTGCCCAGGATCTCGACAGAGTTGGAAAATACAAAAGCACAAAAGAACTTTGGGAAAAGTTCTTGAAGCTCTACGAAGAACCACTTGAAGTCGAATCCAACTCCTCGATGGACACCGAACACCCGTCAGAAGAATCCGAGGTGAAGGAAATTGTCGGAACAACACTCACCACCGAGTATCTAGTAGAAGATGCAATCAGATCTTCCTCAAAAAGCATCAAGAGCATTGATGAAGGGGGAGTAACGTCGGGAGAAAGCAGCCCAATAGGGGGAGAATCAACAACCGACAAGTCAGGTATGGTCTTCACCTCCTGATCAACTGCTTAATTCGATCAATAAATTATCGAAAGACTTTTGTGAATTGGAATTTATATTATCGAAACATTTTTGTGAATTAGAAATTCAAAATAGAACAAAGAATAGTGAAATAAAAGAAACTCTAGCAACAACTTGTCGATTAAAGGATTTAGACAAGCTAACAATAGAAAATGACATGTTAGAAGAACAAATACAGATTATACAATTTTTTGCATGTTCAAAATTTCCTGTTTTAGATCTGAAAAATTATGATAAACTAAAATGAAAATTTAAATATCACAATATTAGAGAATTTGATCTAAATTAAAAACTTAGACTTAACATTTTCAGCAAGAAAATTGAACATTTAATTTCTTTATGCGACTTTGTCTAAGAAAGTGGTTGTTGCTCCAATAATCAAGAAGACCTAGTGCCTCGCCACTGCCTGGAAGCCAAGTATGGAAATAAAAAGTTTAATTGACTAACTGAAAAAGCATTAATTTGAAATTGAATAATGCTTTAAAGAGTTACTCAATTTGTTTTAGAAAATTCTCAAAAATAGTTTTTGGTTGCAAAAACTTAGTAAAATTTTTTCTTAGAAAATTCACAAAGATTTAAGTTAGAAATTTTTAATATTTCCTTTGCAAATTTTCTAACTTAGGATTTTTTTAACTTAGAATTTTTTTAAGAAACTTAGAAACTTTATTGAAAATTATTGCAAATGTTTAAGTAAAATCATTGAAATTATTTTCAAAAATTCTCTAAGTTTTAACCCTTAGATTTTTTTCGGAACCTCAATTTTTATGTGATCAAAGGGGGAGAAGGAAAAATATAAGTCTAGGGAGAGGTAGACCAAAATTTAAATTTTCTATCTTTTTGCACTTTATTTGCAAAATTAGTTAGTTTACTTTTTATATCTATTTACCCTTGCTTAACTTGGGTTTCTCACATCAAAAAGGGGGAGATTGTTGGAACCCCAAGGTTGTTTTGGTGTGATCAACAAGTTAAGTTTGGTCATGTATATTTTTAACCTTGTGTCTAAGTGTGCAGGAGCTTAGGAGCACAGGTAGTCGAGCGGAAGACGCAACTAGCAAGAAGGACGACATGCGGTGCGTCCGAGGGATGAGGAGCTGCGGAAGAGTACATCGGCGGATAAGAAGGAACCGTGCGGTGGTTCCGAGGGACAAGAAGCTGGAGCGGAAGACTGCTCGGGGAGTAAGAGACGCAACTAGCGAGAAGGTCGGTACGGGGTGCGACCGAGGGACGAAGACTGTGGATGAGTATGCTGGCGGATGAGAAGGAAGCACACGACGATTCCGAGGGACGAGAAGCCGGAGCGGAAGCTTGCTCGAGAAGACCGAAAGTTGGGTTCGGGTGAGCCCTATTTCGGATGGCAGAGATCACCCAAGCGAGCGAAAGACTCGGACTGAGGCGAACGGAGCCAGAACAGAAGACCCGGGTTGAAAAAATCAACGAGGTTGACTTTCCCACCCGGGGTGCCCGGAACTGTCCGGGGCGCTCGGATCGAAAATATATCCAGATCTTGGTCAAACTGAGATCTGTGCATTGGGGACAACGTTTTATCCCCCCCGGGCACCCGGAACCCTTTGGGGCGCCCCGACTAAGGTTATAAATAGAGCCTTGGTGCAGAAGCTTGAGATGAACACAAGAAATTCATTTCCAACACTTGTACGCTTTATTTTTAGATTAGCTTCTCTGTTTTGCGCTTCATTGCTGTAAGAGGCTTCTTCGCCTGAAGGAGATAGTTAGTGCGACACTTTCCTTGGATTAACAACCTCCCATTGTTGTAACCAAGTAAATCCCTGTGTGCCTCTTCTTTTACTTTATGTCTATTTAATTATTATGCAAGTGTTAGTTTAAGAAAAGTTGAGAAGGATTGTGTTTTTATTTTTGCAGGATATTCAACTCCCCTTCTAGCTGACCGCCACGATCCAATAGCATGTTTGATACATTTTACATTTTTAATGTATTATGATTCAAGTTATATTTCATTGCTATAGTAGTAGCTAATCCAGACTAGCTGATACCACGTGAATATCACTGGACTAGCTCGTTGTAGCAGCTACTAGACAATAGTTGCTATAATGATAAACTTGTGTTGCAGCAGCTATGTAACCGTAGATACTATAACGTATTGTACAAGGCCGAGATATATCAACTCAGAGTCCAAAATTAAAAGTAAAAATTACTAATATTATTAAACAGACAAAATATGGAAGATAGTCGTTATAAGATACCAAAAAAAATAAAAAGGAATATTAACACAACAAAATGAATTGCTATAAAATAACTCTTCCCTAGGCCAAGGACGTCTAAGGTGAGCCTCTAGCATTCCATGCTTTCTAATAGATCGATGGCCGCTTTAACAACTGTCTCGATCTCCACCAATGTTTGAAGGGCTCCCTTCAACTGGGTCACCTCTTGATCCCATTTTTGCTGCAAGGATGTCGGTCATTTTGAAGGGAGGGAGGCCGAAGAGTCTTCCCATGACCCCAAAAAAGAGGAAGATGTCGATTCATTGATCAGTATCACGGGCCCAGGACAAGTTATTATTTTCTTGCCTCCTAAAGGAGAAGCCATTATCTGAAATTGAATGGTTTAAGATAATGAAGGATAAAAGGTTTACGATGTTGAGCTTTATAATGGTGTAATTTCATCAATTCCAGAGGTAAAGTGCGGGGGTGGTGAAATTTATTTTAGAGAGTTGAAACATCATTTCCAGATAGCACATTAAATGGAACGAGAGAAGTTGGTTAAATTTAATAATTATAATCAAGATGATGTTGCAGTAGTTACTGGTCCGTAACTGCTATAACAAAGACTTGTGTGATACTTTTTATACTTTTTATACTTTCTATATATGGGTTAGGACTTGTAATATTTTCGTTTGAATAATTTTAAGCTATGACACATTGTGGCATCTTCTGTATAGTAGTTGCACGGAAGGATTCAATGCCCGACGGTTGGTTATCCTTGTCTACTCTTTGTCTTATTTGTTCACAGGTTTTGATGAGTTGTAGCGAGTCTTTTGATGCCCTCTTTTTATAGTATCAAAAAGATGCTTTTGTTTAAGTTGTCTTTATCAAGAGTGAATGTTGTTAGAACCAATTTTTCTATAAATCATCTATCAACCTAACTCACTCTTTCACGCTGCCTAGCCATTCTTCATCTTATACAGTGATTCTAGTATAGCTCTTCAAGGATCATGTCTTTGTTTAGCAGGAAGACAAAATCCACTCTAGGTGGTGTTAAAGGACCCCCTATCGATGAGGATTCAAGCTCTAAGTCTTCTATATTTAAAAAACCATCTCTATCAGTAAACTCGTTTACTTCTCGATTTGTATCATCCATCCTTCTTCAATTATATATATCTTTCTTTTCTTGAATTTATGAATTTTCTACCAAACAAGTATCTCAGTCTAGCCATGGATCATTATGTTGTTTGTGGTTATATTAAGATTCTTATAGAACAATGGAACCAGGTGAGAGAGGAGTTGGATGCTGCCCTTTTACGAGAGAAAAAGAATCAAACTGAACTTGTCCAGCTATGATGACAACTGTCCCAAGTTAATGTAGCATTAGAGGATGCTATAAATTAGATGACTGAGTGAAATATTATTCTTTGTGAAGTTTAGCCTTAACATTCCCTATTGATGTTGCCCTTTCATGAGATAAAAAGAATCAAACTAAACTTGGGTAAGTGTGACATCAACTGTTCCAAATTAATGTAGCATTAGAGAATGCTATAAATCAAATGATTGAGTGAAACATCTTTTCTTATGAAGTTCAGCCTAACATCTCCTTATTGATGCTGCCCTTCTACGATAGAAAAAGAATCAAACTGAACTTGTTAAGTGTGACAACAACTGTTCCAAGTTAATGTAGCATTAGAGAATGCTATTAATCAAATGATTATAGAATTAGTGTTTGTATTAACTTTTTACCTTAAGATCTTGTTTGTCCTATGTTATTATCTTTGTTTAGAATATTAATATTATTCCCTTTATGTATATCAACCCAACAAAAGTCTCCAACTCTTTCTTCGTTTATGCTCAACAAGATGTTACTTTGCATTTTCAAACAATAATAGATTGTATCTATCTCAGTTTTTTATCTAGATCAATTCAAGTAGCTTCTATACATTGTATAAGTTACTGTTTAAATAGCTAGAAGCCGATACACGTTGTAGCAACTACTAATACACATTGTAGCAGCTAGTCAGCAGAAGTTGCTACTACGTGTAGTAGCTTCTCAAGAGTAGCTGCTACAATGTGTAGCAGCTACTGTGGATTACCAGCTACCCATTGTAATAACTACTCCAGAGAAGTGAGCTGCTATAATGTGTAGAAACTACTCTAGAGAAGTGAGCCACTACAATGTGTAGCAGCTACTATCAATACAACTAATTTGCACTAATCTATATTAAAAATTGAATGGTCACTTATATAATTTGAAATTAATAATTTTATGGAGACTCATTAATTAATTAATGGAGACCTACCAAATATGGTCTATTAATCCGTGACGTTCATAGAATGACCACTCATAGCTCTCATAAATCATATGACTAATCATACCTGTCATAAATTATGACCCGTGAATACTGGTAACATCTTGCTTTGTCAGAAGGAAAATTGTGGCCTCGTGATTACAACTATTCCTAGATTGAACAATATTAAACTGACATTATAATCGAAATGTATGGTAATTGAAATACAATTTTATTGACAATATTTTGTCAAGTTGGACTAAATGTATTGTATAACTGATATAAAAGCTGGTTAAATCTATTGTATACTATATGTAAATATAATTTCAAGCTAGCTAGTTCATGTTGTAGCAGCTAGTCAGCACATGTTTCTACAACATGTAGCAGCTACTACTAACTAGCTGCTGTGATTATTTTGTAGGGTAGATGTTAAACACCGTGTTTGAATTTGTTCTCTAATATTTTTAATTACCTAATAAAATCATTTTTGTATATATTATTCTTATTATAGTTCTTAAGTATGTTGTTCTATCATGATATGATAAAATAAATTAGACTCATGAGTCATGATCAAGCTCATGAACAACAAACGTGAGGTCCACATTGTAGCAGTTAGTGTGGGGTAGCTGCTACACCATTGTAGCAGCTGAAACATTATTTCTAGATAACACATACTTCATATTATAGAAATGGGCGGAGTTGGTGAAATTATTGTTGTAGCAGTTACGGGTCCGTAACTGCTGCAACACAGACTTCATGTTGTAGCAACTACTTAGCCGTAGCTACTACAACATAGAGGGAGACTTTATGTAATAATGTAATACATCTCAAATTATTAATGGAATATCAACCCCAAATTGATAACTTTTTTGGCTTAAGATCTTTTTTGTCCTATGTTATCGTCTTTGTTTAGAATAATAATATTATTACCTTCATGTATATCAACCTAACTAAAGTATCCAACTTTTTCCTCATTTACGCTCAACAAGATGTTACTCTACATTTTCAAACACTAATAGATCATATCAATCTTAATTTTTTATCTAGATCAAATCAAGTAGCTTCTACATATTGTAGTAGCTACTGATGCACGTTATAGCAGCTAGTCGAGAGAAGATGATGTAATGTGTAGTAACTTCTCGAGAGTAACTGCTACAATCTGTAGTAGCGCCTGCCAATTAGCTCCTACACATTATAGCAGCTACTTGAGAGAAAAAGGCCACTATTTGTCGTGTAGCTGCTAATGCCGATGCAACTAAGAAGCCTTAATCTTTATTAATAATTCAAATCTAATCCATTGATCCATAACATCCATAGAATGACCACTCATAGCTGTCATAAACCATATGACTAGTCATACCTGTCATAAAACATGACCCATGAATAATAGTAAAATCCTACTTTGTCAGAAGGGCAACTGTAGGCTCGTAAATACAACAATTCCCATATTGCATAATATAGTGCCTCTGTTTTCCTATATAAAGAGGGAGGCTCCTTTCATGACATCCAAAGTAAATGAGTAGCTTATTAATGGCTTGACGCCATTTTCCCGATGCCACCTTCTTCATTTCTTTCATGGCATCCACTATAAATCTTGAAGTGTTTCTTGCTCCCAAAATGGGAATGATAATGCAATCAAGTTGCCTTCGACGATATAGTGTAAGCTTCTATATTTGTAAAGGAATATCTATAATGCAAACACTAGCATCTAACCTTGATCAACGTACGTTGATGAGGTTAGGACGCTCATTGAGTGGTCTAAATTAGGCCAAAATCTTGTGTACGTGACAAAGAGTCTCAGGAATGGCCCGAGGAATGCTTATGGAGTAGCCATAGGATGCTCACCGCCATAAACTCCTGCCATTTGTGACCAAATGACGTGAGGGAGATGAAAAACAACAGATGTTGTTTGGGGGTCAGATCATTGCATACATTGATCAAGGATGATCTCTCATAGAGAACACTGTGGACCTAGATTGACTAATATGAAACTGGCATTATACAATATGAGAACAATGTGAGTGCTATGGGGGTTCAGAACACTGTGAACATTGTGTTTAATATTAAACTGACGATGTAATCAAAATATAATTTTATTGACAATATTGTATCAAGTTGATATAAATGTATTGTATAACTATTGTAAAAACTGGCTAAATCTATTGTATACCATATGTAATTGTATTGTCAAGATGGTTAGTGTATGTTGTAGCAGCTAGTCAGCACTAGCTGCTACACATTGTTTTCCTACTCCCGAGTAGCTGCTACATCTTGTAGAAGCTATTGTCAACTAGCTGTTGTGATTATTATATGGGGTAGTGTTAAACACCGTGCTTGCATTTGTTCTCCATATTTTTAATCACCTAATAAAATCATTGTTTATATATTATTGATATTTTATTTCTTAAGTATGTTATCCTATCATGATGTGGTAAATTAAAGTGAACTCACAAGTCCACTTCTAGCTCACGAACAACGAACGTGAGGTCCATGTTCTTGCAACTAGTGTGGGTTAGCTGCTACACCAACTTATAACAACTGAAACATCATTTCTAGCTAACACATTAATTGCAATAGGAGGAGTTAGAGAATGACATATTTTAATCCAGTTGATGTTGAAGCAGTTACATGTCCGTAATTGCTACAACACAAACTTCATATTATAGCAGCTACCTATCCATAGCTGTTACAACACAGAGGGAGGCTTTATGTAATACATCTCAGAATCTCTCATTATTGCCAAGGGAGCATATACATATGCCACTCTACATACAAAATGTCACAATAGCTATTATCGATAGTATCACATAAGTTTGTCAAATCTATCTGTAATAACTAATAACTACTCGTTGAGAGTTTGATAAATCTAGCTTCATAAGTCAAAGGGCATGTTGTTAGAACTTGCAATAACAAAAATAATTATAAGCCAAAATTTATCAAGATCCAGTAATAAAGTGAAATAAAACTTTGTTAGTACTAGCTATAGATGCCAAATCTTCTTCATATGATTTGTCATCGTTGGTATGATGATTCTCTGTAGCAGTTGATCTAGCAATCACTTGTCATCATATTTATAATTAATTAATAAAAATCTTTGATTCAAAAATAAAATTATACTGCAATACATAATTAATGAACGCATACCCTTGCTATAAAACTAGACAATTACGCTTACAAAAATTGATGTAGTAACTTAAATTGACATCAATTTTACATTAAAATTACACCGCTAGCTTTTTAGTAATCCAGTGTTTGCTAGTAAAAATTTTATGACCAAGATGAAACCAAAATTCTCTCATTCTAGCATGTCCAAAATTTATTAGTCTTTGGTACATTAAAATCTCAGCGCACTGCATAACAAAAAAAAAATACACAATCTAACCTGAAAGATAGAGGTTTTTTTTCACACTGTTAATAATCTGATTGCAAACAGGAATATGGAGATGTATAAAAAATATAGATGAACATATATTTACGATTTAACTTTGTTGGACACAGAATTATAGATACATCAAAGTCTCTTGACATTAACAAATGTAGTCCTGGATACCACAAATCGTAGTAAGATTGATCCCTATTTTTAAAAAAGTCTACCTGTATTAGGATGAAGTTTATAATCAATACACACTAAAATCCAATACATATTAATTTCTTCAATATGACAGGTACTTACAGAACTTTGAAACTTAGAAGTGTACAGTTCTAAGGCTCCAAGGGAGTTATAATGCATATAGTGAGTTTCTTGGAGGTCTATGATTAGTAGATGCCAATGATCGTCTGCGTTAGTTAATGGATATAATATATATCTGATTATCTTGTCATTGTTAGTGTTTACTGATAGACTAAATGCCTCATACGACATCATTTCAAACAAATCCTGTGTATCCACACAAACATTGTAAGAGGAATATATGGAGAAAAAAACTCAATAGTAGCATTTGATGTTATACTTACAACAAAACCAGCATCACAAAATATAGATGTCCAACATGGTATGCCTGAGGTTTTGGCTTCCTCTGCAATGATTGCAAAATATATACTTATGTAATCACCATCTATGGCTATGGTCCAATCAAAAACACTTAGGAAAGATGTCATATCACTGAAATCATTTCGTTGGACCATATTACCTTCGTCATAGCCCTACATAAACAAAAAAATAAAATATGCCCATAAATTATGTTTTATAACACTTGTACTTATTGCTGCTACAATTGGAGTAGTTACGAAAATTACATGTGTTATAGTAACTTCTAAATATGCGTGGTTGATTTTATTCAAGATTATGAAATGTTTGTTTGATTATACAATAAGAAGATAATTCCAATGTAATTTATCCGTGTGTTCACTATAGGAGTATTAACATAATTCATCATATATTTATATTACAATAAATGCATGAGTCAACGAACACTTGACTCACTTTAGCTGACTCAGTTTTAATAATGCCTCTGCCACTGCATCATCTTTATTTTTCTTAAAATATGACTTCACTTGCTGAACAAATACATAGACAAAAGTTTTCTCTATAAGTAATTATATGTGCTATAGGAATAAAAGATAAAATATTTAACCAACCTAAACCGTACCTTCATGATTTTGGATTTGTGTTTGATAAGTGTATGTAAAAGTTTAGATGATGAAGATGTGGTAGCTATATCCACAGATGAGATAGGGGCTTCTTGACCTTTAACAGGATGCTCAATATTTTCCCCCCTTTTCCCCTTGGCCATCTCTGTCTAATGCTTATCTTGGAAACTGACTTTTTTAAAATTATTTTGGCTACGAGCACTCCCTCAATCTCTTTTGCTGGTGGGGGTGTGATTCTCTTCGTAGGACTCCTCTTTGCCCTTGTTATTGGCCGATTAGCAAGTAATGCCTCTATATCCTTGGCAAGTAATTGACTTTGAAGATCCTTGATTTTTTTCTCTTGTTCTGCTATAATTTTATCTTTTACATCTATAATTCTATCCTTTTCATTAATTGTTTTATCCTTGTTAGCAATTGTAGTTTATGAATCACTGGAATAGATTTTAATTTCATCAATTAACTCACTAATTCTGGTCTCTATCTTTAGAATGAGCTGGACATTGAACTCAACCACAAACTCCAAATGACCAATCTCACCCTTCCTTGCTTGGTAAATTGTACAAGACTCTTTCTCCTGAACACATTCTGTAGTAAATTCCTGAGCTTTGGTTGTTTGTTCAGGAAATTACTTAGGAACTTGTTTAGAAATTTCCTCAGAAACTGATTGTATAAACCCCTCATTAATTTGTTGATCTATATGCTCTACAACATCTTCTATATGATCGAAAAGAATTTAGATAGCTCTATAATGGTATGATATTATCCACTTTAGGCCTAAGCCCTCATGGTTTTTCTCTTGGGCTATACCCAAAAGGCCCCATACCAATGGATATATTTTTTCTTATAAACCCATGATCTTTCCCATGTGTTTTCACTGTAAGACTATGTTTCCAACCTTACAACCCCAACAATCCCCCCTCAAACAAAGGACCAGAGGGCCCCCCTCAAGTATCAGGCCACTTTTGACCTGGTTAGGGCCTCCCCTCGAGTATTGGGCCACTCTTGACCTGCTCAGGGTCTCCCCTCAAGTATCGGGTCACTCTTGACCTACTCAGGGCTTCCCCTACTTTGTTCAAGGTTTCACCCACATGATTCAATCTTGGATCATGGCTCTGGCTCGAGCTTCTTCCAGCGGTTAGTCCGGTGAAAAGCGACCTCGCTCTGATACCAATTGTAGGATCAAAAAGAATTTAGATATCTCCACAATGGTATGATATTGCCCACTTTGGGCCTAAGTGGACAATATCATACCATGTGGAGATATATAAATTCTTTTTGATATCATACCATTATGGTTTTGCTCTTTGGCTCTACCTAAAAGGCCGCATGCCAATGAAGATATCTTTTTCTTATAAACCCATGATCTTTTTCATGTGTTTTCAATGTGGGACTATGTTTACAACCTTGCAACCCCAACATCTTCTAGGGAATCATTTGAGAGTAGTTGTATCTCTAGATTCGATGGACTACATGGTTTTGCTCTTGGGCTCTACCTAAAAGGCCTCATGCCAATGAAGATGTCTTTTTCTTATAAACCCATGATCTTTTTCATGTGTTTTCAATGTGGGACTATGTTTACAACCTTGCAACCCCAACATCTTCTAGGGAATCATTTGAGAGTAGTTGTATCTCTAGATTCGATGGACTTAAATCAACAATTATTTTGATAGTAGGTAGTTATGCAATTCTAGACTTTATTGTCTCCACACAGGAACCTGACCACTTCCATCTGCATATTCTTGGAAGGGTATGTTGTCTATAAGGATCCATTATTCTAAGATGTTCGCACATCCACACTTGCAATATAATAAAAATGGTTTAATATGAAATTTTATGCATAAAATATATGAATTTAAGAATTTAGATATCTCCACAATGGTATGATATTATTCACTTTGGGCTTAAGCCCTCATGGTTTTACTCTTGTGCTCTACCCAAAATGCCTCATGCCAATGAAGATATCTTTTTCTTATAAACCCATGATCTTTCCCATGTGTTTTCAATGTGGGACTATGTTTACAACCTTACAACCCCAACATCTTCTAGGGAATCATTTGAGAGTAGTTGTATCTCTAGATCCGATGGACTTAAATCAATAATTATTTTGATAGTAGGTAGTTATGCAATTCTAGACTTTATTGTCTCCACACAGGAGCCTGACCACTTCCATCTATATATTCTTGGAAGGGTATGTTGTCTATAAGGATCTATTATTCTAACATGTTCGCACATCCACACCTGCAATATAATAAAAATGGTTTAATATGAAATTTTATGCATAAAATATATGAATTTATCATTAAATTTAAGAACTTACAATGAGAAGATGTGCAAACCCTTTGAGCATGGGAGCTTGATTTCTCTCAAGGCCCTCTGGCTTCGGCCTATGTGAAAGGATCACACCAATGATCCCCAGTTATGGGCTTATATAGTTATATACAGCCTTACACCAATTATACCTACCTAAATTCTTAAAATCATCTATATAATCAATTAGTGATTGTACTGGTAATCTAGATATACTTCTAGTAGTAGTAAGTAAAACACAAACAAAGAAAGACAATATTAAAAATTTACAAAAGAAAGTATCAGATTCTGCAAATGAAGGTTGTTTGCTGAGTTTAATCATCTTGTTCTCTAGTTCCTTTTGTGTACACTCCACATTACTGAAGTGTTGAAGAAATAATGCGGCGGTGGCTGCATGCTGTTGCAAATTTACTTCGTCGCCTTGGTTTGGGAGTCCTAGAATCAGTGAAACACCTTTCCTTGTGGAGCTAATCTCCTTATTATGAAAGATAAAATATCTAGCTTCAACATCCCAATTATCAAACATATTTTGTATAAGGCTTCAGATATTTACAATTTCAGGCATGGCTACAACCCAAGCAAATAGGTATGCCGATTGTTTATATGTAGTGATGATAAAAAAGCCTTGAAGTGATAATTATAGGAAGCAGAAGTTCTCTGGCTCACTATTTAATTCTGTGAAATAAATATATCATATCTTAGTAATCATTTGCCTTCATTATAATGTTGTTAGTTTTCAACCATAATATGATACATTACATTGTTATTTTTTAATCATAATATGATACATTACAAAGTCTGTAATTTCTCCTAGATACTATAATGTGATTAGTAGCTGGTATGACATGACTACTTATCACATTGTAGCAATTAGGGTCAAGTAGCTGCTACAATAATGAGAAACCTATAGGGACGGTAGGATTTAACCATGTTGTATCAATCATTAGGGTTTAACTACGTTGTAACACCTACTGTCGAGCAGTTGCTACAACGTTGCAACCTTTATTTAAAATTTATATTCTCTGAAAGTAAATCTTCAATCCAAAGACATATAATCAGTAAATACTATTGTAGCAGCTAGGAGAAGAATCAAAAACCTAAAAATCAAACCCTAAAATAAGAGGAGAAGAATTAGAACATTAAAGCCTAACAAAATACTTACGTTGGAGGTAAAGCTTCAGATGAGAAACAAGTTGTCGCGGTGTGGTTAATTGACGAAGATACCATGGAGTACCGATCTACTTTCAATGAAATTCTTTCTAAATATTTGTTGCATGGTGAATTTAGGGGTTAAAACTTTGGTTGATGAGGGCAAAAAAGTAATTACATAATATATTTTCGCTTTCTCTGCCCATGCATGCTAATATGTATTAGGATTAGAGATACTTACAACTTATATTGAAAAGACTTACCATATAATGATTTGTGAGAAATGATGTTTGCCAAGTTTCTTGCAAACTATATAACAAAAATTGGTAGGAAAAGTTTGTTTGGAGTGTCAAAGTAGCTTTTACAATGTGTAGTAGCTAACCGTCAAAATAGTTGCTACAACATTATAGCAGTCTACATTGTGGAATTAGCTGCTACAGCGTTGTAGCAGTTACCTATCGACATAGCTGCTACAACGTTGTAGCAGCTAACCGTCAAAGTAGCTGCTACAACATTGTAGTAGTCTACATTGTGGAACTAGCTCCTATAACATTGTAGCAGCTAGCTGTTGAAGTACTTGCTACACCACTATAACAACTAGTCGTTGAAGTAGCTGTTATACCATTGTAGCAGTTAACATTTCAAATAACTACTACAATGCTATAGCAGCTATCTATTAAAGTACCTGCTGCATTACTGTAGTAACTAGCCGTCGAAGTAGCTGCTACACCGTTATAGCAGTTAACATTCCAAGTAGCTACTACAATACAGTAGAAGCTAGCTGTCGAAGTAGCTGCTACACCATTGTAGCAGTTAGCAGTCTAAGTAGCTGCTATACCATTATAGCAGTTAACATTCCAAGTAGCTACTACAACGCTGTAGTAGCTAGCTGTCGAAGTAGCTGCTATATCATTGTAGCAATTAACATTCCAAGTAGTTTTGCTACACCATTGTAGAAGTTAATATTCCAAGTCACTGTTACAACGTTGTAGCAGCTAGCCATTGAAGTAGCTTCTATACCGTTGTTGTAAGATATGACAATTAATGTAACGACCTGGCCCCTCGGCCCCTTGGGCGGCCCAACTAGCGACCTATTTGGCGGCCCCTTGGGGTCCCTTGGGCGGCCCAACTGGCAACCCCTTATGTCGTCGACTGACGACTCTTTGGCCGTGTCGTTACTCACTAGGTCTTCCCACCCCTGACCAGTGGATTTTTGCCTTCCCCAGGATTCGAACTCTAGACCTCCTAGAGTTTATGATTCCTGGTAGCCAAGTGAGCTCACTTGGCTACTAGGATTCATAAACTCTAGTACTTAGCCTGGAGGTCTAGAGTTCGAATCCCGGGGAAGGCAAAAACCCACTGGCCAGGGGTGGGAAGACCTAGTGAGTAACGGCACGGCCGAGGGTCATCGGTCGACGACATAAGTGGTCGCCAGTTGGGTCGGCCAAGGGACTGCCAAGGGGCTGCCCAAGGGGCCTAGGAGCCGGGTCGTTACAATAAAAGGCGCCTTTTTATTGTAACGACCCGACCCCTTGGCCCCTTGGGCGGCACAACTGGCGACCCCTTATGTCGTCGATCGACGACCCGCGACCGTGCTATTACTCACTAGGTCTTCCCACCCCTGACCAGTGGATTTTTGTCTTCTCCAGGATTCGAACTCTAGACCTCCAGGTTAAGTACTAGAGTTTATGAATCCTGGTAGCCAAGTGAGTGGCGCTCACTTGGTTACCAGGATTCATAAGCTCTAGTACTTAGCCTGGAGGTCTAGAGTTCGAATCCTGGGGAAGGCAAAAATCCACTGCCCAGGGGTGGGAAGACCTAGTGAGTAACGTCACAGCCGAGGGTCGTCGGTCGACGACATAAGGGGTCGCCAGTTGGGCCACCCAAGGGGGCAAGGGGCCGGGTCGTTACAATTAAAATAACCTTAATGGAATTTTTAGAAATTTTTAGAAATTTTTGAGAATTTAATCAGATCTTGTATGACGTATTTTGAGAGGATACATTTATGGGCTCGAGAAAAAGTCTATTAGGAATATCCGAAAATAGGAGTTGATTAAGGAATCAATTTGGGTTTAATTGTACTAAACCTAAGTATAATTATAAAAACTCCTCTAACCCTAAATATCTTACCCGACATCTCCTTCCCCCTCTCCATCGCCGCACCTCCCTCTCCTCTTCTTGTAGCCGTTGCCCAAGGACTCCATGTCGGCCTAAAGAAATTCACGTTGGATTGTTGACCAAGCTTCGACAGTTCAAGAACAAACGAACAATGGTTGCTCCTCCAACATGCATGATTTCTGATTGGGTGGCTTCTCCAAGCATCAACACGTTGAAGAGCAAAGGTTGGTCCTCCAACATGAATGGTTTCTAATTGGGTGGCTTCCCCAAGCATCAACACGTTGAAGAGCAAAGGTTGGCCCTCACTTGAACGTTGCTGATTGGGTGATTTTTTCCAAGCAACCAAGCTATGGTTCCGACCAAGTTTCCTTGCCACCCAAGCTGTGATTCTGTTCTGGCCAAAAGAGGGTTGTGTCACTCCTACTTCTCCGCCCAACCCAGAGCTGTAATGCCGGTTGAAACTGTTCAGTCACTGCAAACCTGATGTTCTATTTTGGACAACAAGGTTCTGGCCTCCGTACAACAGTCGCCGATCTCGCTCCCTCACACGAGCACCACAACCACAACAGTATTCGACCCCGTCGCCTCCGATCGCAGGCTGACCTTCGGCCAAGAGGGGGAAGCCCGAACCCTAGCTTCGTAACCCCGTCGCCATCCCTACGAGTTCCAGCCAGAGAGGAAGCTGTGGACACCGAGATTAGGACTTTGGCTCAAGACGAGTACTGCGACGCGGGAATTGTTTAGCTCGATCTACACATAAGGTGGGTACTTCTTACTTTGATTCTTTAGTTCTTTGAATTTAGTGCATGAGCTATTTTAGATAAGGACTACTTTACCTTAACTCCACTCATAATTTTTCCTGTGTTTGATACTTCCACTAAAACCTTAGAGATATTCGTTTTTATATGCATACAGTCTCTTGTTGCTATCAATGACATTAAGCAGATACTAGATACCAACCTTGTATGTTTTGTTTGTTGTTTATTTATGTACTGAATTGAGCATGCTGGCTTCATGTGGCATACCTTATACCTGATTTTTCCTTATGTTTATATGATGACTGTTGCATTGTACGCATCATGTCATTACATGCATGTAGGCGACCACTTCTTCCTTGTGGGGGAGTGAGTTGTCGGGCCGCGCCGCACACTCGGCCACTCATGGGTAATGGTAGCTGGAGGAGATGCCGCTTGTCCTGTCGTGCCACACTCGACCACTCATGGATAGTGGTAGCTGGAGTTGCGAGCAGCAGGGACCCCCTTCGCTTGGTAGCTAGATAGCTACTTAGCACCTGCCCATCCGGTCACTCGAGAGTAGTGGCGGCTTTCGGGTGATACAGTTGTCATCGATCTGACCTCTCGACCATACATGGGTCGTGGTGCAGAGAGGTGGGCGGGGTGACCATCTGTGCATATGCTATTATTATTATACCTGCTGTTATTATTGCTTATTTATGCTGTTGTTATTAGCTTATGCTGTTGTTGATAGTTTATACTACTTGATCCGACGGTAAGGACGGGGGACCCCCTTTGAGGGGGGCCAATGACACGTAGAGGTTAAAAGTCAAAAAGGGTCAGCAGGAGGTCCGGCCGATCGGAGAAGGGTTGGGTCGACCGACCGAATGAGTCCGAGCAGAATCAAAGACAACCCGACGGGGAGTCGGGTTTCCGACGCTCGTGGTGAAAAGGGTCGCCAGGCCGAGCGGGTAGTCCGCTCGGCCGAGGCATAGAGCAACATGGGCAGGAACAATATCAGCCGAGCACGCGACCGGGAATCTCCCCGGTCGAGCCAACACCTACGCTAGGTCAGAAGTGATGTGCCTGTCGAGCGGCTGGACACTTAGCGCGAGGAAAAAGGAGACAAGGACAAGGGGACATTGGGGAACATCTTCTGACAACAAGCATGTTCGACGACCAAGCCATATACAGAATCCTACGTCGGAAGGTTCTGCCATCCCATCAGAGAGGTGCTCGGACTGTAGCAGTATGGTGTCAGGCATGCTCCTCTGGTAAGCCCATAGTAAGGTATGTTAAAGGACACGTGTATGCCTCGGTAGGTGTGCATAAGCCTCCCCACAGCTCTATATAAGAGTCCTCAGACTTCGCCGGAGGTACGCGATCTCTCATCTTTGGAGCCACTTCATCGTTTTCCTCTTGCCTGACTTGAGCGTCGGAGGGTCGTCACCGGGAACCCCTTCCCAGCTCGACTTCCTTGCAGGTTCGTCGGAGATCCGTTCAGCTGGTCGGAGATAGAGGAGAGCGCCACGTCCCTAGCGTCCGTCGACTCAGCGCTCGGACAGGATCACTACTGTTGTTTCTTATGCTAATATACATATTTATGTTAAGATATACACTCGTTATAGGTGTGTAGACACTGGTTTATTTATTGGTAAATAGATACATCTTACATATTACCTTGTAGTTATAGCAGTACTGTAGCAGGTTTGTGCCACCCTGACCTTCTATTGTTAGCCTAAGATATGACTTC
This sequence comes from Zingiber officinale, assembly GCF_018446385.1. Lineage (NCBI taxonomy): Eukaryota > Viridiplantae > Streptophyta > Magnoliopsida > Zingiberales > Zingiberaceae > Zingiber > Zingiber officinale. Next base: position 109,643,442 of record NC_055989.1, on the reverse strand, counting down.
AGGTATGAACATTTATGTTAACATCATGGTAGTATATGCTATTTCCTTTATGAAACTGTATACTCTTGGCTCACTTTCTAGTGGTATGTTATGTTCATGCACTATCTTTCCTTACCCGCTGAGTCCATGTACTCACCACCTCGCAAACTGGTTTTCTTTCACCAGGTAGCAGTAGATGATTCATGGATGCTTGGAGAGATGCCGGCTGCTAGTCTGGGTCCTACGCTATATCGGTTTCATTTCCGTTTTACTTGTTTTTTTTAGTATACAACGGTTTTAATATTGTATGAATTGGTCTATGTTTGGAGTTTGATTTGTGGTGTTTTGCTTTCGTGATCTTGTGGTTGTGTAAGCCTAATTGGCTAGTAAACTTTAGTTGTGGATTGTGGGGTTTCTCTTCGTTTTTCCGCTGCGCTTATTTCCAGTCGTGTAGGTTGTTATTTAACTACGTGGTTGTGTTTATTTCATTTTTGTCCAGCCGGGTAGGCTGAGTATATTAAACTGCGTGGTTATATTGTTTCTATTTTATTTATGTTCCAGCCGTGTGGGCTGATGAATATACTATATGTTGTGTGTGTATGTATGTATTGCTTCAATTGCCACCCGTACAAGGGAGATGCTGTCGGATTTTTGTCTGGCAGAGACTCCTCTAGGGCGTGACAATTGTAGTAGTTAACATTCCAGGTAGCTTCTACAATGCTGTAGTAGCTAACATTCCAAGTAGCTACTATAAGATTGTAGCAGCTATACGCCCAATAAAGATAACATATGTTTTCCCCTATATTAATTAGATAGATCATTTAGTTGTATTAATAGTATATACTAGGAACAGAGGGAATTACAACTTAAAATGAAATAACTTATAAAGTAGTTGCTACTTTGATGACTAGTTGCTACACGTTGTAACAACTACTTCGACATTTAATTGCTACAAGGTGTAGCAGCTAATTGTCCAAGTGGCTTTAGGTGTCAACCTTGTACGTTGTAGAATAAATCCTTCATTCTAATATATATTAGGATCACGGTCGAAAATTACAACTTAAAATGAAATGAATTACCATTGGTTATGAATTAATGTTTGGGAAGTTCCCTGCAAATTATATAAGCAAAAATTGGTAAGAAAGCAGCTAGGTCTTATGTATTGTAGGATATATCAGAGCTAAAAAAATATTGTACAGAGCTGAAAACAGACAATGGTGTGGAAAGACTTACGATCGAGAATGAAGAGAGGTGCTAAGCAAACCAACGTCAGCTATGTGTTCGGTGGTAGTTTCTCGAGCTTCTAGCCAGCTCGAGAATAAGTATGCGACTCTAAGTTGTCCAAGTATCTTGCAACACCATTGCTTTTAGTTGCCCAGCAAAAGCGCATTGCAACAGGAGACAACGGTGAAGGAAGAGGCTAGAGGGAGAGAGAGAGAGAGTGAGGGAAATCTATATTTGGGAAAGTACCTTCGCCTGTTGTTTTGAATAGAAGGCAGAAGAGGAAAGAGAATAAAAGGAATATTTTTTACAAAGAAATCCTTCTGGCAATGCCACATATGTGTGTCGTTCACGATTGCGTACGAAGCATCACCTAGCAGATCATTTTCGTGTGTGTGTGTATATATATATATATATATATATAGCGTGTTGCACACATAACTATAAGCATCATGTGTATGTTTTTTTAAAATCTTTAGTCTAGATACTAAATCATTGATCCTAAATTTTAAATCCTAAATCCGAAGCTCTAAAAAATATATATAGTGTTATATATATCTATATAAACATGTTAAGCTAGGCGCCTACGCTCGTGCGCACCCAGCGTAACTCAAATTTTTTTATTTATTTTTTTAAGCTCCTAGTTATGCCAATTAGATTTTACCTTTAGGATTTAGAAGTTTGATTATAGTTTTAATAACAAAAAAATTTTCAAAATGAAAATAAATTTTAGATGTTCACAGGGTTTGTTATCCTGGGCGCCCAATTTGGGTGTCCAAGATGGCGACAATGATGGTTTCATTTTTATATTTTTTTAAGCTCTCAGATATGACAATAAGATTTTTCTTTAGAATTTAGGGGCTGAAATATCGTATTTAGCAATAAAAAAATTTTAAACCAAATTCTTTTTAGGTGCGCACGGGGTGTGTAGGGTAGAGTCGTACCTATGTTTGGCGGGACCTAAAGCGAATAATAAAAAGTGACTCTTTTATTGCGGTAAATAACGGTAAAATTTAGTTTGTAAATAAGAAATACACTAAATACATAAATAAACCAAAAATAATATATTACACCAATAAAAAGTTAACAAATATTTAAAATAATTATCTGGGGTCAGTTTCTCGCAAGGGCCACTAATGCAAGGTGACAACATCAGGTGGAGATGCCTTGAGGAGAGGATGCGCCTGCGGTGGAGAATTAGGGCACAAAACAAGAGGGCGATGAAGAAACCAGAAACTCCCTCCTTCTCATGGTGATGGCAACGTGTGGCGACGTTGGGCAGATTAGGGGTAGAGATGCGAGAGGAGAAGGGTGCGACGTTACACAGATTAGGGGCTGGAAGGCCGATCGATATGCTTGTTGCTGAAGAGAGGACGACGACATATCCCCCAACGACTAGCGATGTCGGTGATCGATGGGAAGGCAGGGATGGCTCAGCGAGGGACCAACGATGAAGATGTAGGGGTTGGCGGCTATCGCCACGGTCGGCGCCAAGTGATCAGCGGCATCGACGATGGAAGCTAGGGCATGCTGGATGAGTGGGGGATTGGGCGGAGGTAGAGGAGGGGATTGGGGGAGATGGGAGTGAACGACACATATGATTTAGGGCATTTATATACTTAGGTTTCAATTAATTAAGCCCTAAGTTAATTTCTTAATTAACTTCCACTTAAGCGATAATTCAAATAGGCTTTCCCTAAGCCTAATAGATATATCCCCTTAAAATGTGTCATATGAACTCCGTTTAGTCCCTAATAAATTCCTAAAAATTTTCAAAAAATTCTATAAGGTTATTTTTCTAATAACACTTATTATTTAATTGTTGTATCTTATAGTTTGCCATTAATGCCAGTTCAGCATATGCCTCAATCTCGGATTCAGAAGATGACGATTCATCTCATATAACTTTTAAGTTTCTTTGCTTCATTCGTCTTAGCCCTTTTCCTTTTTTTTTTCTTTCTCCTTCTTCTTTAGTTTAGGACAGTCATCCTTGATGTACGACAATTATAGTATCAGACCTTCCTTTTACTTTGAAGGTGTTTCCTTGCCTGCAACTTGTGAAATTTGTTAGATTTAAGAAATTTACTAAAGTTTCTTACCATGATGACTACTTCATCTTCATCGATAGAAGCTTCAAACTCTGGCTTATCCATTTTTTTCTTTTAGGGCAATGTTCTGATTCAACTCCTTCCTTAGTTCTACACATCTAGATTCAGCTCCTTCGTGTAGCTCCATAAATTTCTCCCAAAGTTCTTTTACTGATCTGTAGGCGCCGATTCTGTTAACTTCCTGCGATGGTGGCATACTCAGGAGGTGGAATTTCGCTCATCAATTTTCTATGAGGTCAGTTTGTTCCTTCTTGGCCCACAAATATTCTTCTTTTTTTTTCTCCTTGTTAATATTTAGGAGCTATAAAATCGTATTTGATTATTAACAAAATTTTAAAATTATTTTTGAAAAATACCTCCATTCACTTTTTTCACATTGTGAACTTTCCCTCAAACTTAGGTGGATAGATGCTTGGTCCGACCATTATCTCGTTGCTTCAGTTGGTGATTAGTCCCACTAAGATGGTTGAATTTTGATACCAATTGTAGGTCCCGGTAGATTGACTAGAGGGGGTGAATAGCCCTTCAAGTAAATTAAAAAAAATCTCTTGCTTTTGCTTAGTAAGGATGTACAATTAGATTAAGCAAATATAAACAATTGATATTAAAGAAAATAACTTAAAAAGAATAGGTAAAAGGCCAGAGTTCACTTGGGCATAACCTAGGTGGTTGTTAATCCAAGGCATTGAAAATCTCACTAAACACTCCTTCATTGAAGGCGGAGAAGCCTTTTACATACGCTGACAGTTCAGAAAAGACTAGAAAGTTAATATATAAGTTGTTGTTCAGTTCTTGTGAAATGAAGTGAACTAGGGCTCTATTTATAGCATGTTGGTCAACTACGTCCGTTGGCTGACGTGACATCTCTAAGCACTTGGAAGAACTTCGGGCACCTCCAGCAGTGAAATTTATCTCCTGCATAACGGCTATGCAACAGTTTGAGAATAAGATTTTATCCCTTCCTGGGCGTCTGTGTAGGATTGTTGCGCAAAAGGGGGGGGGGGGGGGGTGAATAGTGCTTGTGACTTTCACGTTTGTTTGAAAACGTTTGAGTAAAATGCAATGGAATAAGAAAGGCAAGATCGAAGAAAGCAATCACTAATACCAAGAGTTACTTGGTTCGGAGCCTATGGCGACTTCTACTCCAAGGCCCACATGTGAGAGTGCTTTCGATGAACAATCTACTAATCAATCGAAAGTTACAAGTATGCAGTTACAAGATTAAGACAATTGTAAAGTAAAGAACACTGATAACTACAAATTTGAAAGATTAAGCCTTCGGTCGTCAGAGCAATGTTTGGGCGTCGAGGATGCACTTCCTGAGCAACGCACAAGAGCAGAAGTCGTTTTGAATGTCGTTGTTTATCCCTTGGTTGAATACTTCTTATATAGGTTGTTTCAGGCGCCTGGAACCTCTCCGGGTGCTTAGACCACGTGCCCCAGCCAATCAACGCACTCCATGTAGGCTTATGGATGATTTTTTTTTGCGCCTGGGCAACCCTCGCCCGCCCAGGGCAAGCTTGGTCCGAGCGCCGGGACCAACTTTTTCAGCCTCCCTTTTTCTATAAAACAAAGTTAGTCCAGACAATAAATAATATATAATATGAATCTGACTATTCGGTTTTGACTTTGAGTTTCGCTGAACTCTAGGTCGAACCGACGCTTACTATTCCCTCTTCGGGGGAATGCATCCTCACCTACTCTTCTCAGGAGAGTTTACCTTTTTCCAGATTGGTTCTCCACGACCGTCTGGACTTTTGTTTAGCGTCTGAGACTCTAGGTCTTCATGTAGAACGCCCGCTCCATGACCCGTCCAAACTTCCACATAGTCCACGACCACCAGGATTTTCACCCAGAGTCCCCGACTTTAGGATTTCACGCAAAGTGTTCGACCCGCCAAGACTTGACATTGGCTAACTACAGCTAGGACTTTCCACCATCTAGTATTACCTCCCCCTAGGATTTTTCACTACCAAGAATCTATTAGGACTTTTGCCTAAGAACACTTAGGACTTTTCTGCAAGCTTATTCAATCTTGTTAGACAACAAGTAACCTTAACTTTGGACGCTTTGCCATAATTAAAACTTTGGTTTGATCGTCTGGTGCTCCCTTCACCAACAATCTCCCCCTTTTTGATTATGGCAACCTGGTTCAAAGTTAAGTAAAATATAACAATAATGTAAAGAACTTAAGCACGAGCATAAAAGAACTTATGCATAAGCAAAATAATTTTGAAAAAAATTTCCCTTATGCTCCCCCTTAATCAAAAGTTATATTTTTATCTTTCTAAACTTTATCTTTTTAACATTTAACTTTCTTAAAATAATTTTGAAAAAATCTCCCTTATGCTCCCCCTTAATCAAAAGTTATATGTTTATCTTTGTAAACTTTATCTTTATAACATTTAACTTTCTCTCCTCCTTTGACATAATAAAAAAGATACTAAGTTAGAGAGAAAAAGTAAAATAAAAAAAATACTAACTCTTAATTTCTTTCAAAATTTTAGTTTGAAGCTCCCTTTGAATTTATCACTTTAAATAAATTTAGCTTAAAAGGGATTTAAAATACTTAGCTTTTGAAAGATTAAAAAGTTTAACTAAATGCTTAGTTTTAGAAAAGAAAAAAATATATAACTAAATACTTAGCTTAGAAAGATTACAAAGTTTCTAAATGCTTAGTTTTAGAAAAAAATTTCTTTTTTAAAAAATATAACTAAATACTTACCTTAGAAAGATTTTCTTTAAAAAAAATATAAATAAATACTTAGTTTAGAAAGATTTTTTTTAAAAAAATATAACTAAATACTTAGTGTTTTTGGAAGAAAAATTCCTTGCAAAAATAATTAGCTAAATAAATGATTTCTTTGAAAAATACTTAAAAATGCTTAGTTAAGTACTTAGTTTCCAGATAAAAATATTTGAACTTCCTTTTTCAAATATTACTTTTCAAAAATAGTTAAACTTTCTTTTTAAAAATAATTAAATCAAAAGACAAAATTAACTTAAAGAAAATGCTTTAACTTAAAAGAATATTTAATTTTGAGAATAATTAAAAAACTTTAACTTTGAGAAAATATTTAACCAAAAAATATTTAATTGAACCTAAGTCCTTTCACTCGCCCTTGATTAAAGCAAAAAAAAAGATATAAGAAAATTATTTAAGTTTTGAGGGTCCTAGAGTCCAAACAAACAAAATAAGATAAAAATAATTATCTATTTTTCAGATTTTTCATCTCAACTTTTCTAAATTATCAAATATGTGAATCTTATGAGTTTATATGAGATGGAGAGAATTCTGAAAAATATTTAAGTTTCAACTTCAAAAATATTTAAAAATATCAAATTTTGAATTTTTAAAATATTTAAGTTTGAAAGGTACTGAATTTTAAATTTTAAAATATTTAAGTTTAATTTTCAAAAATATTAAAATTTAAATATTAAAATATTTAAGTTTGAATTTCAAAAATATTGAATTTTGAATATTAAAATATTTAAGTTTGAATTTTAATAAATTAAAATTATTTTTTAAAGTTTAAATTTTAATTTGGAGAGTAACTCAGTTTGAATTTTAAAAATTTAATTTTGTTTTAAAAATAATTAAGTTTTAAAGTTTGTGTTGAAATTAATTAATTTTTGAAATTATTAAGATTTTGAAATTAATTATTCTTTTGAAATTAATTAAGAATATAAAATTAATTATACTTTTGAATTTAATTAAGAATTTAAAATTAATTAAACTTTTGAATTTAATTAAAAATTTGAAATTAATTAAAGTGACTTAGGTTAGTTAAATTGAATTAATTTTAGTTAAATTTTAATTAAGTTAACTTTAATTGAATTGAGTTTAATTAATTTAGATTTGATTAACTACTATTTATTTTAAACCTAGGTCCATCTTACCCTTTTCTAGATTTACAATCAGGGAACCTTATAAGTTTTGTGAGATGATTAATTTAATCTTTAATTTAAATGTAAATGTAATGATTGATTTACATTTGAGTTAGACTAAGATTTAACAATTAGTCAATGAAATATTTATTTCGATAATTGACTTCTAGGCTGTGACGAGGCACTAGGCCTTTTTGGGTATTAGATCATCAACTAATTCTCGACAAAGTCTTTTAAAAAAATTGAATATTTAATTTTCTTTCTGATCCTAGGTCTAACTCATCAAGTGTATATCAAGCCTAAGTCCTTATTTATTCTAATCTAAGTAAGCATAAGAGAAAAACAGTAAATCAAACATCAAACAAGTTTATTTATAAAGATGGTCTTTTTATTGGCTCCCCTTAGATCATAGCCTCGATAAGGTCTATCAAGGTAATGGATTTAGTCCTTGGGAATCCAATATTGATCAAGTCTGACTTGATTAATCAAGTTAGACTTGAGACCCATGCTTGGACTAGGTTCTTAGTTGATCGATTCACTAAAGACAAGTAAAATTTGAATCGATTTCTAACTTTGTATCCAAGTCTGGTTCAGTTGTATACAACCCTTTATTTTCCAAGAATCAGATCAAGGTTCTCGGAACTCAAGGTGAACCATTCCAACGTATCCTTAAGTTCCTTGACTTGACTTTTTCAAATTGGAATTCTCTTCATCAAGTTGTTAGACTTGAGTTAAGGTTCCTTCTTGAATTTACTCAGTCAAAGAACTTGAGTTAGTCACTTCCTTAAGGATTGTTACCTCCTTTAGGAGTGACTTGACCCGAAGATTGGATTTAGCCAATTTTCTTAACAAGTATTCAATTAAGTTTTGTAATTCATCTATTTGAGTACCAGTGAACAGAGAACTTACAAAGTGGTTTGGCCCTTCGGAAACGGTTACGGATCCGTGACTTCTTTTGGACTCGGTTTCTGATTCCACACCAGTTTCAGACACAAACTCAGTTTCGACAACATATGCTTGTGCTGGTAGAGCAACGAAGCTTGCTTGTTCGTGTTCTTCTTCGTCCGACTCTTCCGATGACTCAGACCACGTTGCCTTCAACACCTTCCTTCTTCCTTGCTTCTGGTTTAGACATTCAGGTTTGTAGCGCCCCTTCTTGTTATAGTCGTAGCAGGTAACTCCAGATTTGGCTTTTGGATTCAATTGAGTCACCTTCTTCTTCTTAAGTTTGACTAGTTCGGTGGTGATTTCATCTTCTTCTAAGTTTGATTCATCTTCAGACTTAGGCTCGGTCCGACGCTTAGGCTTCGACTTCTTGTTCACGAGTTTCCCTACAAGTAGCGCAATATCTTTCTTGGCCCGAGTAGTATTAATTTGTTCATGAAGTTTAAATTCAGAAAATAACTCGTCTAATTTAATTTGTGAAAAATCCTTAGACACTTTGTAAGCATCTACCATGGATACCCACAAAGTGTTCCTAAAAAATGCATTGAGTATATACTTGATGACATCGTAATTTTTTACCTTTTGTCCAATTGCGTGGAGACCGTTGAGGAGGTCTTGGATGCACACGTGAAGTTGGCTTGCCGATTCACCTTCCTGCATTTTATATTATAAAGTTTATTTAATATTAAATCATGTTTGCTTACCTTCATGTCGAAAGTTCCCGCATGCAGTTCAATCAACTTTTCCCACATCTCCTTTGCGCTTGAAAATAGGCCGACTCAGTTAAGCTCTTATTTGGTTAGTCCACATTATAGAGTGCATGTTGCTTTTGCATTAGCCTCGATCTTTTTCATCAGATTTGTGTCCCAGTTCTCACATGATACTGGTTTTTCAGTGTCGTCGAGAGGGAGGACGAGGCCTGTTTGGATGATTATCCACATCTGGACTTGTGTCTTGAGGTGGTACTCCATTCGGCTCTTCCAGTAGCCGAAGTCTTCGTTAGGGAAGATGGGAGGGCGTGCAGTGCTATACCCTTCTTGATGGGCCATTTATTGAACAAATCTAGCACACAACAAAAACGAGTAGATGACTTGTCTCAAGACTTGGTCTTTGATTAGCAGTGGTGGAGAAAAACAAAATAGTATTTCACTAATTTTGAGGAAAAATAATAATAATAAAAATTATTATTATAAATTTTGCTAAATGTGATATTTCGTCAACACTGACCAATGGTGAAAAAATAAAAATAAATTTTTAAGAAAAAAATTAGAGGGAAAAACTAAAGGCGTAAGAATTTATTCTTTGAAAAACCAGACGAAAAAGTAAAAAATTGCTTGAACGGTAGCTGTACCGATTTAGAGTGGTCCTGCTCTAATACCAATTGCAGGATCGATGCGTTAGAGGGGGGGGGGGTGAATAGCACTCGTGGCTTTCACGTTCATTTGAAAGCGTTCGAGTAAAACGCAGTGGAATAAGAAAGGCAAGATTGAAAGAAAGCAATTGCAAACACCAAGAGTTACTTAGTTCAGAGCCTGTGGCGACTCCTACTCCAAGGCTTTTGATGGGAGAGTGCAATTGTATGTGAGAGTGCTTTTGATGGGTAATCCACTAATCAATCAAAAGTTACAAGTATGCAATTACAAGATTAAGACAACTACAGATTTGAAAGATTAAGCCTTCGGTCGTCGGAGCAGTGTTTGGGTGTCGAGGATGTGCTTCCTGAGCAGCGCGTAAGAGCAGAAGTTATTCTGAATGTTGTTGTTAGCCCCTAGTCAAATACTACTTATATAGGTTGTTCCGAGTGCCTGGAATTCCTATGGGCACCTGGACCACGTGTCCTGGCCAATCGACGTGCTCCATGTAGGCTTATGGATGAGTTTTCGAGTCTGGGCACCTAGACCAAGTTTGGGGCCCGGACCACCTGGGCGCCCCTCGCCCGCTCAGGACGAGCCTGATTCGAGCGTCTAGACCAGCTCTGGGTGCTCGAATCAACTTTTTCAACCTCCATTTTTTTCGAAAACAAAGTTAGTCCAGGCAATAAACAATATATAATATGAATTTGACAACATCTGACTGTCCTGTTCTAACTTTGAGTTTCGTTGAAACTCTAGGTCGAACCGACGCTTATTGTTCCCTCTTCAGGGGAATGCGCCCTCACCTACTCCTCTCAGGAGAGTTTACCTTTTTCCAAATCGGTCCTCCATGACCATCTAGACTTTAGCTAAGCGCCAGAGACTTTAGGTCTTCATGTTGAACGTCCGTTCCATGACCCGTCCATACTTTCACCTGGTCCGCGACCACCAAGATTTTCACCTAGAGTCCCGACTCTAGGATTTCACCCAAAGTGCTCGACCCACCAAGACTTCGCATTGCCTAACCACAACTAGGACTTTCCACCACCTAGGGTTACCTCCCCCTAGGGTTTTCCACCTACTTAGAATCCACTAGGACTTTTACCTAAGAATACTTAGGACTTTCCTACAAGCTTATTCAACCTTATTAGATAACAAGTAACCTTAACTTTGGACCATTTTTCATAATCAAAACTTAAGTTCGATCATCTAGTGCTCCCTACACCAACAGTCTAGACTGGTCGGGGCGCTCAGATCGTTATTGACATGGACCTAAATTTGATCCACACTACAATGACTATCTGGATGGTGCCAAGGCAGTCCAGGCACCTAGACCGGTCCAGGTGCTTGGACGTTCGAGCACTTCGACTTGGTACAGGCACCCAGACGAGTCAGCTTCGTACTGACTCATCCAACTTCTTCTTTTGGTCACTTGGATGATTTTTTGGTCATCTAGAGTTGAGCTCATCTGAACCCAACTTCGACCTTCTCCTCGAGCAGACTTTTGCTCCAGCTTCTTGATGTGTGCCCACAAGTATACGGGTGTCGTCAAGTAATAAAATATCGATCCACGAGGATTGTTTATTAAACACTAGTTAACTTTGTATGGTGAATTATCTAGATAATCAGAATGTGGTTCATAAATGCAAGAAAGAGAGATTGAGAGAAGAGAGAGAGAAAGAAAGAGAGAATAGAGAGATGGAGGGTAAGTGAGTGGGGAGTGATAGATTTTAGGATTTCAGTTTTTTTATGATGCTAGTTAATGTGCCTATACATTGTTCATCTACCTAACTCCATGTTTACACTAGTGTAGAAATTCTAACTGAAGTATGACACAATCCCTGCGGAGGTTGTACCAGAGAGTTTACCTAAGTCCTAAGGCCATTAAGTAAAGAAACAACTCTAGAAAGTCTGGTTAAAGGGATACCCTCTATTACATGACCCTCAATCATACAATTGCTAGAGTTATCTAATGTACTTTCTAATGGTAGCACTGGAGCATCAACTCCAATTAGAATACCCTAATAAGGATTAGTCCATTTGTTAAGATATTTTGACTCTAGAAAATGAGAAGTATCGATACCCTTTGTCATTAAGGGCATAATATGTTCGGCGGAATGAGTATCCTCTGTAACTAAGGATCCCCTAGTTATCCAATCTAGTAGAAATTTTAAAATAGAGACAAATCCCTCACATCTATATGTTTACACCATTTACACATTTTGTCAAAGATGTATAAGGCACAACACACATAGAACATGGTATAAACATATCATAGCATAAGAAAATATCCAAATACATAGTTCATAATCACATCACATCACAACTACTTTCTACATCCTAGATCTAGAGAATCTACTCCATTACAAAGGATTTACAAATAAGAGAAGCATCCTACAACCCAAAACACAAGATAGAGAAGAGAGAAATGCTTATCTATGTGTCGTCGATCTTTTTGCTTGTAATCCTTGCTCAAGAGGTGGATGGATCAGCGAAGATGAGGCTTCTAGGGTTCCCCCAAGGGGGAGAACTCTTCTCCAAGGAATGGAGGCGAGCCCCAAGCCAAAGATGAGTGAAAAGGGGAGAAACCTTTTATAGCAGTAGTGTTCTCTTCCGTAACTTCTC